>NW_028292098.1:332500-739603 GCF_963383615.2 Lipophrys pholis
CAAAGCTCCTCTAATTCAATTCAGAGCAATAATACTTTAGAGAGCTGGGCTGCTCCAGGAGCTGAAATGAGCAGCTGATCATATTTAGAAGAGACTGATCAGACTGATCCTTGTTCTCCAGCTCTTCTTCTTAAGAAGGTTGGAGCCCCGAGGAAGTGAAAGAAGAAGGAGCTTCTTATTGTCACTGATGGGATCTTTGTTCTTTTGGAGCTGAACTGATGTGACAGCAAACAGAAGCAGTGTCCAGTGGGAGGACAAGTCAACAGCCAAGGTTACTGGACATCAAGCCAACAAGTCCAGAGTTTGAGAGTGAGGGAGAGTTTGGAGCTCCAGCTGGGAGATCAGTGACTCTTCATCCAGGAGAGATCAGCCTGCTTTGAAAGCTGAAGCTCAACATGGAGCGTGTCAGAGGTTGACGGAGAATTCTCCACTGCAGCACCTTGCTTCTTCTACCAAGCTTTGAAATGTGGAGCTCCACACGGCTCTGCCACAGTCACAGGACTAAAGCCCAGAGAAGAAGTCTCAGTTTCTCATGGAGATCCTCAGTGTGGATCATCTCATATCAGCCTGATGTCTGACCTTTAGTGTCAACACAACTTTCACTGCACACAAACTCAAACATGGAGTCTGACCTCAGAGTCTCCAGACTACAGAGTGGACTCTCCAGAAAACCACACAGCTGCTCAACTCCTGAATCCTGCAGCTGGTTCCTACTCAGGTCCAGATGTTTCAGATGTTTCAGGAGGGAGGGGTTGGACTTCAGAGCTGAGCTCACAGAAGAACAGCTGATCTCTGACAACCTGCAGTCCCTCAAGCTGAATAAAGAGAGAAAGAAGTGAGATTAGAGGACAAAGTTTGATGTTGAAGTCATTGAGACTGAAGAAGGTTCAGACTGGAAGAGTTTAGAAATGTAAAGTCCAAACAGCTGAAGCCACCAGGAGGAGAAGAGTCTCATCAACATGCTGATCACTAACATGCTGCAGAGCTCAGTCCATCTCTGTCCTCCAACATCTGGATCCTCCTAAACTCCTCCCAGAGGTTTGACTTCAACACATTCTAACTTCAGACAGTGAACTGACCTCAGAGTCTCCAGGTTACAGTTTGGACTCTCCAGTCCAGCACACAGAAACTTCACTGATGAATCCTTCAGCTGGTTCTCACTCAGGTCCAGATGTTTGAGATGGGAGGAGTCAGACTTCAGAGCCGAGGAGATCACTTCACAGTCGGAGAGTTGACATGAAGAAAGGCTGTAATGAGACACAGAGAGGACAGGACGTTGTTATGAGGACTTTGTTGGACCTCAGAGCTTCAGATCGTCTTCTCTGGGTTTGACTTTGGCTTCATGTGGACGTGAAGAAGAGGACATGGAGGTCCACATGTTTTGTTCATGTCTTCAGTTCCAGATGTTGAAGTGAAGCTGTGGAGTGGAGCTGGACGTCCTGCTACTTCTTTCTATTCATTACAGAGTGTTTGGTTGGAGAGACGGGGACAGTGGAGACAATCATTCTTCTGAGAGACACAATTCATTCATTCATTCATGGTTTAGTTTGTGAGAACTGTGGGAGCAGAGACATTGTCCTGGAGTTTGTTCAATCTTCTTTGGTTCTAGTTTTGTACTTCACTTTGATTTGAGTCTTTTTGTCAGGAAATTGTCCAGTTTGGAAAGACAAAGGTTCCAGATGTGAGTCAGTAGTTTGGAGATAAACTCAATCACCCTCTTTACTGTTTTCATCTCCATTTAGTCTCAATCTGAAGATTTGGTTTTACTTTTGATAATAATTTCTATGATTTCTTCCTTACTAATGAAATGTCTCTGGGTCTTTCTCTTTACACTCTTTAATAGATTCCATGTGTCTTTAATAGGATTCTGCTTTTCTTACATTTCACCACTTTTATTTTTGTAGATATATGAACATTCTCACAGTAGTAGTTAAAGTATTTTTATATTTCACATATTTATTTGCCACTTCTTTTGTGTTTTATAGATTCTCTGTATCATGTATTTTTCCTTTTGACAGAATCTTTTAATCCTTCTTTGATCAATAGAAGATCTTTGTTATTGTTTTCTTTGTTTAACATTTCTTCCTAATTCTGCATTTCTTACAGCTTTATTCACATTGTTGTCTAGATATTCTGATTCCCAGTCACTTGTAATAAATAGCTCTTTTCCACCAGCTCCTACTCAGCCTTACTCCACTTGACCCTATTGGCCTTGCCTCTACTCCACTCAGCCTCACTTGTTTTCCATTACAATAGAACGACCACGGCGTGGGCGGAGTCATCGGAGCTTTCTCCGTCATGCACAAGTAATCACCCCGATGTGATGCTTCACTGTCCGGTGTTTCGGTTTCACTGGTGCTCCTGTTAACTGGTGACTTCTGCCACAAGCTGTTAGTAGCTACTGAAGTTAAAATAAGAAAAACAAACCATACGATACTTTAAATTCTAATGGAAATGTGGTTAAACAGCGTTCACCAGGACAGCTGCAGACTTTGGTTGTTTTTTGTTTTTTATTGTGTTCAGGTTTAAAAAATGGCGGGTGAATGAGCAGCCTGCCGTCTCCTCGTCTTCGCTCGCTTGGAACCTCAGTGTACTACGGTCTACCATGAAAGTACCTCGTAGCAGGGAAAATCGTGTGTTGTGGAAAAGTGTCAAAAGTGAGTAGAGTCAAGTGGAGTAAGGCTGAGGAGGTGGAGCAGCACCTTAACCTATTTAAGGTGCCGCTCTGGTGAGGACAGGTAACTTGTTTAGAACGTATTCAGGAGCAACACTGATCAGGTCCAATCAGCAGTTTTTACTTTGGACATGTCAAAGTATTTATTTGATATCCACAGTCCAATTGTTGATTCCTGTCCTCAATGACTCGCCCAATACTGAGTTCCCCTAACACAATAAATGTTTCCTCCTACTGCCACTCTGCCTGGCCCGGTTCACAAACTGTGTCTGCACACCTGGCATCGATTAGGTGGAGGTTAGAACCTCCACCTTACCCTAGCTCCACCTAGTGGGCAAACATACATTCTAAACCCAAATGGCCAGTCAATAGGAGGGCACACACAAACAGAAACAAACAAACCCATATGAAACCTTAAATGGCTCCTACAGTAGGAACTAGAGGAAAAGTGCATTAAGTTTATTTTGGTAACTCCATTAAGTCCTCAGTCCAAACCCGTCTGTATTACCGTCTGTTGTCCTGATTGGTTTGTAAACAGTTGATGTTGTTGGGAACACTGGTTGTACATCAGGCAATTTGACTGTTGATGATGATGAGTAACAGTGATATGACCACTTTTTTCAGTAATGAGTAATCTAACGTGTTACTATTTCCAAACCAGTAATCAGATTAAAGTTACTTCTTATATTAAGTCCATGCGCGTTACTATTGCAGTGTTACTATTGCAGTGTTACTATTGTAGTGTTACTATTTTAGCATTACTATTGTAGTTTTACTATTGTAGTGTTACTATTGCAGCGTTACTATTGTAGCATTACTATTGTAGCATTACTTTTGTTGCATTATTATTGTAGTGTTACTATTGTGGTGTTACTATTGTAGCATTACTATTGTAGCATTACTATTGTAGCATTACTATTTTAGCGTTACTATTGTAGCTTTACTATTGTAGCTTTACTATTGTAGCGTTACTATTGTGGCGTAACTATTGTAGCTTTACTATTGTAGCATTACTATTGTAGCATTACTATTGTAGCGTTACTATTGTAGTGTTACTATTGCAGCGTTACTATTGTAGCATTACTATTGTAGCATTACTTTTGTTGCATTATTATTGTAGTGTTACTATTGTAGCCTAATTATTGTAGCGTTACTATTGTGGCATTACTATTGTGGCGTTACTATTGTAGCATTACTTTTGTTGCATTATTATTGTAGTGTTACTATTGTAGCCTAATTATTGTAGCATTACTATTGTAGCCTTACTATTGCAGCATTACTATTGCAGCATTACTATTTTAGCGTTACTATTGTAGCTTTACTATTGTGGCGTTACTATTGTAGCATTACTATTGTAGTGTTACTATTGCAGCGTTACTATTGTAGCATTACTATTGTAGCATTACTTTTGTTGCATTATTATTGTAGTGTTACTATTGTAGCCTAATTATTGTAGCATTACTATTGTGGCATTACTATTGTGGCGTTACTATTGTATCATTACTTTTGTTGCATTATTATTGTAGTGTTACTATTGTAGCCTAATTATTGTAGCGTTACTATTGTGGCGTTACTATTGTAGCCTAACTATTGTAGCCTTACTATTGCAGCATTACTATTGTAGCATTACTATTGTAG
Source organism: Lipophrys pholis (assembly GCF_963383615.2). Taxonomy (NCBI): domain Eukaryota; kingdom Metazoa; phylum Chordata; class Actinopteri; order Blenniiformes; family Blenniidae; genus Lipophrys; species Lipophrys pholis. The sequence goes on from NW_028292098.1 coordinate 336,813, forward strand.
CATTACTATTGTGGCGTCCAGCAGGATGAGTTTCTTCTCTACAAAGACACTTTATTATTAAACAGAAGCGGCTGCTCGTTCTCTCCTCCAAACTAACAGACACACACAGAGCATGCAGTCTGACCTGACCCGCCCCCTTCTCCACCCTCAGCCAATCACAGACAAACTCACTCTCACTAATTCAGGTGACACAAAAGAATTGGAACCAAGAAATGTCAACACTAAACCATATCATTGCAACAAGAACTGCAGAGATGTTGAACTCTTTTTGTATTTTTTTTCTTTTTCAATCAATCGATCAATCAATCAGATACTTTATTTGCCCCAGAGGGGGGGTAATTAAAAGGTCGGATAGAGCAGATAGAGCAGATAGTGCAAATATATAAATAGATCACTAGTTTAATGAAGGTTAAAGGTTAAATATGTATCAGCAGGAGGTCAGGCAGTGATCAGAACTGAGTTTGTGGCAAAAAGGAGTAACTAGTAATCAGTACTTGGATTACTTTTTCAAACTAACTGTGGCTACACTGATTAGTATTGATCAAAGAGTCATGACTCATGAACAAAACATGGAATCTGATGCGCATCAGAAAACCTCGGGGCACCACCTGTTTAACAGGAAATGATGCCAATTTATATCAGTCTCATCAAGATGTACTGTACAAAACTATTCATTGGAATTTGAATTCATAGTAAAATTAATAACAATTAACACAATTAATCATAAAAGATGAAGAATTTCAGAGTTCCTGACATAGAAGAGGTCGACATTTCATTCACCTTTCTACACATTAATAAGACAGCAAGTAGTGACAGTAGGATTCCTAAGATTATATTCATTTAAAATGAGAAGAAGAAAAATACACAGGTTCTGTTTGAGGGTCAGAAAGTAAAGACAGTGGTTCATGAAGCTTCATCTGGCCATCACTAGAATAAACTATTCTATTCTATTTTGTCCCGTCGCTGTGCTTCACTCCACTGATTTGACTGGTTGCTTCATAAGAAGTACTGGTCACTGTGAGGCTCTTGCCTCTGCTCTCTCATCCTCCTCTCTTTCCTTGGTGGATCCTCAGCCTCCTAAGTGATGATATTATCATCCAGCCACAGGAGCACACCTGAAGTGAGTGTCCTGCTGCTGCTGTGCTTGTCTCATGTGTGGTGTTCTTGCTCGTAGTCGTGTCGGTGTCAGAGTCTGAGGCAGAACTCTGTGACATGGAGCATCACAAACACAGTGAGTGGAGGAAGTAAAGCTGCTGCTCTCCACCTGAACTTACACTGGAAACTTTACTTTGTAGTTTTACTTCCTGATTAATAGAGGAGAAAATATCAAGAGGCTGCAGTGTTCTACTGAGATGTTTAGCTGATGTTCTAGAGATGTGAGCAGGAGAACAGAGAGTGGTGGATATTAATGATCAATAATGTCAGAACCTGAGAGCTTCCAGTTTACAGTGAGGACTCTCCAGTCCAGGAGAGAGCAGCTTCACTCCTGAATCCTTCAGGTTGTTGTCACTCAGGTCCAGATGTGTCAGACTGGAGGACTGAGAGCTGAGGACTGAGGACAGAGCTCCACAGCTTCTCTCTGACAGACCACAGCTGCTCAACCTGAAGAAGAAGCAACAATGAAAACCAGTTCAATGTGTGTCATGGACTCAGTTCTACATATTTGTTCATGAACCACGTACACAGCTTTGTTGGAGGCTTTGACCACTGGCAGCAGCTTCAGAAGAGCCTCCTCTGAAGCAGAGTATTTCTTCAGGTCAAACTCCTTCAGATCTTCTTCTGATGACAGTAAGATGAAGACCAGAGCTGACCACTGAGCAGGAGACAGTCTATGAGTGGAGAGACGTCCTGATCTCAGGGACTGTTGGATCTCCTCCACCAGAGAACCATCGTTCAGTTCATTCAGACAGTGGAACAGATTGATGCTTCTCTCTGCAGACAGATTCTCACTCAGCTTCTCCTTGATGTACTGGACTGTTTCCTGATTGGTCTGTGAGCTACTTCCTGTCTGTGTCAGCAGACCTCGGAGGAGACTCTGGTTGGTCTGCAGTGAAAGACCCAGGAGGAAGTGGAGGAACAAGTCCAGGTGTCCATTTGGACTCTTCAAGGCCTCGTCCACTGCTCTCTGATGGAGATGGTGGAGATTGTTCTTCATCAGGACTGTTGGTTGTTGTTCATCCAGGAGGTTGATTCCAGAGCTGATGAAGGTCTGATGGACATGAAGAGCAGCCAGAAACTCCTGAAGGCTCAGATTGATGAAGCAGAAGACCTTGTCCTGGTACAGGCCTTGCTCCTCTTTAAAGACCTGTGTGAACATTCCAGAGTACAGTGAGGCTGCTCTGAGATCCAGGCCAGACTCTGTCAGGTCGGAGTCATAGAAGATCAGATTTCCTTTCTGCAGCTCATCAAAAGCCAGTTTTGCCAGAGACTCCACCATCTCCCTGCTCTCTGGACTCCAGTGTGGATCTGTGGCAGCTCCTCCATCATACTTGACCTTCTTGACTTTGGCCTGGACCACCAGGTGGTGGATGTACATCTGAGTCATGGTCTTGGGCAGCTCTCCTCCCTCTCTGCTCTTCAACACCTCCTCCAGAACTGTAGCAGTGATCCAGCAGAAGACTGGGATGTGGCACATGATGTGGAGGCTTCGTGAGGTCTTGATGTGGGAGATGATCCTGCTGGCCTGCTGCTCCTCTCTGAACCTCCTCCTGAAGTACTCCTCCTTCTGTGGGTCAGTGAACCCTCGGACCTCCGTCACCATGGCGACACAGTCAGGAGGGATGTGATTGGCTGCTGCAGGTCGTGTGGTGATCCAGAGGCGAGCAGAGGGAAGCAGGTTCCCCCTGATGAGGTTTGTCAGCAGCACATCCACTGAGGTGGACTCTGTAACATCAGTCAGGATCTCAGGGTGCTGGAAGTCCAGAGGGAGTCGACACTCATCCAGACCGTCAAAGATGAAGACCACCTGGAGGTCTTCAAAGCTGCAGAGTCCTGCTTCTTTGGTTGGAGTGAAGAAGTGATGAACAAGTCCCACCAAGCTGAACTTCTTCTCCTTCAGCACATTCAGCTCTCTGAAGGTGAATGGAAATGTGAAGTGGACGTCCTGGTTGCTTTGGTCTTCAGCCCAGTCCAGAGTGAACTTCTGTGTCAGGACTGTTTTCCCAATGCCAGCCACTCCCTTTGTCAGCACTGTTCTGATTGGTGGAGATCTTCCAGGTGAGGCTTTAAAGAGGTCTCCTGGTCTGATGCTGCTTTCTGCTCTGGCTGCTCTCCTGGATGCTGTTTCAATCTGTCTGACCTCATGTTCCTCATTGACCTCTGCAGTCCCTCCCTCTGTCATGTGGAGCTCTGTGTAGATCTGTTTCAGGAGGGTGGCCTCTCCTGCTTTAGAGAGCCCCTCAAACACAACCTGGAACCTCTTCTTCAGGGCACATTTCCCCTTCTGTTGGCAGACTCCAGTAGAAGTTCCTGAAAAGAAGAAAGCAGGAATGAGTTGAGTGTGTTTGACATTGAATGTGAAGATGACAGTGTGTTAGTGGAGATGTTTCTCCTCCATCAGCTCCATCCAGCTCCTCAGTGGAGACCAAACAGCCTCTGATCTGATGCAGATGTTTGCCTCACATGAGCAGCAGAGTTCAGGAACTCTCTTTGTGTCTCCTCTTCTCTGCTGCTTGTTTTGGACTTTCTGCCTGTTTCACACTTTCTGTGTCGGACCTGGAAATGACCTGTGTTCTCTGGATGGACTCTGTTTCTGACTGCTTTCTGCTCCAGCTGAGAACATTTCAGCTTCATCTCCATCCTGTGAAATGAGATCAAATCCTCTTACTGCTCCTCAGACGCTCAGCCAGCTCCTCCTGCTTCATCCTCCTCAGGAAGTCCAGGGTGATCCTCAGAAATGACTCTCTGCTGCTCCTCTGCTCTTCATCCTCATCCTCCCTCTCACTCTCTGAGCATGCTGGGTAATCTGGACTCAGGAGCTTCTTCATCTTCTTCAGCTCCTTCTTCATGAAAGTCACCATGTTGTCCTCCAGCAGCTGGAACAGAGAAACATCTGGAGTTGACTTTGAGCTGAAACTGAAGCCATATTGAGATGTGAGTGTGTCACGGGTCCAGTTTTCAGAAAGAGAACACGATGCAAAAATGATGGCCAGTCGGCAAACTGCAGTTTGAGGTGGTTTTTATTTACAGTGCAGGATTTAAACTAGAACGAAACAAACAAACAAAACAAACAAACAAACAACTAGTTCGGTAGAGGACATTCATGTTCTTATTCCCAGCTCGACAACCCACCATACTCCTAGGCTCAGCGACAGCCCCGTTTAAGTGAGCAGAGCTCTCCTTTATACTATAAGCCCCTCCCTCGGGTAAACCAACTATTTATTACAGGGTTTTTTCCCCACAATTTAAGTAACTGCAAAACAAATGTTCTTCACGTGATTTGAAACATTCACATAATTGTGCCTCGGGCCAGCTCTTCTTATACCGGTTTGCTCTAGGCCGGTTTAAGCCCGTTACCATAGGGTATACCAATTATCCGCACTATAATGGTATAACCCCGTTCCTTTTGCGCGCCACTAGGCGCTCTTAACCGAGAACCCGGAAGTACCTCCGTTTGACAGTTCCAGCCACAGGTAAGCGCGTGTGTGTGTGTGTGTGTGTGTGCGCGTGCGTGCGTGTGTGTGTGTGTGTGCGTGTGACGTGTATGTCTGTGTGACGTGTAGGCAAAGAGTGTGCACCCTACTTTGCCTACAGCAGGGAAGCATGTCCAGGGACCCGGGAATCAGTTTCTGGAGTTGATCTTTCCCACAACACTGACAGCGCTGTGCGCGCGCTCCCAGCACCGGCTCTCTCCGCCAGCGGAGAGAGGAAAGGCGCACCGCTCCGGGCATGACGGTGCGTTCAAGAGCGCTCCATTCCGGGCATGACGGCGCGCTCAGGAGCGCTCCGTCACAGAGTGTAAATCCAGTGCAGAGAGCAGGATGGACAACATGTGAAGCCAAATCACACTTCATGTGGGATCTCCAGCAGAAGCAGCTTCAAGCATCAGTGAAGCCTGGAAGCTGGATGAAGGTTGGACTGTTTCACTTTGGACCTGAATGGATCTAATAAGCTGAGTGTCTGTTTCATGTTTCAGCTGGAAGTCACAGCAGCTTCCTCTGTCTCATGATGTGACAGTAAAGTGTTGAATGGAGACGTGTTCTCACCATAAATGTGGAGTCCAGATGTCTTTGATGCTGAGGGGCGGAGCCACCAGGGAGAAGCTGGGAGCTCTGCTGGCTCACGCTGCAGAAACATGTTGACTTTGTTAAAGCTGCTGTGTGGTGTGATGAGGAATCCTGAGACAAACACTGATTCTCACCCCTCATCACCACTTCCTGCTCCACATTTAAAGGTATAGGATGCGTCCTTAGACCCGTCACTCTTCATGGACACACAGCTGGATGGAGACCCAGAGTCAGAGCTAAAAACAAACACAACATCAGGAACAGACTGACTGGAACAATGGAAGATACATGGAAGAACTGAGACTTTGATTCTCTCAGTCAGACTTTGCTTCCAAGACATCATGCGACACCTACGCTTTGATGACATGTTCACGCGGAGTGAACGAGCGGAGACTGATAAGTTTGCTGCAATTTCCAATGTGTGGGGATCGTTTGTCACCAACTGCATAGCATCCTACAACCCTGGTCGACACATCACTATAGATGAACAACTTTTCCCATCAAAGACTCGCTGCTCTTTTCTGCAGTATATTGCAACAAAACCTGACAAGTTTGGGATCAAATTTTGGGTGGCTTGTGACTTGAAATCCAAGTACATCTGCAATGTCCTCCCATATCTTGGCAAGGACCCCAGTCGACCAAGTGGGGAGAGACTGTCCGAGAGTGTAGTGATGAGGCTGATGGAACCATTCATGGACAAGGGCAGAGCTGTTACTACTGACAATTTCTTTATATCACTGTCAAGTGGCAAGACGACTGCTTAGCCGGAAAACCACCATCCTCGGCACAGTCAACAAGATTCGCCGGGAAATTCCTCAGTCAGCGAGACAGACGGATCGCAATGAATTCACCACTCAGGTATGTTGCAGGTCTTTGTTTCACCAACACCTCCAAGTGTGTAAAAGTGCAGAGGAATCCCTGGATAAACTAGTTATTGAGGTACAATCAGATGATTGGGAACTCATTCATAAATACGAGAGAAAGTGAAATATAAAGATGTTTAATGGATGACAAAGGGCTTAAAAAATGCATCCAAGGAGAAGAATACATGACATAGAGAATCCAATAAATGATGAACGAAGGAGATGGAAAATAAATCCAAGAAATGTAAAGCAAAGTTCACTCATATGATGAGAAAATGTAAGAAGAATTCTTTTAAGAGAGTACCAGAAAACAATAAAGACCATGTCAGCAGTACATAGAAGGTTCTACATAGTATCATTCAACAGGCTTCCAGTAAGGATACCGTTATTGAAAACAGACACACTTCACAAACTACAGACCCACAATTCTCCCAAATCCTAGAAAAACTCTTCAACGGCATACTAGATACATTCAGAGAAATGAAATCTAATTCATTAAATCTAGGTCAAACCAAAATCATGATATTTGGAAAATATGAAATAAATAAACAGGTAAAGGTTCAAGTAGAGAGTGTAAATAGAGAAAAGGTGATTGAAGACAAATGTCTAGAAAAATGTAAGGATGAGTACGAGCACATTACAACTCTACAAAGCTGATTTCCTTTGATCTGAGCATCTCCATGGCTCCAGTGCTGATCTCCTATCAGATCAAAGGAGATCAGTGCCTTTTGCCATGGAGATGCTCAGATCCAAGATTTCCTCCAGCTTTGATCTCCGTTGATCTCCATCCGGTGCCTCTCCCATCCACTTTGTGATGAAAGGCTCATTATTGTTCTTTTTCACAACCTTGGTGATGATGTCATCATTAGATTCAGGTATGCTGAAGCAGGCAGAGAACTAAAACATGCAGGACACCAGCACTCTCTGACCCAGTTTGGACACCCTGTCGTAGACCATCAAGAGACAGCTTAGTTTTATCCTACTGATGACGTGTTGCTGCAATAGTCATCTTGCTCAGTTTCAAGTTTTTTCCCACAGACACCAGAGCACTCTGTAACAGGATTTGACAGATAGTGACGGGGCGCGGCCAGCAGGGGGCAGCAGCGAGGCTGACTTACTCTTTGACCGTGTGACTGTGGTGACCAAATCCAGGGGGCGTATTACATTGGTTATTGATGTAGCTTAAAGAGGTGGAACAGATTAAACATTCAGATGAAACAATCAGCAAATAAAAGTCAAATGAAGAAGACGTACAAGGGCTTATTAGTCAATGATATCAGTGATTTCATGTCTGTTTGTTTTTTTACTATTTCCAATAAAAACCACAGAAAGATTAAAAGAGACAACAGATGGATATCATTACAAATGAGTCAGAAGAGAGGAATCCCTGGATAAACTAGTTATTGAGGTACAATCGGATGACTGGGAACTCATTTATAAAGGAAAAGACGCCCTGTCACTATGAGTGTACAATCAAACAATACAAGAGAAAGTGAAATATGGATCTGGACTCTGGGAGCAGTGGGCGGAGCTGAGGTTGCACCGTGAGAGAGAGCGAGAGAGAGAGAGAGAGAGAGAGAGAGAGTGGACAAAGATAGAGACTGAGACTGAGTTTTACACTCGGACTTGGACTTGGAGTGGAGTGGATTAGTCTGGAGGCCCAGGCACATGACCACCTCAGCTTCCACTCAGAGCCCAGACCAGCTGTTCAGATTTGGACACTTGGAGCTGAGAAGGGGGAGGCTCCATGATTCCTCTTCATGCAGAGGTTTTATTTCCCTTTGCCACTGAAGGCAACACACTCACTAGCCAACAGTCCACAGATGAAAACACAAAATCATATGTGTACACAGAAAGTCCAGTTAAGATGGAGACGGGTTGTGAATGACACAGATGCTACTGGTACAGTATGAGAGTCTGACTGCTTTCAAAAGGTCCAGTGATCATACAAGCGTATCAGTCACTCTCATACTTTCTCATGGTTCTATTGACAATGAGAAGCAACAACACAACACTACTGCTTGGACATGTTTGCTGGATCACATCATGGATGATGGATGATGGATGGATGGATGGATGGATGATGGATGTAATATACAGACATGACTTATGTTCACTCTGGAGGTGAGGGGGGAACTCCTGTTCTCACTTTCATTGTCACTTTAATTTGAAAAAAACATATATTCTATTTTCACCAAGATGTTAGTGAGTTAGTTTTACCAGTAAATGGCTGCTCCATCCTCACTTCTCCTATAACCAGGCCCAAACACACACACACCCCCACACACACACACACACACACACACACACACACACACACACACACACACACACACACACACACAACAGCCGGGCCTCCTGGGGGTCGTTTGGAGGGTCATAATTTATTTACACATGTTATAGATAATATCAAAGTAAGTGATGTATTAGTCAATGATATCAGTGATTTCATGTCTGTTTGTTTTAGTTTTTTTACTATTTATAATAAAAAACACAGAAACATTAAAACAGACAACAGATAGATGTCAACACAAATGAGTCAAAACAGAGCAGTCCCTGGAAAAACTAGTTATTGAGGTACAATCAGATGACTGGGAACTCATTTAGAAATACGAGAAAAAGTGAAATATAAAGATGTTTAATGGATGACAAAGGGCTTAAAAAATGCATCCAAGGAGAAGAATACATGACATAGAGAATCCAATAAATGATGAACGAAGGAGATGGAAAATAAATCCAAGAAATGTAAAACAAAGTTCACTCATATGATGAGAAAATGTTAGAAGAATTCTTTTAAGAAAGTACCAGAAAACAATAAAGACCATGTCAGCAGTACATAGAAGGTTCTACATAGTATCATTCAACAGGCTTCCAGTAAGGATACCGTTATTGAAAACAGACACACTTCACAAACTACAGACCCACAATTCTCCCAAATCCTAGAAAAACTCTTCAACGACATACTAGATACATTCAGAGAAATGAAATCTAATTCATTAAATCTAGGTCAAACAAAAATCATGATATTTGGAAAATATGAAATAAATAAACAGGTAAAGGTTCAAGTAGAGAGTGTAAATAGAGAAAAGGTGATTGAAGACAAATTTCTAGAAAAATGTAAGGATGAGTACGAGCACATTACAACTCTACAAAGCTGATTTCCTTTGATCTGAGCGTCTCCATGGCTCCAGTGCTGATCTCCTATCAGATCAAAGGAGATCAGGGCCTTTTGCCATGGAGATGCTCAGATCCAAGATTTCCTCCGGCTTTGATCTCCGTTGATCTCCATCCGGTGCCTCTCCCATCCACTTTGTGATGAAAGGCTCATTATTGTTCTTTTTCACAACCTTGGTGATGACGTCATCATTAGATTCAGGTATGATGAAGCAGGCGGAGAACTAAAACATGCAGGACACCAGCACTCTCTGACCCAGTTTGGACACCCTGTCGTAGACCATCAAGAGACAGCTTAGTTTTATCCTACTGATGACGTGTTGCTGCAATAGTCATCTTGCTCAGTTTCAAGTTTTTTCCCACAGACATCAGAGCACTCTGTAACAGGATTTGACAGATAGTGACGGGGCGCGGCCAGCAGGGGCCAGCAGCGAGGCTGACTTGCTCTTTGACCGTGTGACTGTGGTGACCAAATCCAGGGGGCGTATTACATTGGTTATTGATGTAGCTTAAAGAGGTGGAACAGATTAAACATTCAGATGAAACAATCAGCAAATAAAAGTCAAATGAAGAAAACGTACAAGGGCTTATTAGTCAATGATATCAGTGATTTCATGTCTGTTTGTTTTTTTACTATTTCCAATAAAAACCACAGAAAGATTAAAAGAGACAACAGATGGATATCATTACAAATGAGTCAGAAGAGAGGAATCCCTGGATAAACTAGTTATTGAGGTACAATCGGATGACTGGGAACTCATTTATAAAGGAAAAGACGCCCTGTCACTATGAGTGTACAATCAAACAATACAAGAGAAAGTGAAATATGGATCTGGACTCTGGGAGCAGTGGGCGGAGCTGAGGTTGCACCGTGAGAGAGAGCGAGAGAGAGAGAGAGAGAGAGAGAGAGAGTGGACAAAGATAGAGACTAAGACTGAGACTGAGACTGAGTTTTACACTCGGACTTGGACTTGGAGTGGAGTGGATTAGTCTGGAGGCCCAGGCACATGACCACCTCAGCTTCCACTCAGAGCCCAGACCAGCTGTTCAGATTTGGACACTTGGAGCTGAGAAGGGGGAGGCTCCATGATTCCTCTTCATGCAGAGGTTTTATTTCCCTTTGCCACTGAAGGCAACACACTCACTAGTCACCAGTCCACAGATGAAAACACAAAATCATATGTGTACACAGAAAGTCCAGTTAAGATGGAGACGGGTTGTGAATGACACAGATGCTACTGGTACAGTATGAGAGTCTGACTGCTTTCAAAAGGTCCAGTGATCATACAAGCGTATCAGTCACTCTCATACTTTCTCATGGTTCTATTGACAATGAGAAGCAACAACACAACACTACTGCTTGGACATGTTTGCTGGATCACATCATGGATGATGGATGATGGATGGATGGATGGATGGATGGATGGATGGATGGATGGATGGATGGATGATGGATGTAATATACAGACATGACTTATGTTCACTCTGGAGGTGAGGGGGGAACTCCTGTTCTCACTTTCATTGTCACTTTAATTTGAAAAAAACATATATTCTATTTTCACCAAGATGTTAGTGAGTTAGTTTTACCAGTAAATGGCTGCTCCATCCTCACTTCTCCTATAACCAGGCCCAAACACACACACACCCCCCCACACACACACACACACACACACACACACACACACACACACACAACAGCCGGGCCTCCTGGGGGTCGTTTGGAGGGTCATAATTTATTTACACATGTTATAGATAATATCAAAGTAAGTGATGTATTAGTCAATGATATCAGTGATTTCATGTCTGTTTGTTTTAGTTTTTTTACTATTTACAATAAAAAACACAGAAACATTAAAACAGACAACAGATAGATGTCAACACAAATGAGTCAAAACAGAGCAGTCCCTGGAAAAACTAGTCATTGAGGTACAATCAGATGACTGGGAACTCATTTAGAAATACGAGAAAAAGTGAAATATAAAGATGTTTAATGGATGACAAAGGGCTTAAAAAATGCATCCAAGGAGAAGAATACATGACATAGAGAATCCAATAAATGATGAACGAAGGAGATGGAAAATAAATCCAAGAAATGTAAAACAAAGTTCACTCATATGATGAGAAAATGTTAGAAGAATTCTTTTAAGAAAGTACCAGAAAACAATAAAGACCATGTCAGCAGTACATAGAAGGTTCTACATAGTATCATTCAACAGGCTTCCAGTAAGGATACCGTTATTGAAAACAGACACACTTCACAAACTACAGACCCACAATTCTCCCAAATCCTAGAAAAACTCTTCAACGACATACTAGATACATTCAGAGAAATGAAATCTAATTCATTAAATCTAGGTCAAACAAAAATCATGATATTTGGAAAATATGAAATAAATAAACAGGTAAAGGTTCAAGTAGAGAGTGTAAATAGAGAAAAGGTGATTGAAGACAAATTTCTAGAAAAATGTAAGGATGAGTACGAGCACATTACAACTCTACAAAGCTGATTTCCTTTGATCTGAGCGTCTCCATGGCTCCAGTGCTGATCTCCTATCAGATCAAAGGAGATCAGGGCCTTTTGCCATGGAGATGCTCAGATCCAAGATTTCCTCCGGCTTTGATCTCCGTTGATCTCCATCCGGTGCCTCTCCCATCCACTTTGTGATGAAAGGCTCATTATTGTTCTTTTTCACAACCTTGGTGATGACGTCATCATTAGATTCAGGTATGATGAAGCAGGCAGAGAACTAAAACATGCAGGACACCAGCACTCTCTGACCCAGTTTGGACACCCTGTCGTAGACCATCAAGAGACAGCTTAGTTTTATCCTACTGATGACGTGTTGCTGCAATAGTCATCTTGCTCAGTTTCAAGTTTTTTCCCACAGACATCAGAGCACTCTGTAACAGGATTTGACAGATAGTGACGGGGCGCGGCCAGCAGGGGCCAGCAGCGAGGCTGACTTGCTCTTTGACCGTGTGACTGTGGTGACCAAATCCAGGGGGCGTATTACATTGGTTATTGATGTAGCTTAAAGAGGTGGAACAGATTAAACATTCAGATGAAACAATCAGCAAATAAAAGTCAAATGAAGAAAACGTACAAGGGCTTATTAGTCAATGATATCAGTGATTTCATGTCTGTTTGTTTTTTTACTATTTCCAATAAAAACCACAGAAAGATTAAAAGAGACAACAGATGGATATCATTACAAATGAGTCAGAAGAGAGGAATCCCTGGATAAACTAGTTATTGAGGTACAATCGGATGACTGGGAACTCATTTATAAAGGAAAAGACGCCCTGTCACTATGAGTGTACAATCAAACAATACAAGAGAAAGTGAAATATGGATCTGGACTCTGGGAGCAGTGGGCGGAGCTGAGGTTGCACCGTGAGAGAGCGAGAGAGAGAGAGAGAGAGAGAGAGAGTGGACAAAGATAGAGACTGAGACTGAGACTGAGACTGAGACTGAGATTTACACTCGGACTTGGACTTGGAGTGGAGTGGATCAGTCTGGAGGCCCAGGCACATGACCACCTCAGCTTCCACTCAGAGCCCAGACCAGCTGTTCAGATTTGGACACTTGGAGCTGAGAAGGGGGAGGCTCCATGATTCCTCTTCATGCAGAGGTTTTATTTCCCTTTGCCACTGAAGGCAACACACTCACTAGTCACCAGTCCACAGATGAAAACACAAAATCATATGTGTACACAGAAAGTCCAGTTAAGATGGAGACGGGTTGTGAATGACACAGATGCTACTGGTACAGTATGAGAGTCTGACTGCTTTCAAAAGGTCCAGTGATCATACAAGCGTATCAGTCACTCTCATACTTTCTCATGGTTCTATTGACAATGAGAAGCAACAACACAACACTACTGCTTGGACATGTTTGCTGGATCACATCATGGATGATGGATGATGGATGGATGGATGGATGGATGGATGGATGGATGGATGGATGATGGATGTAATATACAGACATGACTTATGTTCACTCTGGAGGTGAGGGGGGAACTCCTGTTCTCACTTTCATTGTCACTTTAATTTGAAAAAAACATATATTCTATTTTCACCAAGATGTTAGTGAGTTAGTTTTACCAGTAAATGGCTGCTCCATCCTCACTTCTCCTATAACCAGGCCCAAACACACACACACCCCCACACACACACACACACACACACACACACACACACACACACACACACACACACACACACACACAACAGCCGGGCCTCCTGGGGGTCGTTTGGAGGGTCATAATTTATTTACACATGTTATAGATAATATCAAAGTAAGTGATGTATTAGTCAATGATATCAGTGATTTCATGTCTGTTTGTTTTAGTTTTTTTACTATTTACAATAAAAAACACAGAAACATTAAAACAGACAACAGATAGATGTCAACACAAATGAGTCAAAACAGAGCAGTCCCTGGAAAAACTAGTTATTGAGGTACAATCAGATGACTGGGAACTCATTTAGAAATACGAGAAAAAGTGAAATATAAAGATGTTTAATGGATGACAAAGGGCTTAAAAAATGCATCCAAGGAGAAGAATACATGACATAGAGAATCCAATAAATGATGAACGAAGGAGATGGAAAATAAATCCAAGAAATGTAAAACAAAGTTCACTCATATGATGAGAAAATGTTAGAAGAATTCTTTTAAGAAAGTACCAGAAAACAATAAAGACCATGTCAGCAGTACATAGAAGGTTCTACATAGTATCATTCAACAGGCTTCCAGTAAGGATACCGTTATTGAAAACAGACACACTTCACAAACTACAGACCCACAATTCTCCCAAATCCTAGAAAAACTCTTCAACGACATACTAGATACATTCAGAGAAATGAAATCTAATTCATTAAATCTAGGTCAAACAAAAATCATGATATTTGGAAAATATGAAATAAATAAACAGGTAAAGGTTCAAGTAGAGAGTGTAAATAGAGAAAAGGTGATTGAAGACAAATTTCTAGAAAAATGTAAGGATGAGTACGAGCACATTACAACTCTACAAAGCTGATTTCCTTTGATCTGAGCGTCTCCATGGCTCCAGTGCTGATCTCCTATCAGATCAAAGGAGATCAGGGCCTTTTGCCATGGAGATGCTCAGATCCAAGATTTCCTCCGGCTTTGATCTCCGTTGATCTCCATCCGGTGCCTCTCCCATCCACTTTGTGATGAAAGGCTCATTATTGTTCTTTTTCACAACCTTGGTGATGACGTCATCATTAGATTCAGGTATGATGAAGCAGGCAGAGAACTAAAACATGCAGGACACCAGCACTCTCTGACCCAGTTTGGACACCCTGTCGTAGACCATCAAGAGACAGCTTAGTTATATCCTACTGATGACGTGTTGCTGCAATAGTCATCTTGCTCAGTTTCAAGTTTTTTTCCCACAGACATCAGAGCACTCTGTAACAGGATTTGACAGATAGTGACGGGGCGCGGCCAGCAGGGGCCAGCAGCGAGGCTGACTTGCTCTTTGACCGTGTGACTGTGGTGACCAAATCCAGGGGGCGTATTACATTGGTTATTGATGTAGCTTAAAGAGGTGGAACAGATTAAACATTCAGATGAAACAATCAGCAAATAAAAGTCAAATGAAGAAAACGTACAAGGGCTTATTAGTCAATGATATCAGTGATTTCATGTCTGTTTGTTTTTTTACTATTTCCAATAAAAACCACAGAAAGATTAAAAGAGACAACAGATGGATATCATTACAAATGAGTCAGAAGAGAGGAATCCCTGGATAAACTAGTTATTGAGGTACAATCGGATGACTGGGAACTCATTTATAAAGGAAAAGACGCCCTGTCACTATGAGTGTACAATCAAACAATACAAGAGAAAGTGAAATATGGATCTGGACTCTGGGAGCAGTGGGCGGAGCTGAGGTTGCACCGTGAGAGAGAGCGAGAGAGAGAGAGAGAGAGAGAGAGAGTGGACAAAGATAGAGACTGAGACTGAGACTGAGACTGAGACTGAGTTTTACACTCGGACTTGGACTTGGAGTGGATTAGTCTGGAGGCCCAGGCACATGACCACCTCAGCTTCCACTCAGAGCCCAGACCAGCTGTTCAGATTTGGACACTTGGAGCTGAGAAGGGGGAGGCTCCATGATTCCTCTTCATGCAGAGGTTTTATTTCCCTTTGCCACTGAAGGCAACACACTCACTAGTCACCAGTCCACAGATGAAAACACAAAATCATATGTGTACACAGAAAGTCCAGTTAAGATGGAGACGGGTTGTGAATGACACAGATGCTACTGGTACAGTATGAGAGTCTGACTGCTTTCAAAAGGTCCAGTGATCATACAAGCGTATCAGTCACTTTCATACTTTCTCATGGTTCTATTGACAATGAGAAGCAACAACACAACACTACTGCTTGGACATGTTTGCTGGATCACATCATGGATGATGGATGATGGATGGATGGATGGATGGATGGATGGATGGATGGATGGATGATGGATGTAATATACAGACATGACTTATGTTCACTCTGGAGGTGAGGGGGGAACTCCTGTTCTCACTTTCATTGTCACTTTAATTTGAAAAAAACATATATTCTATTTTCACCAAGATGTTAGTGAGTTAGTTTTACCAGTAAATGGCTGCTCCATCCTCACTTCTCCTATAACCAGGCCCAAACACACACACACCCCCACACACACACACACACACACACACACACACACACACACACACACACACACACACACACACACACACAACAGCCGGGCCTCCTGGGGGTCGTTTGGAGGGTCATAATTTATTTACACATGTTATAGATAATATCAAAGTAAGTGATGTATTAGTCAATGATATCAGTGATTTCATGTCTGTTTGTTTTAGTTTTTTTACTATTTACAATAAAAAACACAGAAACATTAAAACAGACAACAGATAGATGTCAACACAAATGAGTCAAAACAGAGCAGTCCCTGGAAAAACTAGTTATTGAGGTACAATCAGATGACTGGGAACTCATTTAGAAATACGAGAAAAAGTGAAATATAAAGATGTTTAATGGATGACAAAGGGCTTAAAAAATGCATCCAAGGAGAAGAATACATGACATAGAGAATCCAATAAATGATGAACGAAGGAGATGGAAAATAAATCCAAGAAATGTAAAACAAAGTTCACTCATATGATGAGAAAATGTTAGAAGAATTCTTTTAAGAAAGTACCAGAAAACAATAAAGACCATGTCAGCAGTACATAGAAGGTTCTACATAGTATCATTCAACAGGCTTCCAGTAAGGATACCGTTATTGAAAACAGACACACTTCACAAACTACAGACCCACAATTCTCCCAAATCCTAGAAAAACTCTTCAACGACATACTAGATACATTCAGAGAAATGAAATCTAATTCATTAAATCTAGGTCAAACAAAAATCATGATATTTGGAAAATATGAAATAAATAAACAGGTAAAGGTTCAAGTAGAGAGTGTAAATAGAGAAAAGGTGATTGAAGACAAATTTCTAGAAAAATGTAAGGATGAGTACGAGCACATTACAACTCTACAAAGCTGATTTCCTTTGATCTGAGCGTCTCCATGGCTCCAGTGCTGATCTCCTATCAGATCAAAGGAGATCAGGGCCTTTTGCCATGGAGATGCTCAGATCCAAGATTTCCTCCGGCTTTGATCTCCGTTGATCTCCATCCGGTGCCTCTCCCATCCACTTTGTGATGAAAGGCTCATTATTGTTCTTTTTCACAACCTTGGTGATGACGTCATCATTAGATTCAGGTATGATGAAGCAGGCAGAGAACTAAAACATGCAGGACACCAGCACTCTCTGACCCAGTTTGGACACCCTGTCGTAGACCATCAAGAGACAGCTTAGTTTTATCCTACTGATGACGTGTTGCTGCAATAGTCATCTTGCTCAGTTTCAAGTTTTTTTCCCACAGACATCAGAGCACTCTGTAACAGGATTTGACAGATAGTGACGGGGCGCGGCCAGCAGGGGCCAGCAGCGAGGCTGACTTGCTCTTTGACCGTGTGACTGTGGTGACCAAATCCAGGGGGCGTATTACATTGGTTATTGATGTAGCTTAAAGAGGTGGAACAGATTAAACATTCAGATGAAACAATCAGCAAATAAAAGTCAAATGAAGAAAACGTACAAGGGCTTATTAGTCAATGATATCAGTGATTTCATGTCTGTTTGTTTTTTTACTATTTCCAATAAAAACCACAGAAAGATTAAAAGAGACAACAGATGGATATCATTACAAATGAGTCAGAAGAGAGGAATCCCTGGATAAACTAGTTATTGAGGTACAATCGGATGACTGGGAACTCATTTATAAAGGAAAAGACGCCCTGTCACTATGAGTGTACAATCAAACAATACAAGAGAAAGTGAAATATGGATCTGGACTCTGGGAGCAGTGGGCGGAGCTGAGGTTGCACCGTGAGAGAGCGAGAGAGAGAGAGAGAGAGAGAGAGAGAGAGTGGACAAAGATAGAGACTGAGACTGAGACTGAGACTGAGTTTTACACTCGGACTTGGACTTGGAGTGGAGTGGATCAGTCTGGAGGCCCAGGCACATGACCACCTCAGCTTCCACTCAGAGCCCAGACCAGCTGTTCAGATTTGGACACTTGGAGCTGAGAAGGGGGAGGCTCCATGATTCCTCTTCATGCAGAGGTTTTATTTCCCTTTGCCACTGAAGGCAACACACTCACTAGTCACCAGTCCACAGATGAAAACACAAAATCATATGTGTACACAGAAAGTCCAGTTAAGATGGAGACGGGTTGTGAATGACACAGATGCTACTGGTACAGTATGAGAGTCTGACTGCTTTCAAAAGGTCCAGTGATCATACAAGCGTATCAGTCACTTTCATACTTTCTCATGGTTCTATTGACAATGAGAAGCAACAACACAACACTACTGCTTGGACATGTTTGCTGGATCACATCATGGATGATGGATGATGGATGGATGGATGGATGGATGGATGGATGGATGGATGGATGATGGATGTAATATACAGACATGACTTATGTTCACTCTGGAGGTGAGGGGGGAACTCCTGTTCTCACTTTCATTGTCACTTTAATTTGAAAAAAACATATATTCTATTTTCACCAAGATGTTAGTGAGTTAGTTTTACCAGTAAATGGCTGCTCCATCCTCACTTCTCCTATAACCAGGCCCAAACACACACACACCCCCACACACACACACACACACACACACACACACACACACACACACACACACACACACACACACAACAGCCGGGCCTCCTGGGGGTCGTTTGGAGGGTCATAATTTATTTACACATGTTATAGATAATATCAAAGTAAGTGATGTATTAGTCAATGATATCAGTGATTTCATGTCTGTTTGTTTTAGTTTTTTTACTATTTACAATAAAAAACACAGAAACATTAAAACAGACAACAGATAGATGTCAACACAAATGAGTCAAAACAGAGCAGTCCCTGGAAAAACTAGTTATTGAGGTACAATCAGATGACTGGGAACTCATTTAGAAATACGAGAAAAAGTGAAATATAAAGATGTTTAATGGATGACAAAGGGCTTAAAAAATGCATCCAAGGAGAAGAATACATGACATAGAGAATCCAATAAATGATGAACGAAGGAGATGGAAAATAAATCCAAGAAATGTAAAACAAAGTTCACTCATATGATGAGAAAATGTTAGAAGAATTCTTTTAAGAAAGTACCAGAAAACAATAAAGACCATGTCAGCAGTACATAGAAGGTTCTACATAGTATCATTCAACAGGCTTCCAGTAAGGATACCGTTATTGAAAACAGACACACTTCACAAACTACAGACCCACAATTCTCCCAAATCCTAGAAAAACTCTTCAACGACATACTAGATACATTCAGAGAAATGAAATCTAATTCATTAAATCTAGGTCAAACAAAAATCATGATATTTGGAAAATATGAAATAAATAAACAGGTAAAGGTTCAAGTAGAGAGTGTAAATAGAGAAAAGGTGATTGAAGACAAATTTCTAGAAAAATGTAAGGATGAGTACGAGCACATTACAACTCTACAAAGCTGATTTCCTTTGATCTGAGCGTCTCCATGGCTCCAGTGCTGATCTCCTATCAGATCAAAGGAGATCAGGGCCTTTTGCCATGGAGATGCTCAGATCCAAGATTTCCTCCGGCTTTGATCTCCGTTGATCTCCATCCGGTGCCTCTCCCATCCACTTTGTGATGAAAGGCTCATTATTGTTCTTTTTCACAACCTTGGTGATGACGTCATCATTAGATTCAGGTATGATGAAGCAGGCAGAGAACTAAAACATGCAGGACACCAGCACTCTCTGACCCAGTTTGGACACCCTGTCGTAGACCATCAAGAGACAGCTTAGTTATATCCTACTGATGACGTGTTGCTGCAATAGTCATCTTGCTCAGTTTCAAGTTTTTTTCCCACAGACATCAGAGCACTCTGTAACAGGATTTGACAGATAGTGACGGGGCGCGGCCAGCAGGGGCCAGCAGCGAGGCTGACTTGCTCTTTGACCGTGTGACTGTGGTGACCAAATCCAGGGGGCGTATTACATTGGTTATTGATGTAGCTTAAAGAGGTGGAACAGATTAAACATTCAGATGAAACAATCAGCAAATAAAAGTCAAATGAAGAAAACGTACAAGGGCTTATTAGTCAATGATATCAGTGATTTCATGTCTGTTTGTTTTTTTACTATTTCCAATAAAAACCACAGAAAGATTAAAAGAGACAACAGATGGATATCATTACAAATGAGTCAGAAGAGAGGAATCCCTGGATAAACTAGTTATTGAGGTACAATCGGATGACTGGGAACTCATTTATAAAGGAAAAGACGCCCTGTCACTATGAGTGTACAATCAAACAATACAAGAGAAAGTGAAATATGGATCTGGACTCTGGGAGCAGTGGGCGGAGCTGAGGTTGCACCGTGAGAGAGCGAGAGAGAGAGTGGACAAAGATAGAGACTGAGACTGAGACTGAGACTGAGACTGAGTTTTACACTCGGACTTGGACTTGGAGTGGAGTGGATCAGTCTGGAGGCCCAGGCACATGACCACCTCAGCTTCCACTCAGAGCCCAGACCAGCTGTTCAGATTTGGACACTTGGAGCTGAGAAGGGGGAGGCTCCATGATTCCTCTTCATGCAGAGGTTTTATTTCCCTTTGCCACTGAAGGCAACACACTCACTAGTCACCAGTCCACAGATGAAAACACAAAATCATATGTGTACACAGAAAGTCCAGTTAAGATGGAGACGGGTTGTGAATGACACAGATGCTACTGGTACAGTATGAGAGTCTGACTGCTTTCAAAAGGTCCAGTGATCATACAAGCGTATCAGTCACTTTCATACTTTCTTAAGGTTCTATTGACAATGAGAAGCAACAACACAACACTACTGCTTGGACATGTTTGCTGGATCACATCATGGATGATGGATGATGGATGGATGGATGGATGGATGGATGGATGGATGGATGGATGGATGGATGATGGATGTAATATACAGACATGACTTATGTTCACTCTGGAGGTGAGGGGGGAACTCCTGTTCTCACTTTCATTGTCACTTTAATTTGAAAAAAACATATATTCTATTTTCACCAAGATGTTAGTGAGTTAGTTTTACCAGTAAATGGCTGCTCCATCCTCACTTCTCCTATAACCAGGCCCAAACACACACACACCCCCACACACACACACACACACACACACACACACACACACACACACACACACACACACACACACACACACACACACAACAGCCGGGCCTCCTGGGGGTCGTTTGGAGGGTCATAATTTATTTACACATGTTATAGATAATATCAAAGTAAGTGATGTATTAGTCAATGATATCAGTGATTTCATGTCTGTTTGTTTTAGTTTTTTTACTATTTACAATAAAAAACACAGAAACATTAAAACAGACAACAGATAGATGTCAACACAAATGAGTCAAAACAGAGCAGTCCCTGGAAAAACTAGTTATTGAGGTACAATCAGATGACTGGGAACTCATTTAGAAATACGAGAAAAAGTGAAATATAAAGATGTTTAATGGATGACAAAGGGCTTAAAAAATGCATCCAAGGAGAAGAATACATGACATAGAGAATCCAATAAATGATGAACGAAGGAGATGGAAAATAAATCCAAGAAATGTAAAACAAAGTTCACTCATATGATGAGAAAATGTTAGAAGAATTCTTTTAAGAAAGTACCAGAAAACAATAAAGACCATGTCAGCAGTACATAGAAGGTTCTACATAGTATCATTCAACAGGCTTCCAGTAAGGATACCGTTATTGAAAACAGACACACTTCACAAACTACAGACCCACAATTCTCCCAAATCCTAGAAAAACTCTTCAACGACATACTAGATACATTCAGAGAAATGAAATCTAATTCATTAAATCTAGGTCAAACAAAAATCATGATATTTGGAAAATATGAAATAAATAAACAGGTAAAGGTTCAAGTAGAGAGTGTAAATAGAGAAAAGGTGATTGAAGACAAATTTCTAGAAAAATGTAAGGATGAGTACGAGCACATTACAACTCTACAAAGCTGATTTCCTTTGATCTGAGCGTCTCCATGGCTCCAGTGCTGATCTCCTATCAGATCAAAGGAGATCAGGGCCTTTTGCCATGGAGATGCTCAGATCCAAGATTTCCTCCGGCTTTGATCTCCGTTGATCTCCATCCGGTGCCTCTCCCATCCACTTTGTGATGAAAGGCTCATTATTGTTCTTTTTCACAACCTTGGTGATGACGTCATCATTAGATTCAGGTATGATGAAGCAGGCAGAGAACTAAAACATGCAGGACACCAGCACTCTCTGACCCAGTTTGGACACCCTGTCGTAGACCATCAAGAGACAGCTTAGTTTTATCCTACTGATGACGTGTTGCTGCAATAGTCATCTTGCTCAGTTTCAAGTTTTTTTCCCACAGACATCAGAGCACTCTGTAACAGGATTTGACAGATAGTGACGGGGCGCGGCCAGCAGGGGCCAGCAGCGAGGCTGACTTGCTCTTTGACCGTGTGACTGTGGTGACCAAATCCAGGGGGCGTATTACATTGGTTATTGATGTAGCTTAAAGAGGTGGAACAGATTAAACATTCAGATGAAACAATCAGCAAATAAAAGTCAAATGAAGAAAACGTACAAGGGCTTATTAGTCAATGATATCAGTGATTTCATGTCTGTTTGTTTTTTTACTATTTCCAATAAAAACCACAGAAAGATTAAAAGAGACAACAGATGGATATCATTACAAATGAGTCAGAAGAGAGGAATCCCTGGATAAACTAGTTATTGAGGTACAATCGGATGACTGGGAACTCATTTATAAAGGAAAAGACGCCCTG
Source organism: Lipophrys pholis (assembly GCF_963383615.2). Lineage (NCBI taxonomy): Eukaryota > Metazoa > Chordata > Actinopteri > Blenniiformes > Blenniidae > Lipophrys > Lipophrys pholis. The sequence continues at coordinate 359,524 of NW_028292098.1, forward strand.
TCACTATGAGTGTACAATCAAACAATACAAGAGAAAGTGAAATATGGATCTGGACTCTGGGAGCAGTGGGCGGAGCTGAGGTTGCACCGTGAGAGAGCGAGAGAGAGAGTGGACAAAGATAGAGACTGAGACTGAGACTGAGACTGAGACTGAGACTGAGACTGAGTTTTACACTCGGACTTGGACTTGGAGTGGAGTGGATCAGTCTGGAGGCCCAGGCACATGACCACCTCAGCTTCCACTCAGAGCCCAGACCAGCTGTTCAGATTTGGACACTTGGAGCTGAGAAGGGGGAGGCTCCATGATTCCTCTTCATGCAGAGGTTTTATTTCCCTTTGCCACTGAAGGCAACACACTCACTAGTCACCAGTCCACAGATGAAAACACAAAATCATATGTGTACACAGAAAGTCCAGTTAAGATGGAGACGGGTTGTGAATGACACAGATGCTACTGGTACAGTATGAGAGTCTGACTGCTTTCAAAAGGTCCAGTGATCATACAAGCGTATCAGTCACTCTCATACTTTCTCATGGTTCTATTGACAATGAGAAGCAACAACACAACACTACTGCTTGGACATGTTTGCTGGATCACATCATGGATGATGGATGATGGATGGATGGATGGATGGATGGATGGATGGATGGATGGATGGATGATGGATGTAATATACAGACATGACTTATGTTCACTCTGGAGGTGAGGGGGGAACTCCTGTTCTCACTTTCATTGTCACTTTAATTTGAAAAAAACATATATTCTATTTTCACCAAGATGTTAGTGAGTTAGTTTTACCAGTAAATGGCTGCTCCATCCTCACTTCTCCTATAACCAGGCCCAAACACACACACACCCCCACACACACACACACACACACACACACACACACACACACACACAACAGCCGGGCCTCCTGGGGGTCGTTTGGAGGGTCATAATTTATTTACACATGTTATAGATAATATCAAAGTAAGTGATGTATTAGTCAATGATATCAGTGATTTCATGTCTGTTTGTTTTAGTTTTTTTACTATTTACAATAAAAAACACAGAAACATTAAAACAGACAACAGATAGATGTCAACACAAATGAGTCAAAACAGAGCAGTCCCTGGAAAAACTAGTTATTGAGGTACAATCAGATGACTGGGAACTCATTTAGAAATACGAGAAAAAGTGAAATATAAAGATGTTTAATGGATGACAAAGGGCTTAAAAAATGCATCCAAGGAGAAGAATACATGACATAGAGAATCCAATAAATGATGAACGAAGGAGATGGAAAATAAATCCAAGAAATGTAAAACAAAGTTCACTCATATGATGAGAAAATGTTAGAAGAATTCTTTTAAGAAAGTACCAGAAAACAATAAAGACCATGTCAGCAGTACATAGAAGGTTCTACATAGTATCATTCAACAGGCTTCCAGTAAGGATACCGTTATTGAAAACAGACACACTTCACAAACTACAGACCCACAATTCTCCCAAATCCTAGAAAAACTCTTCAACGACATACTAGATACATTCAGAGAAATGAAATCTAATTCATTAAATCTAGGTCAAACAAAAATCATGATATTTGGAAAATATGAAATAAATAAACAGGTAAAGGTTCAAGTAGAGAGTGTAAATAGAGAAAAGGTGATTGAAGACAAATTTCTAGAAAAATGTAAGGATGAGTACGAGCACATTACAACTCTACAAAGCTGATTTCCTTTGATCTGAGCGTCTCCATGGCTCCAGTGCTGATCTCCTATCAGATCAAAGGAGATCAGGGCCTTTTGCCATGGAGATGCTCAGATCCAAGATTTCCTCCGGCTTTGATCTCCGTTGATCTCCATCCGGTGCCTCTCCCATCCACTTTGTGATGAAAGGCTCATTATTGTTCTTTTTCACAACCTTGGTGATGACGTCATCATTAGATTCAGGTATGATGAAGCAGGCAGAGAACTAAAACATGCAGGACACCAGCACTCTCTGACCCAGTTTGGACACCCTGTCGTAGACCATCAAGAGACAGCTTAGTTTTATCCTACTGATGACGTGTTGCTGCAATAGTCATCTTGCTCAGTTTCAAGTTTTTTTCCCACAGACATCAGAGCACTCTGTAACAGGATTTGACAGATAGTGACGGGGCGCGGCCAGCAGGGGCCAGCAGCGAGGCTGACTTGCTCTTTGACCGTGTGACTGTGGTGACCAAATCCAGGGGGCGTATTACATTGGTTATTGATGTAGCTTAAAGAGGTGGAACAGATTAAACATTCAGATGAAACAATCAGCAAATAAAAGTCAAATGAAGAAAACGTACAAGGGCTTATTAGTCAATGATATCAGTGATTTCATGTCTGTTTGTTTTTTTACTATTTCCAATAAAAACCACAGAAAGATTAAAAGAGACAACAGATGGATATCATTACAAATGAGTCAGAAGAGAGGAATCCCTGGATAAACTAGTTATTGAGGTACAATCGGATGACTGGGAACTCATTTATAAAGGAAAAGACGCCCTGTCACTATGAGTGTACAATCAAACAATACAAGAGAAAGTGAAATATGGATCTGGACTCTGGGAGCAGTGGGCGGAGCTGAGGTTGCACCGTGAGAGAGCGAGAGAGAGAGAGAGAGAGAGAGAGAGAGAGTGGACAAAGATAGAGACTGAGACTGAGACTGAGACTGAGTTTTACACTCGGACTTGGACTTGGAGTGGAGTGGATCAGTCTGGAGGCCCAGGCACATGACCACCTCAGCTTCCACTCAGAGCCCAGACCAGCTGTTCAGATTTGGACACTTGGAGCTGAGAAGGGGGAGGCTCCATGATTCCTCTTCATGCAGAGGTTTTATTTCCCTTTGCCACTGAAGGCAACACACTCACTAGTCACCAGTCCACAGATGAAAACACAAAATCATATGTGTACACAGAAAGTCCAGTTAAGATGGAGACGGGTTGTGAATGACACAGATGCTACTGGTACAGTATGAGAGTCTGACTGCTTTCAAAAGGTCCAGTGATCATACAAGCGTATCAGTCACTTTCATACTTTCTCATGGTTCTATTGACAATGAGAAGCAACAACACAACACTACTGCTTGGACATGTTTGCTGGATCACATCATGGATGATGGATGATGGATGGATGGATGGATGGATGGATGGATGGATGGATGGATGATGGATGTAATATACAGACATGACTTATGTTCACTCTGGAGGTGAGGGGGGAACTCCTGTTCTCACTTTCATTGTCACTTTAATTTGAAAAAAACATATATTCTATTTTCACCAAGATGTTAGTGAGTTAGTTTTACCAGTAAATGGCTGCTCCATCCTCACTTCTCCTATAACCAGGCCCAAACACACACACACCCCCACACACACACACACACACACACACACACACACACACACACACACACACACACACACACACAACAGCCGGGCCTCCTGGGGGTCGTTTGGAGGGTCATAATTTATTTACACATGTTATAGATAATATCAAAGTAAGTGATGTATTAGTCAATGATATCAGTGATTTCATGTCTGTTTGTTTTAGTTTTTTTACTATTTACAATAAAAAACACAGAAACATTAAAACAGACAACAGATAGATGTCAACACAAATGAGTCAAAACAGAGCAGTCCCTGGAAAAACTAGTTATTGAGGTACAATCAGATGACTGGGAACTCATTTAGAAATACGAGAAAAAGTGAAATATAAAGATGTTTAATGGATGACAAAGGGCTTAAAAAATGCATCCAAGGAGAAGAATACATGACATAGAGAATCCAATAAATGATGAACGAAGGAGATGGAAAATAAATCCAAGAAATGTAAAACAAAGTTCACTCATATGATGAGAAAATGTTAGAAGAATTCTTTTAAGAAAGTACCAGAAAACAATAAAGACCATGTCAGCAGTACATAGAAGGTTCTACATAGTATCATTCAACAGGCTTCCAGTAAGGATACCGTTATTGAAAACAGACACACTTCACAAACTACAGACCCACAATTCTCCCAAATCCTAGAAAAACTCTTCAACGACATACTAGATACATTCAGAGAAATGAAATCTAATTCATTAAATCTAGGTCAAACAAAAATCATGATATTTGGAAAATATGAAATAAATAAACAGGTAAAGGTTCAAGTAGAGAGTGTAAATAGAGAAAAGGTGATTGAAGACAAATTTCTAGAAAAATGTAAGGATGAGTACGAGCACATTACAACTCTACAAAGCTGATTTCCTTTGATCTGAGCGTCTCCATGGCTCCAGTGCTGATCTCCTATCAGATCAAAGGAGATCAGGGCCTTTTGCCATGGAGATGCTCAGATCCAAGATTTCCTCCGGCTTTGATCTCCGTTGATCTCCATCCGGTGCCTCTCCCATCCACTTTGTGATGAAAGGCTCATTATTGTTCTTTTTCACAACCTTGGTGATGACGTCATCATTAGATTCAGGTATGATGAAGCAGGCAGAGAACTAAAACATGCAGGACACCAGCACTCTCTGACCCAGTTTGGACACCCTGTCGTAGACCATCAAGAGACAGCTTAGTTTTATCCTACTGATGACGTGTTGCTGCAATAGTCATCTTGCTCAGTTTCAAGTTTTTTTCCCACAGACATCAGAGCACTCTGTAACAGGATTTGACAGATAGTGACGGGGCGCGGCCAGCAGGGGCCAGCAGCGAGGCTGACTTGCTCTTTGACCGTGTGACTGTGGTGACCAAATCCAGGGGGCGTATTACATTGGTTATTGATGTAGCTTAAAGAGGTGGAACAGATTAAACATTCAGATGAAACAATCAGCAAATAAAAGTCAAATGAAGAAAACGTACAAGGGCTTATTAGTCAATGATATCAGTGATTTCATGTCTGTTTGTTTTTTTACTATTTCCAATAAAAACCACAGAAAGATTAAAAGAGACAACAGATGGATATCATTACAAATGAGTCAGAAGAGAGGAATCCCTGGATAAACTAGTTATTGAGGTACAATCGGATGACTGGGAACTCATTTATAAAGGAAAAGACGCCCTGTCACTATGAGTGTACAATCAAACAATACAAGAGAAAGTGAAATATGGATCTGGACTCTGGGAGCAGTGGGCGGAGCTGAGGTTGCACCGTGAGAGAGAGCGAGAGAGAGAGAGAGAGAGAGAGAGAGTGGACAAAGATAGAGACTGAGACTGAGACTGAGACTGAGACTGAGTTTTACACTCGGACTTGGACTTGGAGTGGATTAGTCTGGAGGCCCAGGCACATGACCACCTCAGCTTCCACTCAGAGCCCAGACCAGCTGTTCAGATTTGGACACTTGGAGCTGAGAAGGGGGAGGCTCCATGATTCCTCTTCATGCAGAGGTTTTATTTCCCTTTGCCACTGAAGGCAACACACTCACTAGTCACCAGTCCACAGATGAAAACACAAAATCATATGTGTACACAGAAAGTCCAGTTAAGATGGAGACGGGTTGTGAATGACACAGATGCTACTGGTACAGTATGAGAGTCTGACTGCTTTCAAAAGGTCCAGTGATCATACAAGCGTATCAGTCACTCTCATACTTTCTCATGGTTCTATTGACAATGAGAAGCAACAACACAACACTACTGCTTGGACATGTTTGCTGGATCACATCATGGATGATGGATGATGGATGGATGGATGGATGGATGGATGGATGGATGGATGGATGGATGATGGATGTAATATACAGACATGACTTATGTTCACTCTGGAGGTGAGGGGGGAACTCCTGTTCTCACTTTCATTGTCACTTTAATTTGAAAAAAACATATATTCTATTTTCACCAAGATGTTAGTGAGTTAGTTTTACCAGTAAATGGCTGCTCCATCCTCACTTCTCCTATAACCAGGCCCAAACACACACACACCCCCCCCCACACACACACACACACACACACACACACACACACACACACACACACACACACAACAGCCGGGCCTCCTGGGGGTCGTTTGGAGGGTCATAATTTATTTACACATGTTATAGATAATATCAAAGTAAGTGATGTATTAGTCAATGATATCAGTGATTTCATGTCTGTTTGTTTTAGTTTTTTTACTATTTACAATAAAAAACACAGAAACATTAAAACAGACAACAGATAGATGTCAACACAAATGAGTCAAAACAGAGCAGTCCCTGGAAAAACTAGTTATTGAGGTACAATCAGATGACTGGGAACTCATTTAGAAATACGAGAAAAAGTGAAATATAAAGATGTTTAATGGATGACAAAGGGCTTAAAAAATGCATCCAAGGAGAAGAATACATGACATAGAGAATCCAATAAATGATGAACGAAGGAGATGGAAAATAAATCCAAGAAATGTAAAACAAAGTTCACTCATATGATGAGAAAATGTTAGAAGAATTCTTTTAAGAAAGTACCAGAAAACAATAAAGACCATGTCAGCAGTACATAGAAGGTTCTACATAGTATCATTCAACAGGCTTCCAGTAAGGATACCGTTATTGAAAACAGACACACTTCACAAACTACAGACCCACAATTCTCCCAAATCCTAGAAAAACTCTTCAACGACATACTAGATACATTCAGAGAAATGAAATCTAATTCATTAAATCTAGGTCAAACAAAAATCATGATATTTGGAAAATATGAAATAAATAAACAGGTAAAGGTTCAAGTAGAGAGTGTAAATAGAGAAAAGGTGATTGAAGACAAATTTCTAGAAAAATGTAAGGATGAGTACGAGCACATTACAACTCTACAAAGCTGATTTCCTTTGATCTGAGCGTCTCCATGGCTCCAGTGCTGATCTCCTATCAGATCAAAGGAGATCAGGGCCTTTTGCCATGGAGATGCTCAGATCCAAGATTTCCTCCGGCTTTGATCTCCGTTGATCTCCATCCGGTGCCTCTCCCATCCACTTTGTGATGAAAGGCTCATTATTGTTCTTTTTCACAACCTTGGTGATGACGTCATCATTAGATTCAGGTATGATGAAGCAGGCAGAGAACTAAAACATGCAGGACACCAGCACTCTCTGACCCAGTTTGGACACCCTGTCGTAGACCATCAAGAGACAGCTTAGTTTTATCCTACTGATGACGTGTTGCTGCAATAGTCATCTTGCTCAGTTTCAAGTTTTTTCCCACAGACATCAGAGCACTCTGTAACAGGATTTGACAGATAGTGACGGGGCGCGGCCAGCAGGGGCCAGCAGCGAGGCTGACTTGCTCTTTGACCGTGTGACTGTGGTGACCAAATCCAGGGGGCGTATTACATTGGTTATTGATGTAGCTTAAAGAGGTGGAACAGATTAAACATTCAGATGAAACAATCAGCAAATAAAAGTCAAATGAAGAAAACGTACAAGGGCTTATTAGTCAATGATATCAGTGATTTCATGTCTGTTTGTTTTTTTACTATTTCCAATAAAAACCACAGAAAGATTAAAAGAGACAACAGATGGATATCATTACAAATGAGTCAGAAGAGAGGAATCCCTGGATAAACTAGTTATTGAGGTACAATCGGATGACTGGGAACTCATTTATAAAGGAAAAGACGCCCTGTCACTATGAGTGTACAATCAAACAATACAAGAGAAAGTGAAATATGGATCTGGACTCTGGGAGCAGTGGGCGGAGCTGAGGTTGCACCGTGAGAGAGAGCGAGAGAGAGAGAGAGAGAGAGAGAGAGAGTGGACAAAGATAGAGACTGAGACTGAGACTGAGACTGAGACTGAGTTTTACACTCGGACTTGGACTTGGAGTGGAGTGGATTAGTCTGGAGGCCCAGGCACATGACCACCTCAGCTTCCACTCAGAGCCCAGACCAGCTGTTCAGATTTGGACACTTGGAGCTGAGAAGGGGGAGGCTCCATGATTCCTCTTCATGCAGAGGTTTTATTTCCCTTTGCCACTGAAGGCAACACACTCACTAGTCACCAGTCCACAGATGAAAACACAAAATCATATGTGTACACAGAAAGTCCAGTTAAGATGGAGACGGGTTGTGAATGACACAGATGCTACTGGTACAGTATGAGAGTCTGACTGCTTTCAAAAGGTCCAGTGATCATACAAGCGTATCAGTCACTCTCATACTTTCTCATGGTTCTATTGACAATGAGAAGCAACAACACAACACTACTGCTTGGACATGTTTGCTGGATCACATCATGGATGATGGATGATGGATGGATGGATGGATGGATGGATGGATGGATGGATGGATGGATGGATGGATGATGGATGTAATATACAGACATGACTTATGTTCACTCTGGAGGTGAGGGGGGAACTCCTGTTCTCACTTTCATTGTCACTTTAATTTGAAAAAAACATATATTCTATTTTCACCAAGATGTTAGTGAGTTAGTTTTACCAGTAAATGGCTGCTCCATCCTCACTTCTCCTATAACCAGGCCCAAACACACACACACCCCCACACACACCCCCACACACACACACACACACACACACACACACACACACACACACACACACACACAACAGCCGGGCCTCCTGGGGGTCGTTTGGAGGGTCATAATTTATTTACACATGTTATAGATAATATCAAAGTAAGTGATGTATTAGTCAATGATATCAGTGATTTCATGTCTGTTTGTTTTAGTTTTTTTACTATTTACAATAAAAAACACAGAAACATTAAAACAGACAACAGATAGATGTCAACACAAATGAGTCAAAACAGAGCAGTCCCTGGAAAAACTAGTTATTGAGGTACAATCAGATGACTGGGAACTCATTTAGAAATACGAGAAAAAGTGAAATATAAAGATGTTTAATGGATGACAAAGGGCTTAAAAAATGCATCCAAGGAGAAGAATACATGACATAGAGAATCCAATAAATGATGAACGAAGGAGATGGAAAATAAATCCAAGAAATGTAAAACAAAGTTCACTCATATGATGAGAAAATGTTAGAAGAATTCTTTTAAGAAAGTACCAGAAAACAATAAAGACCATGTCAGCAGTACATAGAAGGTTCTACATAGTATCATTCAACAGGCTTCCAGTAAGGATACCGTTATTGAAAACAGACACACTTCACAAACTACAGACCCACAATTCTCCCAAATCCTAGAAAAACTCTTCAACGACATACTAGATACATTCAGAGAAATGAAATCTAATTCATTAAATCTAGGTCAAACAAAAATCATGATATTTGGAAAATATGAAATAAATAAACAGGTAAAGGTTCAAGTAGAGAGTGTAAATAGAGAAAAGGTGATTGAAGACAAATTTCTAGAAAAATGTAAGGATGAGTACGAGCACATTACAACTCTACAAAGCTGATTTCCTTTGATCTGAGCGTCTCCATGGCTCCAGTGCTGATCTCCTATCAGATCAAAGGAGATCAGGGCCTTTTGCCATGGAGATGCTCAGATCCAAGATTTCCTCCGGCTTTGATCTCCGTTGATCTCCATCCGGTGCCTCTCCCATCCACTTTGTGATGAAAGGCTCATTATTGTTCTTTTTCACAACCTTGGTGATGACGTCATCATTAGATTCAGGTATGATGAAGCAGGCAGAGAACTAAAACATGCAGGACACCAGCACTCTCTGACCCAGTTTGGACACCCTGTCGTAGACCATCAAGAGACAGCTTAGTTTTATCCTACTGATGACGTGTTGCTGCAATAGTCATCTTGCTCAGTTTCAAGTTTTTTCCCACAGACATCAGAGCACTCTGTAACAGGATTTGACAGATAGTGACGGGGCGCGGCCAGCAGGGGCCAGCAGCGAGGCTGACTTGCTCTTTGACCGTGTGACTGTGGTGACCAAATCCAGGGGGCGTATTACATTGGTTATTGATGTAGCTTAAAGAGGTGGAACAGATTAAACATTCAGATGAAACAATCAGCAAATAAAAGTCAAATGAAGAAAACGTACAAGGGCTTATTAGTCAATGATATCAGTGATTTCATGTCTGTTTGTTTTTTTACTATTTCCAATAAAAACCACAGAAAGATTAAAAGAGACAACAGATGGATATCATTACAAATGAGTCAGAAGAGAGGAATCCCTGGATAAACTAGTTATTGAGGTACAATCGGATGACTGGGAACTCATTTATAAAGGAAAAGACGCCCTGTCACTATGAGTGTACAATCAAACAATACAAGAGAAAGTGAAATATGGATCTGGACTCTGGGAGCAGTGGGCGGAGCTGAGGTTGCACCGTGAGAGAGAGCGAGAGAGAGAGAGAGAGAGAGAGAGAGTGGACAAAGATAGAGACTGAGACTGAGACTGAGACTGAGACTGAGTTTTACACTCGGACTTGGACTTGGAGTGGAGTGGATTAGTCTGGAGGCCCAGGCACATGACCACCTCAGCTTCCACTCAGAGCCCAGACCAGCTGTTCAGATTAGGAAACACTTGGAGCTGAGAAGGGGGAGGCTCTATGATTCCTCTTCATGCAGAGGTTTTATTTCCCTTTGCCACTGAAGGCAACACACTCACTAGTCACCAGTCCACAGATGAAAACACAAAATCATATGTGTACACAGAAAGTCCAGTTAAGATGGAGACGGGTTGTGAATGACACAGATGCTACTGGTACAGTATGAGAGTCTGACTGCTTTCAAAAGGTCCAGTGATCATACAAGCGTATCAGTCACTCTCATACTTTCTCATGGTTCTATTGACAATGAGAAGCAACAACACAACACTACTGCTTGGACATGTTTGCTGGATCACATCATGGATGATGGATGATGGATGGATGGATGGATGGATGGATGGATGGATGGATGGATGGATGGATGGATGATGGATGTAATATACAGACATGACTTATGTTCACTCTGGAGGTGAGGGGGGAACTCCTGTTCTCACTTTCATTGTCACTTTAATTTGAAAAAAACATATATTCTATTTTCACCAAGATGTTAGTGAGTTAGTTTTACCAGTAAATGGCTGCTCCATCCTCACTTCTCCTATAACCAGGCCCAAACACACACACACCCCCACACACACACACACACACACACACACACACACACACACACACACACACACACACAACAGCCGGGCCTCCTGGGGGTCGTTTGGAGGGTCATAATTTATTTACACATGTTATAGATAATATCAAAGTAAGTGATGTATTAGTCAATGATATCAGTGATTTCATGTCTGTTTGTTTTAGTTTTTTTACTATTTACAATAAAAAACACAGAAACATTAAAACAGACAACAGATAGATGTCAACACAAATGAGTCAAAACAGAGCAGTCCCTGGAAAAACTAGTTATTGAGGTACAATCAGATGACTGGGAACTCATTTAGAAATACGAGAAAAAGTGAAATATAAAGATGTTTAATGGATGACAAAGGGCTTAAAAAATGCATCCAAGGAGAAGAATACATGACATAGAGAATCCAATAAATGATGAACGAAGGAGATGGAAAATAAATCCAAGAAATGTAAAACAAAGTTCACTCATATGATGAGAAAATGTTAGAAGAATTCTTTTAAGAAAGTACCAGAAAACAATAAAGACCATGTCAGCAGTACATAGAAGGTTCTACATAGTATCATTCAACAGGCTTCCAGTAAGGATACCGTTATTGAAAACAGACACACTTCACAAACTACAGACCCACAATTCTCCCAAATCCTAGAAAAACTCTTCAACGACATACTAGATACATTCAGAGAAATGAAATCTAATTCATTAAATCTAGGTCAAACAAAAATCATGATATTTGGAAAATATGAAATAAATAAACAGGTAAAGGTTCAAGTAGAGAGTGTAAATAGAGAAAAGGTGATTGAAGACAAATTTCTAGAAAAATGTAAGGATGAGTACGAGCACATTACAACTCTACAAAGCTGATTTCCTTTGATCTGAGCGTCTCCATGGCTCCAGTGCTGATCTCCTATCAGATCAAAGGAGATCAGGGCCTTTTGCCATGGAGATGCTCAGATCCAAGATTTCCTCCGGCTTTGATCTCCGTTGATCTCCATCCGGTGCCTCTCCCATCCACTTTGTGATGAAAGGCTCATTATTGTTCTTTTTCACAACCTTGGTGATGACGTCATCATTAGATTCAGGTATGATGAAGCAGGCAGAGAACTAAAACATGCAGGACACCAGCACTCTCTGACCCAGTTTGGACACCCTGTCGTAGACCATCAAGAGACAGCTTAGTTTTATCCTACTGATGACGTGTTGCTGCAATAGTCATCTTGCTCAGTTTCAAGTTTTTTCCCACAGACATCAGAGCACTCTGTAACAGGATTTGACAGATAGTGACGGGGCGCGGCCAGCAGGGGCCAGCAGCGAGGCTGACTTGCTCTTTGACCGTGTGACTGTGGTGACCAAATCCAGGGGGCGTATTACATTGGTTATTGATGTAGCTTAAAGAGGTGGAACAGATTAAACATTCAGATGAAACAATCAGCAAATAAAAGTCAAATGAAGAAAACGTACAAGGGCTTATTAGTCAATGATATCAGTGATTTCATGTCTGTTTGTTTTTTTACTATTTCCAATAAAAACCACAGAAAGATTAAAAGAGACAACAGATGGATATCATTACAAATGAGTCAGAAGAGAGGAATCCCTGGATAAACTAGTTATTGAGGTACAATCGGATGACTGGGAACTCATTTATAAAGGAAAAGACGCCCTGTCACTATGAGTGTACAATCAAACAATACAAGAGAAAGTGAAATATGGATCTGGACTCTGGGAGCAGTGGGCGGAGCTGAGGTTGCACCGTGAGAGAGAGCGAGAGAGAGAGAGAGAGAGAGAGAGAGAGTGGACAAAGATAGAGACTGAGACTGAGACTGAGACTGAGACTGAGACTGAGTTTTACACTCGGACTTGGACTTGGAGTGGAGTGGATTAGTCTGGAGGCCCAGGCACATGACCACCTCAGCTTCCACTCAGAGCCCAGACCAGCTGTTCAGATTTGGACACTTGGAGCTGAGAAGGGGGAGGCTCCATGATTCCTCTTCATGCAGAGGTTTTATTTCCCTTTGCCACTGAAGGCAACACACTCACTAGTCACCAGTCCACAGATGAAAACACAAAATCATATGTGTACACAGAAAGTCCAGTTAAGATGGAGACGGGTTGTGAATGACACAGATGCTACTGGTACAGTATGAGAGTCTGACTGCTTTCAAAAGGTCCAGTGATCATACAAGCGTATCAGTCACTCTCATACTTTCTCATGGTTCTATTGACAATGAGAAGCAACAACACAACACTACTGCTTGGACATGTTTGCTGGATCACATCATGGATGATGGATGATGGATGGATGGATGGATGGATGGATGGATGGATGGATGGATGGATGGATGATGGATGTAATATACAGACATGACTTATGTTCACTCTGGAGGTGAGGGGGGAACTCCTGTTCTCACTTTCATTGTCACTTTAATTTGAAAAAAACATATATTCTATTTTCACCAAGATGTTAGTGAGTTAGTTTTACCAGTAAATGGCTGCTCCATCCTCACTTCTCCTATAACCAGGCCCAAACACACACACACCCCCACACACACCCCCACACACACACACACACACACACACACACACACACAACAGCCGGGCCTCCTGGGGGTCGTTTGGAGGGTCATAATTTATTTACACATGTTATAGATAATATCAAAGTAAGTGATGTATTAGTCAATGATATCAGTGATTTCATGTCTGTTTGTTTTAGTTTTTTTACTATTTACAATAAAAAACACAGAAACATTAAAACAGACAACAGATAGATGTCAACACAAATGAGTCAAAACAGAGCAGTCCCTGGAAAAACTAGTTATTGAGGTACAATCAGATGACTGGGAACTCATTTAGAAATACGAGAAAAAGTGAAATATAAAGATGTTTAATGGATGACAAAGGGCTTAAAAAATGCATCCAAGGAGAAGAATACATGACATAGAGAATCCAATAAATGATGAACGAAGGAGATGGAAAATAAATCCAAGAAATGTAAAACAAAGTTCACTCATATGATGAGAAAATGTTAGAAGAATTCTTTTAAGAAAGTACCAGAAAACAATAAAGACCATGTCAGCAGTACATAGAAGGTTCTACATAGTATCATTCAACAGGCTTCCAGTAAGGATACCGTTATTGAAAACAGACACACTTCACAAACTACAGACCCACAATTCTCCCAAATCCTAGAAAAACTCTTCAACGACATACTAGATACATTCAGAGAAATGAAATCTAATTCATTAAATCTAGGTCAAACAAAAATCATGATATTTGGAAAATATGAAATAAATAAACAGGTAAAGGTTCAAGTAGAGAGTGTAAATAGAGAAAAGGTGATTGAAGACAAATTTCTAGAAAAATGTAAGGATGAGTACGAGCACATTACAACTCTACAAAGCTGATTTCCTTTGATCTGAGCGTCTCCATGGCTCCAGTGCTGATCTCCTATCAGATCAAAGGAGATCAGGGCCTTTTGCCATGGAGATGCTCAGATCCAAGATTTCCTCCGGCTTTGATCTCCGTTGATCTCCATCCGGTGCCTCTCCCATCCACTTTGTGATGAAAGGCTCATTATTGTTCTTTTTCACAACCTTGGTGATGACGTCATCATTAGATTCAGGTATGATGAAGCAGGCAGAGAACTAAAACATGCAGGACACCAGCACTCTCTGACCCAGTTTGGACACCCTGTCGTAGACCATCAAGAGACAGCTTAGTTTTATCCTACTGATGACGTGTTGCTGCAATAGTCATCTTGCTCAGTTTCAAGTTTTTTCCCACAGACATCAGAGCACTCTGTAACAGGATTTGACAGATAGTGACGGGGCGCGGCCAGCAGGGGCCAGCAGCGAGGCTGACTTGCTCTTTGACCGTGTGACTGTGGTGACCAAATCCAGGGGGCGTATTACATTGGTTATTGATGTAGCTTAAAGAGGTGGAACAGATTAAACATTCAGATGAAACAATCAGCAAATAAAAGTCAAATGAAGAAAACGTACAAGGGCTTATTAGTCAATGATATCAGTGATTTCATGTCTGTTTGTTTTTTTACTATTTCCAATAAAAACCACAGAAAGATTAAAAGAGACAACAGATGGATATCATTACAAATGAGTCAGAAGAGAGGAATCCCTGGATAAACTAGTTATTGAGGTACAATCGGATGACTGGGAACTCATTTATAAAGGAAAAGACGCCCTGTCACTATGAGTGTACAATCAAACAATACAAGAGAAAGTGAAATATGGATCTGGACTCTGGGAGCAGTGGGCGGAGCTGAGGTTGCACCGTGAGAGAGAGCGAGAGAGAGAGAGAGAGAGAGAGAGAGTGGACAAAGATAGAGACTGAGACTGAGACTGAGACTGAGTTTTACACTCGGACTTGGACTTGGAGTGGAGTGGATTAGTCTGGAGGCCCAGGCACATGACCACCTCAGCTTCCACTCAGAGCCCAGACCAGCTGTTCAGATTTGGACACTTGGAGCTGAGAAGGGGGAGGCTCTATGATTCCTCTTCATGCAGAGGTTTTATTTCCCTTTGCCACTGAAGGCAACACACTCACTAGTCACCAGTCCACAGATGAAAACACAAAATCATATGTGTACACAGAAAGTCCAGTTAAGATGGAGACGGGTTGTGAATGACACAGATGCTACTGGTACAGTATGAGAGTCTGACTGCTTTCAAAAGGTCCAGTGATCATACAAGCGTATCAGTCACTCTCATACTTTCTCATGGTTCTATTGACAATGAGAAGCAACAACACAACACTACTGCTTGGACATGTTTGCTGGATCACATCATGGATGATGGATGATGGATGGATGGATGGATGGATGGATGGATGGATGGATGGATGGATGGATGGATGATGGATGTAATATACAGACATGACTTATGTTCACTCTGGAGGTGAGGGGGGAACTCCTGTTCTCACTTTCATTGTCACTTTAATTTGAAAAAAACATATATTCTATTTTCACCAAGATGTTAGTGAGTTAGTTTTACCAGTAAATGGCTGCTCCATCCTCACTTCTCCTATAACCAGGCCCAAACACACACACACCCCCACACACACCCCCACACACACACACACACACACACACACACACACACACACACACACACACACACACACAACAGCCGGGCCTCCTGGGGGTCGTTTGGAGGGTCATAATTTATTTACACATGTTATAGATAATATCAAAGTAAGTGATGTATTAGTCAATGATATCAGTGATTTCATGTCTGTTTGTTTTAGTTTTTTTACTATTTACAATAAAAAACACAGAAACATTAAAACAGACAACAGATAGATGTCAACACAAATGAGTCAAAACAGAGCAGTCCCTGGAAAAACTAGTTATTGAGGTACAATCAGATGACTGGGAACTCATTTAGAAATACGAGAAAAAGTGAAATATAAAGATGTTTAATGGATGACAAAGGGCTTAAAAAATGCATCCAAGGAGAAGAATACATGACATAGAGAATCCAATAAATGATGAACGAAGGAGATGGAAAATAAATCCAAGAAATGTAAAACAAAGTTCACTCATATGATGAGAAAATGTTAGAAGAATTCTTTTAAGAAAGTACCAGAAAACAATAAAGACCATGTCAGCAGTACATAGAAGGTTCTACATAGTATCATTCAACAGGCTTCCAGTAAGGATACCGTTATTGAAAACAGACACACTTCACAAACTACAGACCCACAATTCTCCCAAATCCTAGAAAAACTCTTCAACGACATACTAGATACATTCAGAGAAATGAAATCTAATTCATTAAATCTAGGTCAAACAAAAATCATGATATTTGGAAAATATGAAATAAATAAACAGGTAAAGGTTCAAGTAGAGAGTGTAAATAGAGAAAAGGTGATTGAAGACAAATTTCTAGAAAAATGTAAGGATGAGTACGAGCACATTACAACTCTACAAAGCTGATTTCCTTTGATCTGAGCGTCTCCATGGCTCCAGTGCTGATCTCCTATCAGATCAAAGGAGATCAGGGCCTTTTGCCATGGAGATGCTCAGATCCAAGATTTCCTCCGGCTTTGATCTCCGTTGATCTCCATCCGGTGCCTCTCCCATCCACTTTGTGATGAAAGGCTCATTATTGTTCTTTTTCACAACCTTGGTGATGACGTCATCATTAGATTCAGGTATGATGAAGCAGGCAGAGAACTAAAACATGCAGGACACCAGCACTCTCTGACCCAGTTTGGACACCCTGTCGTAGACCATCAAGAGACAGCTTAGTTTTATCCTACTGATGACGTGTTGCTGCAATAGTCATCTTGCTCAGTTTCAAGTTTTTTTCCCACAGACATCAGAGCACTCTGTAACAGGATTTGACAGATAGTGACGGGGCGCGGCCAGCAGGGGCCAGCAGCGAGGCTGACTTGCTCTTTGACCGTGTGACTGTGGTGACCAAATCCAGGGGGCGTATTACATTGGTTATTGATGTAGCTTAAAGAGGTGGAACAGATTAAACATTCAGATGAAACAATCAGCAAATAAAAGTCAAATGAAGAAAACGTACAAGGGCTTATTAGTCAATGATATCAGTGATTTCATGTCTGTTTGTTTTTTTACTATTTCCAATAAAAACCACAGAAAGATTAAAAGAGACAACAGATGGATATCATTACAAATGAGTCAGAAGAGAGGAATCCCTGGATAAACTAGTTATTGAGGTACAATCGGATGACTGGGAACTCATTTATAAAGGAAAAGACGCCCTGTCACTATGAGTGTACAATCAAACAATACAAGAGAAAGTGAAATATGGATCTGGACTCTGGGAGCAGTGGGCGGAGCTGAGGTTGCACCGTGAGAGAGCGAGAGAGAGAGAGAGAGAGAGAGAGAGTGGACAAAGATAGAGACTGAGACTGAGACTGAGACTGAGACTGAGACTGAGTTTTACACTCGGACTTGGACTTGGAGTGGAGTGGATCAGTCTGGAGGCCCAGGCACATGACCACCTCAGCTTCCACTCAGAGCCCAGACCAGCTGTTCAGATTTGGACACTTGGAGCTGAGAAGGGGGAGGCTCCATGATTCCTCTTCATGCAGAGGTTTTATTTCCCTTTGCCACTGAAGGCAACACACTCACTAGTCACCAGTCCACAGATGAAAACACAAAATCATATGTGTACACAGAAAGTCCAGTTAAGATGGAGACGGGTTGTGAATGACACAGATGCTACTGGTACAGTATGAGAGTCTGACTGCTTTCAAAAGGTCCAGTGATCATACAAGCGTATCAGTCACTCTCATACTTTCTCATGGTTCTATTGACAATGAGAAGCAACAACACAACACTACTGCTTGGACATGTTTGCTGGATCACATCATGGATGATGGATGATGGATGGATGGATGGATGGATGGATGGATGGATGGATGGATGATGGATGTAATATACAGACATGACTTATGTTCACTCTGGAGGTGAGGGGGGAACTCCTGTTCTCACTTTCATTGTCACTTTAATTTGAAAAAAACATATATTCTATTTTCACCAAGATGTTAGTGAGTTAGTTTTACCAGTAAATGGCTGCTCCATCCTCACTTCTCCTATAACCAGGCCCAAACACACACACACCCCCCCACACACACACCCCCCCCCACACACACACACACACACACACACACACACACACACACACAACAGCCGGGCCTCCTGGGGGTCGTTTGGAGGGTCATAATTTATTTACACATGTTATAGATAATATCAAAGTAAGTGATGTATTAGTCAATGATATCAGTGATTTCATGTCTGTTTGTTTTAGTTTTTTTACTATTTACAATAAAAAACACAGAAACATTAAAACAGACAACAGATAGATGTCAACACAAATGAGTCAAAACAGAGCAGTCCCTGGAAAAACTAGTTATTGAGGTACAATCAGATGACTGGGAACTCATTTAGAAATACGAGAAAAAGTGAAATATAAAGATGTTTAATGGATGACAAAGGGCTTAAAAAATGCATCCAAGGAGAAGAATACATGACATAGAGAATCCAATAAATGATGAACGAAGGAGATGGAAAATAAATCCAAGAAATGTAAAACAAAGTTCACTCATATGATGAGAAAATGTTAGAAGAATTCTTTTAAGAAAGTACCAGAAAACAATAAAGACCATGTCAGCAGTACATAGAAGGTTCTACATAGTATCATTCAACAGGCTTCCAGTAAGGATACCGTTATTGAAAACAGACACACTTCACAAACTACAGACCCACAATTCTCCCAAATCCTAGAAAAACTCTTCAACGACATACTAGATACATTCAGAGAAATGAAATCTAATTCATTAAATCTAGGTCAAACAAAAATCATGATATTTGGAAAATATGAAATAAATAAACAGGTAAAGGTTCAAGTAGAGAGTGTAAATAGAGAAAAGGTGATTGAAGACAAATTTCTAGAAAAATGTAAGGATGAGTACGAGCACATTACAACTCTACAAAGCTGATTTCCTTTGATCTGAGCGTCTCCATGGCTCCAGTGCTGATCTCCTATCAGATCAAAGGAGATCAGGGCCTTTTGCCATGGAGATGCTCAGATCCAAGATTTCCTCCGGCTTTGATCTCCGTTGATCTCCATCCGGTGCCTCTCCCATCCACTTTGTGATGAAAGGCTCATTATTGTTCTTTTTCACAACCTTGGTGATGACGTCATCATTAGATTCAGGTATGATGAAGCAGGCAGAGAACTAAAACATGCAGGACACCAGCACTCTCTGACCCAGTTTGGACACCCTGTCGTAGACCATCAAGAGACAGCTTAGTTTTATCCTACTGATGACGTGTTGCTGCAATAGTCATCTTGCTCAGTTTCAAGTTTTTTCCCACAGACATCAGAGCACTCTGTAACAGGATTTGACAGATAGTGACGGGGCGCGGCCAGCAGGGGCCAGCAGCGAGGCTGACTTGCTCTTTGACCGTGTGACTGTGGTGACCAAATCCAGGGGGCGTATTACATTGGTTATTGATGTAGCTTAAAGAGGTGGAACAGATTAAACATTCAGATGAAACAATCAGCAAATAAAAGTCAAATGAAGAAAACGTACAAGGGCTTATTAGTCAATGATATCAGTGATTTCATGTCTGTTTGTTTTTTTACTATTTCCAATAAAAACCACAGAAAGATTAAAAGAGACAACAGATGGATATCATTACAAATGAGTCAGAAGAGAGGAATCCCTGGATAAACTAGTTATTGAGGTACAATCGGATGACTGGGAACTCATTTATAAAGGAAAAGACGCCCTGTCACTATGAGTGTACAATCAAACAATACAAGAGAAAGTGAAATATGGATCTGGACTCTGGGAGCAGTGGGCGGAGCTGAGGTTGCACCGTGAGAGAGAGCGAGAGAGAGAGAGAGAGAGAGAGAGAGAGTGGACAAAGATAGAGACTGAGACTGAGACTGAGACTGAGTTTTACACTCGGACTTGGACTTGGAGTGGAGTGGATTAGTCTGGAGGCCCAGGCACATGACCACCTCAGCTTCCACTCAGAGCCCAGACCAGCTGTTCAGATTTGGACACTTGGAGCTGAGAAGGGGGAGGCTCCATGATTCCTCTTCATGCAGAGGTTTTATTTCCCTTTGCCACTGAAGGCAACACACTCACTAGTCACCAGTCCACAGATGAAAACACAAAATCATATGTGTACACAGAAAGTCCAGTTAAGATGGAGACGGGTTGTGAATGACACAGATGCTACTGGTACAGTATGAGAGTCTGACTGCTTTCAAAAGGTCCAGTGATCATACAAGCGTATCAGTCACTCTCATACTTTCTCATGGTTCTATTGACAATGAGAAGCAACAACACAACACTACTGCTTGGACATGTTTGCTGGATCACATCATGGATGATGGATGATGGATGGATGGATGGATGGATGGATGGATGGATGGATGGATGATGGATGTAATATACAGACATGACTTATGTTCACTCTGGAGGTGAGGGGGGAACTCCTGTTCTCACTTTCATTGTCACTTTAATTTGAAAAAAACATATATTCTATTTTCACCAAGATGTTAGTGAGTTAGTTTTACCAGTAAATGGCTGCTCCATCCTCACTTCTCCTATAACCAGGCCCAAACACACACACACCCCCACACACACCCCCACACACACACACACACACACACACACACACACACACACACACACACACACACACACACAAAACAGCCGGGCCTCCTGGGGGTCGTTTGGAGGGTCATAATTTATTTACACATGTTATAGATAATATCAAAGTAAGTGATGTATTAGTCAATGATATCAGTGATTTCATGTCTGTTTGTTTTAGTTTTTTTACTATTTACAATAAAAAACACAGAAACATTAAAACAGACAACAGATAGATGTCAACACAAATGAGTCAAAACAGAGCAGTCCCTGGAAAAACTAGTTATTGAGGTACAATCAGATGACTGGGAACTCATTTAGAAATACGAGAAAAAGTGAAATATAAAGATGTTTAATGGATGACAAAGGGCTTAAAAAATGCATCCAAGGAGAAGAATACATGACATAGAGAATCCAATAAATGATGAACGAAGGAGATGGAAAATAAATCCAAGAAATGTAAAACAAAGTTCACTCATATGATGAGAAAATGTTAGAAGAATTCTTTTAAGAAAGTACCAGAAAACAATAAAGACCATGTCAGCAGTACATAGAAGGTTCTACATAGTATCATTCAACAGGCTTCCAGTAAGGATACCGTTATTGAAAACAGACACACTTCACAAACTACAGACCCACAATTCTCCCAAATCCTAGAAAAACTCTTCAACGACATACTAGATACATTCAGAGAAATGAAATCTAATTCATTAAATCTAGGTCAAACAAAAATCATGATATTTGGAAAATATGAAATAAATAAACAGGTAAAGGTTCAAGTAGAGAGTGTAAATAGAGAAAAGGTGATTGAAGACAAATTTCTAGAAAAATGTAAGGATGAGTACGAGCACATTACAACTCTACAAAGCTGATTTCCTTTGATCTGAGCGTCTCCATGGCTCCAGTGCTGATCTCCTATCAGATCAAAGGAGATCAGGGCCTTTTGCCATGGAGATGCTCAGATCCAAGATTTCCTCCGGCTTTGATCTCCGTTGATCTCCATCCGGTGCCTCTCCCATCCACTTTGTGATGAAAGGCTCATTATTGTTCTTTTTCACAACCTTGGTGATGACGTCATCATTAGATTCAGGTATGATGAAGCAGGCAGAGAACTAAAACATGCAGGACACCAGCACTCTCTGACCCAGTTTGGACACCCTGTCGTAGACCATCAAGAGACAGCTTAGTTTTATCCTACTGATGACGTGTTGCTGCAATAGTCATCTTGCTCAGTTTCAAGTTTTTTCCCACAGACATCAGAGCACTCTGTAACAGGATTTGACAGATAGTGACGGGGCGCGGCCAGCAGGGGCCAGCAGCGAGGCTGACTTGCTCTTTGACCGTGTGACTGTGGTGACCAAATCCAGGGGGCGTATTACATTGGTTATTGATGTAGCTTAAAGAGGTGGAACAGATTAAACATTCAGATGAAACAATCAGCAAATAAAAGTCAAATGAAGAAAACGTACAAGGGCTTATTAGTCAATGATATCAGTGATTTCATGTCTGTTTGTTTTTTTACTATTTCCAATAAAAACCACAGAAAGATTAAAAGAGACAACAGATGGATATCATTACAAATGAGTCAGAAGAGAGGAATCCCTGGATAAACTAGTTATTGAGGTACAATCGGATGACTGGGAACTCATTTATAAAGGAAAAGACGCCCTGTCACTATGAGTGTACAATCAAACAATACAAGAGAAAGTGAAATATGGATCTGGACTCTGGGAGCAGTGGGCGGAGCTGAGGTTGCACCGTGAGAGAGAGCGAGAGAGAGAGAGAGAGAGAGAGAGAGTGGACAAAGATAGAGACTGAGACTGAGACTGAGACTGAGTTTTACACTCGGACTTGGACTTGGAGTGGAGTGGATCAGTCTGGAGGCCCAGGCACATGACCACCTCAGCTTCCACTCAGAGCCCAGACCAGCTGTTCAGATTTGGACACTTGGAGCTGAGAAGGGGGAGGCTCTATGATTCCTCTTCATGCAGAGGTTTTATTTCCCTTTGCCACTGAAGGCAACACACTCACTAGTCACCAGTCCACAGATGAAAACACAAAATCATATGTGTACACAGAAAGTCCAGTTAAGATGGAGATGGGTTGTGAATGACACAGATGCTACTGGTACAGTATGAGAGTCTGACTGCTTTCAAAAGGTCCAGTGATCATACAAGCGTATCAGTCACTCTCATACTTTCTCATGGTTCTATTGACAATGAGAAGCAACAACACAACACTACTGCTTGGACATGTTTGCTGGATCACATCATGGATGATGGATGATGGATGGATGGATGGATGGATGGATGGATGGATGGATGGATGGATGATGGATGTAATATACAGACATGACTTATGTTCACTCTGGAGGTGAGGGGGGAACTCCTGTTCTCACTTTCATTGTCACTTTAATTTGAAAAAAACATATATTCTATTTTCACCAAGATGTTAGTGAGTTAGTTTTACCAGTAAATGGCTGCTCCATCCTCACTTCTCCTATAACCAGGCCCAAACACACACACACCCCCACACACACACACACACACACACACACACACACACACACACACACACACACACACACACAACAGCCGGGCCTCCTGGGGGTCGTTTGGAGGGTCATAATTTATTTACACATGTTATAGATAATATCAAAGTAAGTGATGTATTAGTCAATGATATCAGTGATTTCATGTCTGTTTGTTTTAGTTTTTTTACTATTTACAATAAAAAACACAGAAACATTAAAACAGACAACAGATAGATGTCAACACAAATGAGTCAAAACAGAGCAGTCCCTGGAAAAACTAGTTATTGAGGTACAATCAGATGACTGGGAACTCATTTAGAAATACGAGAAAAAGTGAAATATAAAGATGTTTAATGGATGACAAAGGGCTTAAAAAATGCATCCAAGGAGAAGAATACATGACATAGAGAATCCAATAAATGATGAACGAAGGAGATGGAAAATAAATCCAAGAAATGTAAAACAAAGTTCACTCATATGATGAGAAAATGTTAGAAGAATTCTTTTAAGAAAGTACCAGAAAACAATAAAGACCATGTCAGCAGTACATAGAAGGTTCTACATAGTATCATTCAACAGGCTTCCAGTAAGGATACCGTTATTGAAAACAGACACACTTCACAAACTACAGACCCACAATTCTCCCAAATCCTAGAAAAACTCTTCAACGACATACTAGATACATTCAGAGAAATGAAATCTAATTCATTAAATCTAGGTCAAACAAAAATCATGATATTTGGAAAATATGAAATAAATAAACAGGTAAAGGTTCAAGTAGAGAGTGTAAATAGAGAAAAGGTGATTGAAGACAAATTTCTAGAAAAATGTAAGGATGAGTACGAGCACATTACAACTCTACAAAGCTGATTTCCTTTGATCTGAGCGTCTCCATGGCTCCAGTGCTGATCTCCTATCAGATCAAAGGAGATCAGGGCCTTTTGCCATGGAGATGCTCAGATCCAAGATTTCCTCCGGCTTTGATCTCCGTTGATCTCCATCCGGTGCCTCTCCCATCCACTTTGTGATGAAAGGCTCATTATTGTTCTTTTTCACAACCTTGGTGATGACGTCATCATTAGATTCAGGTATGATGAAGCAGGCAGAGAACTAAAACATGCAGGACACCAGCACTCTCTGACCCAGTTTGGACACCCTGTCGTAGACCATCAAGAGACAGCTTAGTTTTATCCTACTGATGACGTGTTGCTGCAATAGTCATCTTGCTCAGTTTCAAGTTTTTTCCCACAGACATCAGAGCACTCTGTAACAGGATTTGACAGATAGTGACGGGGCGCGGCCAGCAGGGGCCAGCAGCGAGGCTGACTTGCTCTTTGACCGTGTGACTGTGGTGACCAAATCCAGGGGGCGTATTACATTGGTTATTGATGTAGCTTAAAGAGGTGGAACAGATTAAACATTCAGATGAAACAATCAGCAAATAAAAGTCAAATGAAGAAAACGTACAAGGGCTTATTAGTCAATGATATCAGTGATTTCATGTCTGTTTGTTTTTTTACTATTTCCAATAAAAACCACAGAAAGATTAAAAGAGACAACAGATGGATATCATTACAAATGAGTCAGAAGAGAGGAATCCCTGGATAAACTAGTTATTGAGGTACAATCGGATGACTGGGAACTCATTTATAAAGGAAAAGACGCCCTGTCACTATGAGTGTACAATCAAACAATACAAGAGAAAGTGAAATATGGATCTGGACTCTGGGAGCAGTGGGCGGAGCTGAGGTTGCACCGTGAGAGAGCGAGAGAGAGAGAGAGAGAGAGAGAGAGTGGACAAAGATAGAGACTGAGACTGAGACTGAGACTGAGACTGAGTTTTACACTCGGACTTGGACTTGGAGTGGATCAGTCTGGAGGCCCAGGCACATGACCACCTCAGCTTCCACTCAGAGCCCAGACCAGCTGTTCAGATTTGGACACTTGGAGCTGAGAAGGGGGAGGCTCCATGATTCCTCTTCATGCAGAGGTTTTATTTCCCTTTGCCACTGAAGGCAACACACTCACTAGTCACCAGTCCACAGATGAAAACACAAAATCATATGTGTACACAGAAAGTCCAGTTAAGATGGAGACGGGTTGTGAATGACACAGATGCTACTGGTACAGTATGAGAGTCTGACTGCTTTCAAAAGGTCCAGTGATCATACAAGCGTATCAGTCACTCTCATACTTTCTCATGGTTCTATTGACAATGAGAAGCAACAACACAACACTACTGCTTGGACATGTTTGCTGGATCACATCATGGATGATGGATGATGGATGGATGGATGGATGGATGGATGGATGGATGGATGGATGGATGGATGATGGATGTAATATACAGACATGACTTATGTTCACTCTGGAGGTGAGGGGGGAACTCCTGTTCTCACTTTCATTGTCACTTTAATTTGAAAAAAACATATATTCTATTTTCACCAAGATGTTAGTGAGTTAGTTTTACCAGTAAATGGCTGCTCCATCCTCACTTCTCCTATAACCAGGCCCAAACACACACACACCCCCACACACACACACACACACACACACACACACACACACACACACACACACACACACACACACACACACACACACACAACAGCCGGGCCTCCTGGGGGTCGTTTGGAGGGTCATAATTTATTTACACATGTTATAGATAATATCAAAGTAAGTGATGTATTAGTCAATGATATCAGTGATTTCATGTCTGTTTGTTTTAGTTTTTTTACTATTTACAATAAAAAACACAGAAACATTAAAACAGACAACAGATAGATGTCAACACAAATGAGTCAAAACAGAGCAGTCCCTGGAAAAACTAGTTATTGAGGTACAATCAGATGACTGGGAACTCATTTAGAAATACGAGAAAAAGTGAAATATAAAGATGTTTAATGGATGACAAAGGGCTTAAAAAATGCATCCAAGGAGAAGAATACATGACATAGAGAATCCAATAAATGATGAACGAAGGAGATGGAAAATAAATCCAAGAAATGTAAAACAAAGTTCACTCATATGATGAGAAAATGTTAGAAGAATTCTTTTAAGAAAGTACCAGAAAACAATAAAGACCATGTCAGCAGTACATAGAAGGTTCTACATAGTATCATTCAACAGGCTTCCAGTAAGGATACCGTTATTGAAAACAGACACACTTCACAAACTACAGACCCACAATTCTCCCAAATCCTAGAAAAACTCTTCAACGACATACTAGATACATTCAGAGAAATGAAATCTAATTCATTAAATCTAGGTCAAACAAAAATCATGATATTTGGAAAATATGAAATAAATAAACAGGTAAAGGTTCAAGTAGAGAGTGTAAATAGAGAAAAGGTGATTGAAGACAAATTTCTAGAAAAATGTAAGGATGAGTACGAGCACATTACAACTCTACAAAGCTGATTTCCTTTGATCTGAGCGTCTCCATGGCTCCAGTGCTGATCTCCTATCAGATCAAAGGAGATCAGGGCCTTTTGCCATGGAGATGCTCAGATCCAAGATTTCCTCCGGCTTTGATCTCCGTTGATCTCCATCCGGTGCCTCTCCCATCCACTTTGTGATGAAAGGCTCATTATTGTTCTTTTTCACAACCTTGGTGATGACGTCATCATTAGATTCAGGTATGATGAAGCAGGCAGAGAACTAAAACATGCAGGACACCAGCACTCTCTGACCCAGTTTGGACACCCTGTCGTAGACCATCAAGAGACAGCTTAGTTATATCCTACTGATGACGTGTTGCTGCAATAGTCATCTTGCTCAGTTTCAAGTTTTTTTCCCACAGACATCAGAGCACTCTGTAACAGGATTTGACAGATAGTGACGGGGCGCGGCCAGCAGGGGCCAGCAGCGAGGCTGACTTGCTCTTTGACCGTGTGACTGTGGTGACCAAATCCAGGGGGCGTATTACATTGGTTATTGATGTAGCTTAAAGAGGTGGAACAGATTAAACATTCAGATGAAACAATCAGCAAATAAAAGTCAAATGAAGAAAACGTACAAGGGCTTATTAGTCAATGATATCAGTGATTTCATGTCTGTTTGTTTTTTTACTATTTCCAATAAAAACCACAGAAAGATTAAAAGAGACAACAGATGGATATCATTACAAATGAGTCAGAAGAGAGGAATCCCTGGATAAACTAGTTATTGAGGTACAATCGGATGACTGGGAACTCATTTATAAAGGAAAAGACGCCCTGTCACTATGAGTGTACAATCAAACAATACAAGAGAAAGTGAAATATGGATCTGGACTCTGGGAGCAGTGGGCGGAGCTGAGGTTGCACCGTGAGAGAGAGCGAGAGAGAGAGAGAGAGAGAGAGAGAGTGGACAAAGATAGAGACTGAGACTGAGACTGAGACTGAGACTGAGTTTTACACTCGGACTTGGACTTGGAGTGGATTAGTCTGGAGGCCCAGGCACATGACCACCTCAGCTTCCACTCAGAGCCCAGACCAGCTGTTCAGATTTGGACACTTGGAGCTGAGAAGGGGGAGGCTCCATGATTCCTCTTCATGCAGAGGTTTTATTTCCCTTTGCCACTGAAGGCAACACACTCACTAGTCACCAGTCCACAGATGAAAACACAAAATCATATGTGTACACAGAAAGTCCAGTTAAGATGGAGACGGGTTGTGAATGACACAGATGCTACTGGTACAGTATGAGAGTCTGACTGCTTTCAAAAGGTCCAGTGATCATACAAGCGTATCAGTCACTCTCATACTTTCTCATGGTTCTATTGACAATGAGAAGCAACAACACAACACTACTGCTTGGACATGTTTGCTGGATCACATCATGGATGATGGATGATGGATGGATGGATGGATGGATGGATGGATGGATGGATGGATGGATGGATGATGGATGTAATATACAGACATGACTTATGTTCACTCTGGAGGTGAGGGGGGAACTCCTGTTCTCACTTTCATTGTCACTTTAATTTGAAAAAAACATATATTCTATTTTCACCAAGATGTTAGTGAGTTAGTTTTACCAGTAAATGGCTGCTCCATCCTCACTTCTCCTATAACCAGGCCCAAACACACACACACCCCCCCACACACACACCCCCCCCCACACACACACACACACACACACACACACACACACACACACAACAGCCGGGCCTCCTGGGGGTCGTTTGGAGGGTCATAATTTATTTACACATGTTATAGATAATATCAAAGTAAGTGATGTATTAGTCAATGATATCAGTGATTTCATGTCTGTTTGTTTTAGTTTTTTTACTATTTACAATAAAAAACACAGAAACATTAAAACAGACAACAGATAGATGTCAACACAAATGAGTCAAAACAGAGCAGTCCCTGGAAAAACTAGTTATTGAGGTACAATCAGATGACTGGGAACTCATTTAGAAATACGAGAAAAAGTGAAATATAAAGATGTTTAATGGATGACAAAGGGCTTAAAAAATGCATCCAAGGAGAAGAATACATGACATAGAGAATCCAATAAATGATGAACGAAGGAGATGGAAAATAAATCCAAGAAATGTAAAACAAAGTTCACTCATATGATGAGAAAATGTTAGAAGAATTCTTTTAAGAAAGTACCAGAAAACAATAAAGACCATGTCAGCAGTACATAGAAGGTTCTACATAGTATCATTCAACAGGCTTCCAGTAAGGATACCGTTATTGAAAACAGACACACTTCACAAACTACAGACCCACAATTCTCCCAAATCCTAGAAAAACTCTTCAACGACATACTAGATACATTCAGAGAAATGAAATCTAATTCATTAAATCTAGGTCAAACAAAAATCATGATATTTGGAAAATATGAAATAAATAAACAGGTAAAGGTTCAAGTAGAGAGTGTAAATAGAGAAAAGGTGATTGAAGACAAATTTCTAGAAAAATGTAAGGATGAGTACGAGCACATTACAACTCTACAAAGCTGATTTCCTTTGATCTGAGCGTCTCCATGGCTCCAGTGCTGATCTCCTATCAGATCAAAGGAGATCAGGGCCTTTTGCCATGGAGATGCTCAGATCCAAGATTTCCTCCGGCTTTGATCTCCGTTGATCTCCATCCGGTGCCTCTCCCATCCACTTTGTGATGAAAGGCTCATTATTGTTCTTTTTCACAACCTTGGTGATGACGTCATCATTAGATTCAGGTATGATGAAGCAGGCAGAGAACTAAAACATGCAGGACACCAGCACTCTCTGACCCAGTTTGGACACCCTGTCGTAGACCATCAAGAGACAGCTTAGTTATATCCTACTGATGACGTGTTGCTGCAATAGTCATCTTGCTCAGTTTCAAGTTTTTTTCCCACAGACATCAGAGCACTCTGTAACAGGATTTGACAGATAGTGACGGGGCGCGGCCAGCAGGGGCCAGCAGCGAGGCTGACTTGCTCTTTGACCGTGTGACTGTGGTGACCAAATCCAGGGGGCGTATTACATTGGTTATTGATGTAGCTTAAAGAGGTGGAACAGATTAAACATTCAGATGAAACAATCAGCAAATAAAAGTCAAATGAAGAAAACGTACAAGGGCTTATTAGTCAATGATATCAGTGATTTCATGTCTGTTTGTTTTTTTACTATTTCCAATAAAAACCACAGAAAGATTAAAAGAGACAACAGATGGATATCATTACAAATGAGTCAGAAGAGAGGAATCCCTGGATAAACTAGTTATTGAGGTACAATCGGATGACTGGGAACTCATTTATAAAGGAAAAGACGCCCTGTCACTATGAGTGTACAATCAAACAATACAAGAGAAAGTGAAATATGGATCTGGACTCTGGGAGCAGTGGGCGGAGCTGAGGTTGCACCGTGAGAGAGAGCGAGAGAGAGAGAGAGAGAGAGAGAGAGTGGACAAAGATAGAGACTGAGACTGAGACTGAGACTGAGACTGAGTTTTACACTCGGACTTGGACTTGGAGTGGATTAGTCTGGAGGCCCAGGCACATGACCACCTCAGCTTCCACTCAGAGCCCAGACCAGCTGTTCAGATTTGGACACTTGGAGCTGAGAAGGGGGAGGCTCCATGATTCCTCTTCATGCAGAGGTTTTATTTCCCTTTGCCACTGAAGGCAACACACTCACTAGTCACCAGTCCACAGATGAAAACACAAAATCATATGTGTACACAGAAAGTCCAGTTAAGATGGAGACGGGTTGTGAATGACACAGATGCTACTGGTACAGTATGAGAGTCTGACTGCTTTCAAAAGGTCCAGTGATCATACAAGCGTATCAGTCACTCTCATACTTTCTCATGGTTCTATTGACAATGAGAAGCAACAACACAACACTACTGCTTGGACATGTTTGCTGGATCACATCATGGATGATGGATGATGGATGGATGGATGGATGGATGGATGGATGGATGGATGGATGGATGATGGATGTAATATACAGACATGACTTATGTTCACTCTGGAGGTGAGGGGGGAACTCCTGTTCTCACTTTCATTGTCACTTTAATTTGAAAAAAACATATATTCTATTTTCACCAAGATGTTAGTGAGTTAGTTTTACCAGTAAATGGCTGCTCCATCCTCACTTCTCCTATAACCAGGCCCAAACACACACACACCCCCCCCCACACACACACACACACACACACACACACACACACACACACACACACACACACAACAGCCGGGCCTCCTGGGGGTCGTTTGGAGGGTCATAATTTATTTACACATGTTATAGATAATATCAAAGTAAGTGATGTACTAGTCAATGATATCAGTGATTTCATGTCTGTTTGTTTTAGTTTTTTTACTATTTACAATAAAAAACACAGAAACATTAAAACAGACAACAGATAGATGTCAACACAAATGAGTCAAAACAGAGCAGTCCCTGGAAAAACTAGTTATTGAGGTACAATCAGATGACTGGGAACTCATTTAGAAATACGAGAAAAAGTGAAATATAAAGATGTTTAATGGATGACAAAGGGCTTAAAAAATGCATCCAAGGAGAAGAATACATGACATAGAGAATCCAATAAATGATGAACGAAGGAGATGGAAAATAAATCCAAGAAATGTAAAACAAAGTTCACTCATATGATGAGAAAATGTTAGAAGAATTCTTTTAAGAAAGTACCAGAAAACAATAAAGACCATGTCAGCAGTACATAGAAGGTTCTACATAGTATCATTCAACAGGCTTCCAGTAAGGATACCGTTATTGAAAACAGACACACTTCACAAACTACAGACCCACAATTCTCCCAAATCCTAGAAAAACTCTTCAACGACATACTAGATACATTCAGAGAAATGAAATCTAATTCATTAAATCTAGGTCAAACAAAAATCATGATATTTGGAAAATATGAAATAAATAAACAGGTAAAGGTTCAAGTAGAGAGTGTAAATAGAGAAAAGGTGATTGAAGACAAATTTCTAGAAAAATGTAAGGATGAGTACGAGCACATTACAACTCTACAAAGCTGATTTCCTTTGATCTGAGCGTCTCCATGGCTCCAGTGCTGATCTCCTATCAGATCAAAGGAGATCAGGGCCTTTTGCCATGGAGATGCTCAGATCCAAGATTTCCTCCGGCTTTGATCTCCGTTGATCTCCATCCGGTGCCTCTCCCATCCACTTTGTGATGAAAGGCTCATTATTGTTCTTTTTCACAACCTTGGTGATGACGTCATCATTAGATTCAGGTATGATGAAGCAGGCGGAGAACTAAAACATGCAGGACACCAGCACTCTCTGACCCAGTTTGGACACCCTGTCGTAGACCATCAAGAGACAGCTTAGTTTTATCCTACTGATGACGTGTTGCTGCAATAGTCATCTTGCTCAGTTTCAAGTTTTTTTCCCACAGACATCAGAGCACTCTGTAACAGGATTTGACAGATAGTGACGGGGCGCGGCCAGCAGGGGCCAGCAGCGAGGCTGACTTGCTCTTTGACCGTGTGACTGTGGTGACCAAATCCAGGGGGCGTATTACATTGGTTATTGATGTAGCTTAAAGAGGTGGAACAGATTAAACATTCAGATGAAACAATCAGCAAATAAAAGTCAAATGAAGAAAACGTACAAGGGCTTATTAGTCAATGATATCAGTGATTTCATGTCTGTTTGTTTTTTTACTATTTCCAATAAAAACCACAGAAAGATTAAAAGAGACAACAGATGGATATCATTACAAATGAGTCAGAAGAGAGGAATCCCTGGATAAACTAGTTATTGAGGTACAATCGGATGACTGGGAACTCATTTATAAAGGAAAAGATGCCCTGTCACTATGAGTGTACAATCAAACAATACAAGAGAAAGTGAAATATGGATCTGGACTCTGGGAGCAGTGGGCGGAGCTGAGGTTGCACCGTGAGAGAGCGAGAGAGAGAGAGAGAGAGAGAGAGAGAGAGTGGACAAAGATAGAGACTGAGACTGAGACTGAGACTGAGTTTTACACTCGGACTTGGACTTGGAGTGGAGTGGATCAGTCTGGAGGCCCAGGCACATGACCACCTCAGCTTCCACTCAGAGCCCAGACCAGCTGTTCAGATTTGGACACTTGGAGCTGAGAAGGGGGAGGCTCCATGATTCCTCTTCATGCAGAGGTTTTATTTCCCTTTGCCACTGAAGGCAACACACTCACTAGTCACCAGTCCACAGATGAAAACACAAAATCATATGTGTACACAGAAAGTCCAGTTAAGATGGAGACGGGTTGTGAATGACACAGATGCTACTGGTACAGTATGAGAGTCTGACTGCTTTCAAAAGGTCCAGTGATCATACAAGCGTATCAGTCACTTTCATACTTTCTCATGGTTCTATTGACAATGAGAAGCAACAACACAACACTACTGCTTGGACATGTTTGCTGGATCACATCATGGATGATGGATGATGGATGGATGGATGGATGGATGGATGGATGGATGGATGGATGATGGATGTAATATACAGACATGACTTATGTTCACTCTGGAGGTGAGGGGGGAACTCCTGTTCTCACTTTCATTGTCACTTTAATTTGAAAAAAACATATATTCTATTTTCACCAAGATGTTAGTGAGTTAGTTTTACCAGTAAATGGCTGCTCCATCCTCACTTCTCCTATAACCAGGCCCAAACACACACACACCCCCACACACACACACACACACACACACACACACACACACACACACACACACACACACACACACACACACACACACAACAGCCGGGCCTCCTGGGGGTCGTTTGGAGGGTCATAATTTATTTACACATGTTATAGATAATATCAAAGTAAGTGATGTATTAGTCAATGATATCAGTGATTTCATGTCTGTTTGTTTTAGTTTTTTTACTATTTACAATAAAAAACACAGAAACATTAAAACAGACAACAGATAGATGTCAACACAAATGAGTCAAAACAGAGCAGTCCCTGGAAAAACTAGTTATTGAGGTACAATCAGATGACTGGGAACTCATTTAGAAATACGAGAAAAAGTGAAATATAAAGATGTTTAATGGATGACAAAGGGCTTAAAAAATGCATCCAAGGAGAAGAATACATGACATAGAGAATCCAATAAATGATGAACGAAGGAGATGGAAAATAAATCCAAGAAATGTAAAACAAAGTTCACTCATATGATGAGAAAATGTTAGAAGAATTCTTTTAAGAAAGTACCAGAAAACAATAAAGACCATGTCAGCAGTACATAGAAGGTTCTACATAGTATCATTCAACAGGCTTCCAGTAAGGATACCGTTATTGAAAACAGACACACTTCACAAACTACAGACCCACAATTCTCCCAAATCCTAGAAAAACTCTTCAACGACATACTAGATACATTCAGAGAAATGAAATCTAATTCATTAAATCTAGGTCAAACAAAAATCATGATATTTGGAAAATATGAAATAAATAAACAGGTAAAGGTTCAAGTAGAGAGTGTAAATAGAGAAAAGGTGATTGAAGACAAATTTCTAGAAAAATGTAAGGATGAGTACGAGCACATTACAACTCTACAAAGCTGATTTCCTTTGATCTGAGCGTCTCCATGGCTCCAGTGCTGATCTCCTATCAGATCAAAGGAGATCAGGGCCTTTTGCCATGGAGATGCTCAGATCCAAGATTTCCTCCGGCTTTGATCTCCGTTGATCTCCATCCGGTGCCTCTCCCATCCACTTTGTGATGAAAGGCTCATTATTGTTCTTTTTCACAACCTTGGTGATGACGTCATCATTAGATTCAGGTATGATGAAGCAGGCAGAGAACTAAAACATGCAGGACACCAGCACTCTCTGACCCAGTTTGGACACCCTGTCGTAGACCATCAAGAGACAGCTTAGTTTTATCCTACTGATGACGTGTTGCTGCAATAGTCATCTTGCTCAGTTTCAAGTTTTTTTCCCACAGACATCAGAGCACTCTGTAACAGGATTTGACAGATAGTGACGGGGCGCGGCCAGCAGGGGCCAGCAGCGAGGCTGACTTGCTCTTTGACCGTGTGACTGTGGTGACCAAATCCAGGGGGCGTATTACATTGGTTATTGATGTAGCTTAAAGAGGTGGAACAGATTAAACATTCAGATGAAACAATCAGCAAATAAAAGTCAAATGAAGAAAACGTACAAGGGCTTATTAGTCAATGATATCAGTGATTTCATGTCTGTTTGTTTTTTTACTATTTCCAATAAAAACCACAGAAAGATTAAAAGAGACAACAGATGGATATCATTACAAATGAGTCAGAAGAGAGGAATCCCTGGATAAACTAGTTATTGAGGTACAATCGGATGACTGGGAACTCATTTATAAAGGAAAAGACGCCCTGTCACTATGAGTGTACAATCAAACAATACAAGAGAAAGTGAAATATGGATCTGGACTCTGGGAGCAGTGGGCGGAGCTGAGGTTGCACCGTGAGAGAGCGAGAGAGAGAGAGAGAGAGAGAGAGAGTGGACAAAGATAGAGACTGAGACTGAGACTGAGACTGAGACTGAGTTTTACACTCGGACTTGGACTTGGAGTGGAGTGGATCAGTCTGGAGGCCCAGGCACATGACCACCTCAGCTTCCACTCAGAGCCCAGACCAGCTGTTCAGATTTGGACACTTGGAGCTGAGAAGGGGGAGGCTCCATGATTCCTCTTCATGCAGAGGTTTTATTTCCCTTTGCCACTGAAGGCAACACACTCACTAGTCACCAGTCCACAGATGAAAACACAAAATCATATGTGTACACAGAAAGTCCAGTTAAGATGGAGACGGGTTGTGAATGACACAGATGCTACTGGTACAGTATGAGAGTCTGACTGCTTTCAAAAGGTCCAGTGATCATACAAGCGTATCAGTCACTCTCATACTTTCTCATGGTTCTATTGACAATGAGAAGCAACAACACAACACTACTGCTTGGACATGTTTGCTGGATCACATCATGGATGATGGATGATGGATGGATGGATGGATGGATGGATGGATGGATGGATGGATGGATGGATGGATGATGGATGTAATATACAGACATGACTTATGTTCACTCTGGAGGTGAGGGGGGAACTCCTGTTCTCACTTTCATTGTCACTTTAATTTGAAAAAAACATATATTCTATTTTCACCAAGATGTTAGTGAGTTAGTTTTACCAGTAAATGGCTGCTCCATCCTCACTTCTCCTATAACCAGGCCCAAACACACACACACCCCCCCACACACACACCCCCCCCCACACACACACACACACACACACACACACACACACACACACAACAGCCGGGCCTCCTGGGGGTCGTTTGGAGGGTCATAATTTATTTACACATGTTATAGATAATATCAAAGTAAGTGATGTATTAGTCAATGATATCAGTGATTTCATGTCTGTTTGTTTTAGTTTTTTTACTATTTACAATAAAAAACACAGAAACATTAAAACAGACAACAGATAGATGTCAACACAAATGAGTCAAAACAGAGCAGTCCCTGGAAAAACTAGTTATTGAGGTACAATCAGATGACTGGGAACTCATTTAGAAATACGAGAAAAAGTGAAATATAAAGATGTTTAATGGATGACAAAGGGCTTAAAAAATGCATCCAAGGAGAAGAATACATGACATAGAGAATCCAATAAATGATGAACGAAGGAGATGGAAAATAAATCCAAGAAATGTAAAACAAAGTTCACTCATATGATGAGAAAATGTTAGAAGAATTCTTTTAAGAAAGTACCAGAAAACAATAAAGACCATGTCAGCAGTACATAGAAGGTTCTACATAGTATCATTCAACAGGCTTCCAGTAAGGATACCGTTATTGAAAACAGACACACTTCACAAACTACAGACCCACAATTCTCCCAAATCCTAGAAAAACTCTTCAACGACATACTAGATACATTCAGAGAAATGAAATCTAATTCATTAAATCTAGGTCAAACAAAAATCATGATATTTGGAAAATATGAAATAAATAAACAGGTAAAGGTTCAAGTAGAGAGTGTAAATAGAGAAAAGGTGATTGAAGACAAATTTCTAGAAAAATGTAAGGATGAGTACGAGCACATTACAACTCTACAAAGCTGATTTCCTTTGATCTGAGCGTCTCCATGGCTCCAGTGCTGATCTCCTATCAGATCAAAGGAGATCAGGGCCTTTTGCCATGGAGATGCTCAGATCCAAGATTTCCTCCGGCTTTGATCTCCGTTGATCTCCATCCGGTGCCTCTCCCATCCACTTTGTGATGAAAGGCTCATTATTGTTCTTTTTCACAACCTTGGTGATGACGTCATCATTAGATTCAGGTATGATGAAGCAGGCAGAGAACTAAAACATGCAGGACACCAGCACTCTCTGACCCAGTTTGGACACCCTGTCGTAGACCATCAAGAGACAGCTTAGTTTTATCCTACTGATGACGTGTTGCTGCAATAGTCATCTTGCTCAGTTTCAAGTTTTTTTCCCACAGACATCAGAGCACTCTGTAACAGGATTTGACAGATAGTGACGGGGCGCGGCCAGCAGGGGCCAGCAGCGAGGCTGACTTGCTCTTTGACCGTGTGACTGTGGTGACCAAATCCAGGGGGCGTATTACATTGGTTATTGATGTAGCTTAAAGAGGTGGAACAGATTAAACATTCAGATGAAACAATCAGCAAATAAAAGTCAAATGAAGAAAACGTACAAGGGCTTATTAGTCAATGATATCAGTGATTTCATGTCTGTTTGTTTTTTTACTATTTCCAATAAAAACCACAGAAAGATTAAAAGAGACAACAGATGGATATCATTACAAATGAGTCAGAAGAGAGGAATCCCTGGATAAACTAGTTATTGAGGTACAATCGGATGACTGGGAACTCATTTATAAAGGAAAAGACGCCCTGTCACTATGAGTGTACAATCAAACAATACAAGAGAAAGTGAAATATGGATCTGGACTCTGGGAGCAGTGGGCGGAGCTGAGGTTGCACCGTGAGAGAGAGCGAGAGAGAGAGAGAGAGAGAGAGAGAGTGGACAAAGATAGAGACTGAGACTGAGACTGAGACTGAGACTGAGTTTTACACTCGGACTTGGACTTGGAGTGGATTAGTCTGGAGGCCCAGGCACATGACCACCTCAGCTTCCACTCAGAGCCCAGACCAGCTGTTCAGATTTGGACACTTGGAGCTGAGAAGGGGGAGGCTCCATGATTCCTCTTCATGCAGAGGTTTTATTTCCCTTTGCCACTGAAGGCAACACACTCACTAGTCACCAGTCCACAGATGAAAACACAAAATCATATGTGTACACAGAAAGTCCAGTTAAGATGGAGACGGGTTGTGAATGACACAGATGCTACTGGTACAGTATGAGAGTCTGACTGCTTTCAAAAGGTCCAGTGATCATACAAGCGTATCAGTCACTCTCATACTTTCTCATGGTTCTATTGACAATGAGAAGCAACAACACAACACTACTGCTTGGACATGTTTGCTGGATCACATCATGGATGATGGATGATGGATGGATGGATGGATGGATGGATGGATGATGGATGTAATATACAGACATGACTTATGTTCACTCTGGAGGTGAGGGGGGAACTCCTGTTCTCACTTTCATTGTCACTTTAATTTGAAAAAAACATATATTCTATTTTCACCAAGATGTTAGTGAGTTAGTTTTACCAGTAAATGGCTGCTCCATCCTCACTTCTCCTATAACCAGGCCCAAACACACACACACCCCCACACACACACACACACACACACACACACACACACACACACACACACACACACACACACACACACACACACAACAGCCGGGCCTCCTGGGGGTCGTTTGGAGGGTCATAATTTATTTACACATGTTATAGATAATATCAAAGTAAGTGATGTATTAGTCAATGATATCAGTGATTTCATGTCTGTTTGTTTTAGTTTTTTTACTATTTACAATAAAAAACACAGAAACATTAAAACAGACAACAGATAGATGTCAACACAAATGAGTCAAAACAGAGCAGTCCCTGGAAAAACTAGTTATTGAGGTACAATCAGATGACTGGGAACTCATTTAGAAATACGAGAAAAAGTGAAATATAAAGATGTTTAATGGATGACAAAGGGCTTAAAAAATGCATCCAAGGAGAAGAATACATGACATAGAGAATCCAATAAATGATGAACGAAGGAGATGGAAAATAAATCCAAGAAATGTAAAACAAAGTTCACTCATATGATGAGAAAATGTTAGAAGAATTCTTTTAAGAAAGTACCAGAAAACAATAAAGACCATGTCAGCAGTACATAGAAGGTTCTACATAGTATCATTCAACAGGCTTCCAGTAAGGATACCGTTATTGAAAACAGACACACTTCACAAACTACAGACCCACAATTCTCCCAAATCCTAGAAAAACTCTTCAACGACATACTAGATACATTCAGAGAAATGAAATCTAATTCATTAAATCTAGGTCAAACAAAAATCATGATATTTGGAAAATATGAAATAAATAAACAGGTAAAGGTTCAAGTAGAGAGTGTAAATAGAGAAAAGGTGATTGAAGACAAATTTCTAGAAAAATGTAAGGATGAGTACGAGCACATTACAACTCTACAAAGCTGATTTCCTTTGATCTGAGCGTCTCCATGGCTCCAGTGCTGATCTCCTATCAGATCAAAGGAGATCAGGGCCTTTTGCCATGGAGATGCTCAGATCCAAGATTTCCTCCGGCTTTGATCTCCGTTGATCTCCATCCGGTGCCTCTCCCATCCACTTTGTGATGAAAGGCTCATTATTGTTCTTTTTCACAACCTTGGTGATGACGTCATCATTAGATTCAGGTATGATGAAGCAGGCAGAGAACTAAAACATGCAGGACACCAGCACTCTCTGACCCAGTTTGGACACCCTGTCGTAGACCATCAAGAGACAGCTTAGTTTTATCCTACTGATGACGTGTTGCTGCAATAGTCATCTTGCTCAGTTTCAAGTTTTTTTCCCACAGACATCAGAGCACTCTGTAACAGGATTTGACAGATAGTGACGGGGCGCGGCCAGCAGGGGCCAGCAGCGAGGCTGACTTGCTCTTTGACCGTGTGACTGTGGTGACCAAATCCAGGGGGCGTATTACATTGGTTATTGATGTAGCTTAAAGAGGTGGAACAGATTAAACATTCAGATGAAACAATCAGCAAATAAAAGTCAAATGAAGAAAACGTACAAGGGCTTATTAGTCAATGATATCAGTGATTTCATGTCTGTTTGTTTTTTTACTATTTCCAATAAAAACCACAGAAAGATTAAAAGAGACAACAGATGGATATCATTACAAATGAGTCAGAAGAGAGGAATCCCTGGATAAACTAGTTATTGAGGTACAATCGGATGACTGGGAACTCATTTATAAAGGAAAAGACGCCCTGTCACTATGAGTGTACAATCAAACAATACAAGAGAAAGTGAAATATGGATCTGGACTCTGGGAGCAGTGGGCGGAGCTGAGGTTGCACCGTGAGAGAGCGAGAGAGAGAGAGAGAGAGAGAGAGAGTGGACAAAGATAGAGACTGAGACTGAGACTGAGACTGAGACTGAGTTTTACACTCGGACTTGGACTTGGAGTGGAGTGGATCAGTCTGGAGGCCCAGGCACATGACCACCTCAGCTTCCACTCAGAGCCCAGACCAGCTGTTCAGATTTGGACACTTGGAGCTGAGAAGGGGGAGGCTCCATGATTCCTCTTCATGCAGAGGTTTTATTTCCCTTTGCCACTGAAGGCAACACACTCACTAGTCACCAGTCCACAGATGAAAACACAAAATCATATGTGTACACAGAAAGTCCAGTTAAGATGGAGACGGGTTGTGAATGACACAGATGCTACTGGTACAGTATGAGAGTCTGACTGCTTTCAAAAGGTCCAGTGATCATACAAGCGTATCAGTCACTCTCATACTTTCTCATGGTTCTATTGACAATGAGAAGCAACAACACAACACTACTGCTTGGACATGTTTGCTGGATCACATCATGGATGATGGATGATGGATGGATGGATGGATGGATGGATGGATGGATGGATGGATGGATGGATGATGGATGTAATATACAGACATGACTTATGTTCACTCTGGAGGTGAGGGGGGAACTCCTGTTCTCACTTTCATTGTCACTTTAATTTGAAAAAAACATATATTCTATTTTCACCAAGATGTTAGTGAGTTAGTTTTACCAGTAAATGGCTGCTCCATCCTCACTTCTCCTATAACCAGGCCCAAACACACACACACCCCCCCACACACACACCCCCCCCCACACACACACACACACACACACACACACACACACACACACAACAGCCGGGCCTCCTGGGGGTCGTTTGGAGGGTCATAATTTATTTACACATGTTATAGATAATATCAAAGTAAGTGATGTATTAGTCAATGATATCAGTGATTTCATGTCTGTTTGTTTTAGTTTTTTTACTATTTACAATAAAAAACACAGAAACATTAAAACAGACAACAGATAGATGTCAACACAAATGAGTCAAAACAGAGCAGTCCCTGGAAAAACTAGTTATTGAGGTACAATCAGATGACTGGGAACTCATTTAGAAATACGAGAAAAAGTGAAATATAAAGATGTTTAATGGATGACAAAGGGCTTAAAAAATGCATCCAAGGAGAAGAATACATGACATAGAGAATCC
The DNA here is from genome assembly GCF_963383615.2 of Lipophrys pholis. Classification (NCBI taxonomy): domain Eukaryota; kingdom Metazoa; phylum Chordata; class Actinopteri; order Blenniiformes; family Blenniidae; genus Lipophrys; species Lipophrys pholis. The sequence goes on from NW_028292098.1 coordinate 401,424, forward strand.
AATAAATGATGAACGAAGGAGATGGAAAATAAATCCAAGAAATGTAAAACAAAGTTCACTCATATGATGAGAAAATGTTAGAAGAATTCTTTTAAGAAAGTACCAGAAAACAATAAAGACCATGTCAGCAGTACATAGAAGGTTCTACATAGTATCATTCAACAGGCTTCCAGTAAGGATACCGTTATTGAAAACAGACACACTTCACAAACTACAGACCCACAATTCTCCCAAATCCTAGAAAAACTCTTCAACGACATACTAGATACATTCAGAGAAATGAAATCTAATTCATTAAATCTAGGTCAAACAAAAATCATGATATTTGGAAAATATGAAATAAATAAACAGGTAAAGGTTCAAGTAGAGAGTGTAAATAGAGAAAAGGTGATTGAAGACAAATTTCTAGAAAAATGTAAGGATGAGTACGAGCACATTACAACTCTACAAAGCTGATTTCCTTTGATCTGAGCGTCTCCATGGCTCCAGTGCTGATCTCCTATCAGATCAAAGGAGATCAGGGCCTTTTGCCATGGAGATGCTCAGATCCAAGATTTCCTCCGGCTTTGATCTCCGTTGATCTCCATCCGGTGCCTCTCCCATCCACTTTGTGATGAAAGGCTCATTATTGTTCTTTTTCACAACCTTGGTGATGACGTCATCATTAGATTCAGGTATGATGAAGCAGGCAGAGAACTAAAACATGCAGGACACCAGCACTCTCTGACCCAGTTTGGACACCCTGTCGTAGACCATCAAGAGACAGCTTAGTTTTATCCTACTGATGACGTGTTGCTGCAATAGTCATCTTGCTCAGTTTCAAGTTTTTTCCCACAGACATCAGAGCACTCTGTAACAGGATTTGACAGATAGTGACGGGGCGCGGCCAGCAGGGGCCAGCAGCGAGGCTGACTTGCTCTTTGACCGTGTGACTGTGGTGACCAAATCCAGGGGGCGTATTACATTGGTTATTGATGTAGCTTAAAGAGGTGGAACAGATTAAACATTCAGATGAAACAATCAGCAAATAAAAGTCAAATGAAGAAAACGTACAAGGGCTTATTAGTCAATGATATCAGTGATTTCATGTCTGTTTGTTTTTTTACTATTTCCAATAAAAACCACAGAAAGATTAAAAGAGACAACAGATGGATATCATTACAAATGAGTCAGAAGAGAGGAATCCCTGGATAAACTAGTTATTGAGGTACAATCGGATGACTGGGAACTCTTTTATAAAGGAAAAGACGCCCTGTCACTATGAGTGTACAATCAAACAATACAAGAGAAAGTGAAATATGGATCTGGACTCTGGGAGCAGTGGGCGGAGCTGAGGTTGCACCGTGAGAGAGCGAGAGAGAGAGAGAGAGAGAGAGAGAGTGGACAAAGATAGAGACTGAGACTGAGACTGAGACTGAGACTGAGTTTTACACTCGGACTTGGACTTGGAGTGGAGTGGATCAGTCTGGAGGCCCAGGCACATGACCACCTCAGCTTCCACTCAGAGCCCAGACCAGCTGTTCAGATTTGGACACTTGGAGCTGAGAAGGGGGAGGCTCCATGATTCCTCTTCATGCAGAGGTTTTATTTCCCTTTGCCACTGAAGGCAACACACTCACTAGTCACCAGTCCACAGATGAAAACACAAAATCATATGTGTACACAGAAAGTCCAGTTAAGATGGAGACGGGTTGTGAATGACACAGATGCTACTGGTACAGTATGAGAGTCTGACTGCTTTCAAAAGGTCCAGTGATCATACAAGCGTATCAGTCACTCTCATACTTTCTCATGGTTCTATTGACAATGAGAAGCAACAACACAACACTACTGCTTGGACATGTTTGCTGGATCACATCATGGATGATGGATGATGGATGGATGGATGGATGGATGGATGGATGGATGGATGGATGATGGATGTAATATACAGACATGACTTATGTTCACTCTGGAGGTGAGGGGGGAACTCCTGTTCTCACTTTCATTGTCACTTTAATTTGAAAAAAACATATATTCTATTTTCACCAAGATGTTAGTGAGTTAGTTTTACCAGTAAATGGCTGCTCCATCCTCACTTCTCCTATAACCAGGCCCAAACACACACACACCCCCCCACACACACACCCCCCCACACACACACACACACACACACACACACACACACACACACACACACACACACAACAGCCGGGCCTCCTGGGGGTCGTTTGGAGGGTCATAATTTATTTACACATGTTATAGATAATATCAAAGTAAGTGATGTATTAGTCAATGATATCAGTGATTTCATGTCTGTTTGTTTTAGTTTTTTTACTATTTACAATAAAAAACACAGAAACATTAAAACAGACAACAGATAGATGTCAACACAAATGAGTCAAAACAGAGCAGTCCCTGGAAAAACTAGTTATTGAGGTACAATCAGATGACTGGGAACTCATTTAGAAATACGAGAAAAAGTGAAATATAAAGATGTTTAATGGATGACAAAGGGCTTAAAAAATGCATCCAAGGAGAAGAATACATGACATAGAGAATCCAATAAATGATGAACGAAGGAGATGGAAAATAAATCCAAGAAATGTAAAACAAAGTTCACTCATATGATGAGAAAATGTTAGAAGAATTCTTTTAAGAAAGTACCAGAAAACAATAAAGACCATGTCAGCAGTACATAGAAGGTTCTACATAGTATCATTCAACAGGCTTCCAGTAAGGATACCGTTATTGAAAACAGACACACTTCACAAACTACAGACCCACAATTCTCCCAAATCCTAGAAAAACTCTTCAACGACATACTAGATACATTCAGAGAAATGAAATCTAATTCATTAAATCTAGGTCAAACAAAAATCATGATATTTGGAAAATATGAAATAAATAAACAGGTAAAGGTTCAAGTAGAGAGTGTAAATAGAGAAAAGGTGATTGAAGACAAATTTCTAGAAAAATGTAAGGATGAGTACGAGCACATTACAACTCTACAAAGCTGATTTCCTTTGATCTGAGCGTCTCCATGGCTCCAGTGCTGATCTCCTATCAGATCAAAGGAGATCAGGGCCTTTTGCCATGGAGATGCTCAGATCCAAGATTTCCTCCGGCTTTGATCTCCGTTGATCTCCATCCGGTGCCTCTCCCATCCACTTTGTGATGAAAGGCTCATTATTGTTCTTTTTCACAACCTTGGTGATGACGTCATCATTAGATTCAGGTATGATGAAGCAGGCAGAGAACTAAAACATGCAGGACACCAGCACTCTCTGACCCAGTTTGGACACCCTGTCGTAGACCATCAAGAGACAGCTTAGTTTTATCCTACTGATGACGTGTTGCTGCAATAGTCATCTTGCTCAGTTTCAAGTTTTTTCCCACAGACATCAGAGCACTCTGTAACAGGATTTGACAGATAGTGACGGGGCGCGGCCAGCAGGGGCCAGCAGCGAGGCTGACTTGCTCTTTGACCGTGTGACTGTGGTGACCAAATCCAGGGGGCGTATTACATTGGTTATTGATGTAGCTTAAAGAGGTGGAACAGATTAAACATTCAGATGAAACAATCAGCAAATAAAAGTCAAATGAAGAAAACGTACAAGGGCTTATTAGTCAATGATATCAGTGATTTCATGTCTGTTTGTTTTTTTACTATTTCCAATAAAAACCACAGAAAGATTAAAAGAGACAACAGATGGATATCATTACAAATGAGTCAGAAGAGAGGAATCCCTGGATAAACTAGTTATTGAGGTACAATCGGATGACTGGGAACTCATTTATAAAGGAAAAGACGCCCTGTCACTATGAGTGTACAATCAAACAATACAAGAGAAAGTGAAATATGGATCTGGACTCTGGGAGCAGTGGGCGGAGCTGAGGTTGCACCGTGAGAGAGCGAGAGAGAGAGAGAGAGAGAGAGAGAGTGGACAAAGATAGAGACTGAGACTGAGACTGAGACTGAGACTGAGTTTTACACTCGGACTTGGACTTGGAGTGGAGTGGATCAGTCTGGAGGCCCAGGCACATGACCACCTCAGCTTCCACTCAGAGCCCAGACCAGCTGTTCAGATTTGGACACTTGGAGCTGAGAAGGGGGAGGCTCCATGATTCCTCTTCATGCAGAGGTTTTATTTCCCTTTGCCACTGAAGGCAACACACTCACTAGTCACCAGTCCACAGATGAAAACACAAAATCATATGTGTACACAGAAAGTCCAGTTAAGATGGAGACGGGTTGTGAATGACACAGATGCTACTGGTACAGTATGAGAGTCTGACTGCTTTCAAAAGGTCCAGTGATCATACAAGCGTATCAGTCACTCTCATACTTTCTCATGGTTCTATTGACAATGAGAAGCAACAACACAACACTACTGCTTGGACATGTTTGCTGGATCACATCATGGATGATGGATGATGGATGGATGGATGGATGGATGGATGGATGGATGGATGATGGATGTAATATACAGACATGACTTATGTTCACTCTGGAGGTGAGGGGGGAACTCCTGTTCTCACTTTCATTGTCACTTTAATTTGAAAAAAACATATATTCTATTTTCACCAAGATGTTAGTGAGTTAGTTTTACCAGTAAATGGCTGCTCCATCCTCACTTCTCCTATAACCAGGCCCAAACACACACACACCCCCCCACACACACACACACACACACACACACACACACACACACACACACACACACAACAGCCGGGCCTCCTGGGGGTCGTTTGGAGGGTCATAATTTATTTACACATGTTATAGATAATATCAAAGTAAGTGATGTATTAGTCAATGATATCAGTGATTTCATGTCTGTTTGTTTTAGTTTTTTTACTATTTACAATAAAAAACACAGAAACATTAAAACAGACAACAGATAGATGTCAACACAAATGAGTCAAAACAGAGCAGTCCCTGGAAAAACTAGTTATTGAGGTACAATCAGATGACTGGGAACTCATTTAGAAATACGAGAAAAAGTGAAATATAAAGATGTTTAATGGATGACAAAGGGCTTAAAAAATGCATCCAAGGAGAAGAATACATGACATAGAGAATCCAATAAATGATGAACGAAGGAGATGGAAAATAAATCCAAGAAATGTAAAACAAAGTTCACTCATATGATGAGAAAATGTTAGAAGAATTCTTTTAAGAAAGTACCAGAAAACAATAAAGACCATGTCAGCAGTACATAGAAGGTTCTACATAGTATCATTCAACAGGCTTCCAGTAAGGATACCGTTATTGAAAACAGACACACTTCACAAACTACAGACCCACAATTCTCCCAAATCCTAGAAAAACTCTTCAACGACATACTAGATACATTCAGAGAAATGAAATCTAATTCATTAAATCTAGGTCAAACAAAAATCATGATATTTGGAAAATATGAAATAAATAAACAGGTAAAGGTTCAAGTAGAGAGTGTAACTAGAGAAAAGGTGATTGAAGACAAATTTCTAGAAAAATGTAAGGATGAGTACGAGCACATTACAACTCTACAAAGCTGATTTCCTTTGATCTGAGCGTCTCCATGGCTCCAGTGCTGATCTCCTATCAGATCAAAGGAGATCAGGGCCTTTTGCCATGGAGATGCTCAGATCCAAGATTTCCTCCGGCTTTGATCTCCGTTGATCTCCATCCGGTGCCTCTCCCATCCACTTTGTGATGAAAGGCTCATTATTGTTCTTTTTCACAACCTTGGTGATGACGTCATCATTAGATTCAGGTATGATGAAGCAGGCAGAGAACTAAAACATGCAGGACACCAGCACTCTCTGACCCAGTTTGGACACCCTGTCGTAGACCATCAAGAGACAGCTTAGTTTTATCCTACTGATGACGTGTTGCTGCAATAGTCATCTTGCTCAGTTTCAAGTTTTTTCCCACAGACATCAGAGCACTCTGTAACAGGATTTGACAGATAGTGACGGGGCGCGGCCAGCAGGGGCCAGCAGCGAGGCTGACTTGCTCTTTGACCGTGTGACTGTGGTGACCAAATCCAGGGGGCGTATTACATTGGTTATTGATGTAGCTTAAAGAGGTGGAACAGATTAAACATTCAGATGAAACAATCAGCAAATAAAAGTCAAATGAAGAAAACGTACAAGGGCTTATTAGTCAATGATATCAGTGATTTCATGTCTGTTTGTTTTTTTACTATTTCCAATAAAAACCACAGAAAGATTAAAAGAGACAACAGATGGATATCATTACAAATGAGTCAGAAGAGAGGAATCCCTGGATAAACTAGTTATTGAGGTACAATCGGATGACTGGGAACTCATTTATAAAGGAAAAGACGCCCTGTCACTATGAGTGTACAATCAAACAATACAAGAGAAAGTGAAATATGGATCTGGACTCTGGGAGCAGTGGGCGGAGCTGAGGTTGCACCGTGAGAGAGCGAGAGAGAGAGAGAGAGAGAGAGAGAGTGGACAAAGATAGAGACTGAGACTGAGACTGAGACTGAGACTGAGTTTTACACTCGGACTTGGACTTGGAGTGGAGTGGATCAGTCTGGAGGCCCAGGCACATGACCACCTCAGCTTCCACTCAGAGCCCAGACCAGCTGTTCAGATTTGGACACTTGGAGCTGAGAAGGGGGAGGCTCCATGATTCCTCTTCATGCAGAGGTTTTATTTCCCTTTGCCACTGAAGGCAACACACTCACTAGTCACCAGTCCACAGATGAAAACACAAAATCATATGTGTACACAGAAAGTCCAGTTAAGATGGAGACGGGTTGTGAATGACACAGATGCTACTGGTACAGTATGAGAGTCTGACTGCTTTCAAAAGGTCCAGTGATCATACAAGCGTATCAGTCACTCTCATACTTTCTCATGGTTCTATTGACAATGAGAAGCAACAACACAACACTACTGCTTGGACATGTTTGCTGGATCACATCATGGATGATGGATGATGGATGGATGGATGGATGGATGGATGGATGGATGGATGATGGATGTAATATACAGACATGACTTATGTTCACTCTGGAGGTGAGGGGGGAACTCCTGTTCTCACTTTCATTGTCACTTTAATTTGAAAAAAACATATATTCTATTTTCACCAAGATGTTAGTGAGTTAGTTTTACCAGTAAATGGCTGCTCCATCCTCACTTCTCCTATAACCAGGCCCAAACACACACACACCCCCCCCCACACACACACACACACACACACACACACACACACACACACACACACACAACAGCCGGGCCTCCTGGGGGTCGTTTGGAGGGTCATAATTTATTTACACATGTTATAGATAATATCAAAGTAAGTGATGTATTAGTCAATGATATCAGTGATTTCATGTCTGTTTGTTTTAGTTTTTTTACTATTTACAATAAAAAACACAGAAACATTAAAACAGACAACAGATAGATGTCAACACAAATGAGTCAAAACAGAGCAGTCCCTGGAAAAACTAGTTATTGAGGTACAATCAGATGACTGGGAACTCATTTAGAAATACGAGAAAAAGTGAAATATAAAGATGTTTAATGGATGACAAAGGGCTTAAAAAATGCATCCAAGGAGAAGAATACATGACATAGAGAATCCAATAAATGATGAACGAAGGAGATGGAAAATAAATCCAAGAAATGTAAAACAAAGTTCACTCATATGATGAGAAAATGTTAGAAGAATTCTTTTAAGAAAGTACCAGAAAACAATAAAGACCATGTCAGCAGTACATAGAAGGTTCTACATAGTATCATTCAACAGGCTTCCAGTAAGGATACCGTTATTGAAAACAGACACACTTCACAAACTACAGACCCACAATTCTCCCAAATCCTAGAAAAACTCTTCAACGACATACTAGATACATTCAGAGAAATGAAATCTAATTCATTAAATCTAGGTCAAACAAAAATCATGATATTTGGAAAATATGAAATAAATAAACAGGTAAAGGTTCAAGTAGAGAGTGTAAATAGAGAAAAGGTGATTGAAGACAAATTTCTAGAAAAATGTAAGGATGAGTACGAGCACATTACAACTCTACAAAGCTGATTTCCTTTGATCTGAGCGTCTCCATGGCTCCAGTGCTGATCTCCTATCAGATCAAAGGAGATCAGGGCCTTTTGCCATGGAGATGCTCAGATCCAAGATTTCCTCCGGCTTTGATCTCCGTTGATCTCCATCCGGTGCCTCTCCCATCCACTTTGTGATGAAAGGCTCATTATTGTTCTTTTTCACAACCTTGGTGATGACGTCATCATTAGATTCAGGTATGATGAAGCAGGCAGAGAACTAAAACATGCAGGACACCAGCACTCTCTGACCCAGTTTGGACACCCTGTCGTAGACCATCAAGAGACAGCTTAGTTTTATCCTACTGATGACGTGTTGCTGCAATAGTCATCTTGCTCAGTTTCAAGTTTTTTCCCACAGACATCAGAGCACTCTGTAACAGGATTTGACAGATAGTGACGGGGCGCGGCCAGCAGGGGCCAGCAGCGAGGCTGACTTGCTCTTTGACCGTGTGACTGTGGTGACCAAATCCAGGGGGCGTATTACATTGGTTATTGATGTAGCTTAAAGAGGTGGAACAGATTAAACATTCAGATGAAACAATCAGCAAATAAAAGTCAAATGAAGAAAACGTACAAGGGCTTATTAGTCAATGATATCAGTGATTTCATGTCTGTTTGTTTTTTTACTATTTCCAATAAAAACCACAGAAAGATTAAAAGAGACAACAGATGGATATCATTACAAATGAGTCAGAAGAGAGGAATCCCTGGATAAACTAGTTATTGAGGTACAATCGGATGACTGGGAACTCATTTATAAAGGAAAAGACGCCCTGTCACTATGAGTGTACAATCAAACAATACAAGAGAAAGTGAAATATGGATCTGGACTCTGGGAGCAGTGGGCGGAGCTGAGGTTGCACCGTGAGAGAGCGAGAGAGAGAGAGAGAGAGAGAGAGAGTGGACAAAGATAGAGACTGAGACTGAGACTGAGACTGAGTTTTACACTCGGACTTGGACTTGGAGTGGATTAGTCTGGAGGCCCAGGCACATGACCACCTCAGCTTCCACTCAGAGCCCAGACCAGCTGTTCAGATTTGGACACTTGGAGCTGAGAAGGGGGAGGCTCCATGATTCCTCTTCATGCAGAGGTTTTATTTCCCTTTGCCACTGAAGGCAACACACTCACTAGTCACCAGTCCACAGATGAAAACACAAAATCATATGTGTACACAGAAAGTCCAGTTAAGATGGAGACGGGTTGTGAATGACACAGATGCTACTGGTACAGTATGAGAGTCTGACTGCTTTCAAAAGGTCCAGTGATCATACAAGCGTATCAGTCACTCTCATACTTTCTCATGGTTCTATTGACAATGAGAAGCAACAACACAACACTACTGCTTGGACATGTTTGCTGGATCACATCATGGATGATGGATGATGGATGGATGGATGGATGGATGGATGGATGGATGGATGGATGATGGATGTAATATACAGACATGACTTATGTTCACTCTGGAGGTGAGGGGGGAACTCCTGTTCTCACTTTCATTGTCACTTTAATTTGAAAAAAACATATATTCTATTTTCACCAAGATGTTAGTGAGTTAGTTTTACCAGTAAATGGCTGCTCCATCCTCACTTCTCCTATAACCAGGCCCAAACACACACACACCCCCCCACACACACACCCCCCCACACACACACACACACACACACACACACACACACACACACAACAGCCGGGCCTCCTGGGGGTCGTTTGGAGGGTCATAATTTATTTACACATGTTATAGATAATATCAAAGTAAGTGATGTATTAGTCAATGATATCAGTGATTTCATGTCTGTTTGTTTTAGTTTTTTTACTATTTACAATAAAAAACACAGAAACATTAAAACAGACAACAGATAGATGTCAACACAAATGAGTCAAAACAGAGCAGTCCCTGGAAAAACTAGTTATTGAGGTACAATCAGATGACTGGGAACTCATTTAGAAATACGAGAAAAAGTGAAATATAAAGATGTTTAATGGATGACAAAGGGCTTAAAAAATGCATCCAAGGAGAAGAATACATGACATAGAGAATCCAATAAATGATGAACGAAGGAGATGGAAAATAAATCCAAGAAATGTAAAACAAAGTTCACTCATATGATGAGAAAATGTTAGAAGAATTCTTTTAAGAAAGTACCAGAAAACAATAAAGACCATGTCAGCAGTACATAGAAGGTTCTACATAGTATCATTCAACAGGCTTCCAGTAAGGATACCGTTATTGAAAACAGACACACTTCACAAACTACAGACCCACAATTCTCCCAAATCCTAGAAAAACTCTTCAACGACATACTAGATACATTCAGAGAAATGAAATCTAATTCATTAAATCTAGGTCAAACAAAAATCATGATATTTGGAAAATATGAAATAAATAAACAGGTAAAGGTTCAAGTAGAGAGTGTAAATAGAGAAAAGGTGATTGAAGACAAATTTCTAGAAAAATGTAAGGATGAGTACGAGCACATTACAACTCTACAAAGCTGATTTCCTTTGATCTGAGCGTCTCCATGGCTCCAGTGCTGATCTCCTATCAGATCAAAGGAGATCAGGGCCTTTTGCCATGGAGATGCTCAGATCCAAGATTTCCTCCGGCTTTGATCTCCGTTGATCTCCATCCGGTGCCTCTCCCATCCACTTTGTGATGAAAGGCTCATTATTGTTCTTTTTCACAACCTTGGTGATGACGTCATCATTAGATTCAGGTATGATGAAGCAGGCAGAGAACTAAAACATGCAGGACACCAGCACTCTCTGACCCAGTTTGGACACCCTGTCGTAGACCATCAAGAGACAGCTTAGTTTTATCCTACTGATGACGTGTTGCTGCAATAGTCATCTTGCTCAGTTTCAAGTTTTTTTCCCACAGACATCAGAGCACTCTGTAACAGGATTTGACAGATAGTGACGGGGCGCGGCCAGCAGGGGCCAGCAGCGAGGCTGACTTGCTCTTTGACCGTGTGACTGTGGTGACCAAATCCAGGGGGCGTATTACATTGGTTATTGATGTAGCTTAAAGAGGTGGAACAGATTAAACATTCAGATGAAACAATCAGCAAATAAAAGTCAAATGAAGAAAACGTACAAGGGCTTATTAGTCAATGATATCAGTGATTTCATGTCTGTTTGTTTTTTTACTATTTCCAATAAAAACCACAGAAAGATTAAAAGAGACAACAGATGGATATCATTACAAATGAGTCAGAAGAGAGGAATCCCTGGATAAACTAGTTATTGAGGTACAATCGGATGACTGGGAACTCATTTATAAAGGAAAAGACGCCCTGTCACTATGAGTGTACAATCAAACAATACAAGAGAAAGTGAAATATGGATCTGGACTCTGGGAGCAGTGGGCGGAGCTGAGGTTGCACCGTGAGAGAGCGAGAGAGAGAGAGAGAGAGAGAGAGAGTGGACAAAGATAGAGACTGAGACTGAGACTGAGTTTTACACTCGGACTTGGACTTGGAGTGGATCAGTCTGGAGGCCCAGGCACATGACCACCTCAGCTTCCACTCAGAGCCCAGACCAGCTGTTCAGATTTGGACACTTGGAGCTGAGAAGGGGGAGGCTCCATGATTCCTCTTCATGCAGAGGTTTTATTTCCCTTTGCCACTGAAGGCAACACACTCACTAGTCACCAGTCCACAGATGAAAACACAAAATCATATGTGTACACAGAAAGTCCAGTTAAGATGGAGACGGGTTGTGAATGACACAGATGCTACTGGTACAGTATGAGAGTCTGACTGCTTTCAAAAGGTCCAGTGATCATACAAGCGTATCAGTCACTCTCATACTTTCTCATGGTTCTATTGACAATGAGAAGCAACAACACAACACTACTGCTTGGACATGTTTGCTGGATCACATCATGGATGATGGATGATGGATGGATGGATGGATGGATGGATGGATGGATGGATGATGGATGTAATATACAGACATGACTTATGTTCACTCTGGAGGTGAGGGGGGAACTCCTGTTCTCACTTTCATTGTCACTTTAATTTGAAAAAAACATATATTCTATTTTCACCAAGATGTTAGTGAGTTAGTTTTACCAGTAAATGGCTGCTCCATCCTCACTTCTCCTATAACCAGGCCCAAACACACACACACCCCCCCCCACCCCCCCCCCACACACACACACACACACACACACACACACACACACACAACAGCCGGGCCTCCTGGGGGTCGTTTGGAGGGTCATAATTTATTTACACATGTTATAGATAATATCAAAGTAAGTGATGTATTAGTCAATGATATCAGTGATTTCATGTCTGTTTGTTTTAGTTTTTTTACTATTTACAATAAAAAACACAGAAACATTAAAACAGACAACAGATAGATGTCAACACAAATGAGTCAAAACAGAGCAGTCCCTGGAAAAACTAGTTATTGAGGTACAATCAGATGACTGGGAACTCATTTAGAAATACGAGAAAAAGTGAAATATAAAGATGTTTAATGGATGACAAAGGGCTTAAAAAATGCATCCAAGGAGAAGAATACATGACATAGAGAATCCAATAAATGATGAACGAAGGAGATGGAAAATAAATCCAAGAAATGTAAAACAAAGTTCACTCATATGATGAGAAAATGTTAGAAGAATTCTTTTAAGAAAGTACCAGAAAACAATAAAGACCATGTCAGCAGTACATAGAAGGTTCTACATAGTATCATTCAACAGGCTTCCAGTAAGGATACCGTTATTGAAAACAGACACACTTCACAAACTACAGACCCACAATTCTCCCAAATCCTAGAAAAACTCTTCAACGACATACTAGATACATTCAGAGAAATGAAATCTAATTCATTAAATCTAGGTCAAACAAAAATCATGATATTTGGAAAATATGAAATAAATAAACAGGTAAAGGTTCAAGTAGAGAGTGTAAATAGAGAAAAGGTGATTGAAGACAAATTTCTAGAAAAATGTAAGGATGAGTACGAGCACATTACAACTCTACAAAGCTGATTTCCTTTGATCTGAGCGTCTCCATGGCTCCAGTGCTGATCTCCTATCAGATCAAAGGAGATCAGGGCCTTTTGCCATGGAGATGCTCAGATCCAAGATTTCCTCCGGCTTTGATCTCCGTTGATCTCCATCCGGTGCCTCTCCCATCCACTTTGTGATGAAAGGCTCATTATTGTTCTTTTTCACAACCTTGGTGATGACGTCATCATTAGATTCAGGTATGATGAAGCAGGCAGAGAACTAAAACATGCAGGACACCAGCACTCTCTGACCCAGTTTGGACACCCTGTCGTAGACCATCAAGAGACAGCTTAGTTTTATCCTACTGATGACGTGTTGCTGCAATAGTCATCTTGCTCAGTTTCAAGTTTTTTCCCACAGACATCAGAGCACTCTGTAACAGGATTTGACAGATAGTGACGGGGCGCGGCCAGCAGGGGCCAGCAGCGAGGCTGACTTGCTCTTTGACCGTGTGACTGTGGTGACCAAATCCAGGGGGCGTATTACATTGGTTATTGATGTAGCTTAAAGAGGTGGAACAGATTAAACATTCAGATGAAACAATCAGCAAATAAAAGTCAAATGAAGAAAACGTACAAGGGCTTATTAGTCAATGATATCAGTGATTTCATGTCTGTTTGTTTTTTTACTATTTCCAATAAAAACCACAGAAAGATTAAAAGAGACAACAGATGGATATCATTACAAATGAGTCAGAAGAGAGGAATCCCTGGATAAACTAGTTATTGAGGTACAATCGGATGACTGGGAACTCATTTATAAAGGAAAAGACGCCCTGTCACTATGAGTGTACAATCAAACAATACAAGAGAAAGTGAAATATGGATCTGGACTCTGGGAGCAGTGGGCGGAGCTGAGGTTGCACCGTGAGAGAGCGAGAGAGAGAGAGAGAGAGAGAGAGAGTGGACAAAGATAGAGACTGAGACTGAGACTGAGACTGAGTTTTACACTCGGACTTGGACTTGGAGTGGATTAGTCTGGAGGCCCAGGCACATGACCACCTCAGCTTCCACTCAGAGCCCAGACCAGCTGTTCAGATTTGGACACTTGGAGCTGAGAAGGGGGAGGCTCCATGATTCCTCTTCATGCAGAGGTTTTATTTCCCTTTGCCACTGAAGGCAACACACTCACTAGTCACCAGTCCACAGATGAAAACACAAAATCATATGTGTACACAGAAAGTCCAGTTAAGATGGAGACGGGTTGTGAATGACACAGATGCTACTGGTACAGTATGAGAGTCTGACTGCTTTCAAAAGGTCCAGTGATCATACAAGCGTATCAGTCACTCTCATACTTTCTCATGGTTCTATTGACAATGAGAAGCAACAACACAACACTACTGCTTGGACATGTTTGCTGGATCACATCATGGATGATGGATGATGGATGGATGGATGGATGGATGGATGGATGGATGGATGGATGATGGATGTAATATACAGACATGACTTATGTTCACTCTGGAGGTGAGGGGGGAACTCCTGTTCTCACTTTCATTGTCACTTTAATTTGAAAAAAACATATATTCTATTTTCACCAAGATGTTAGTGAGTTAGTTTTACCAGTAAATGGCTGCTCCATCCTCACTTCTCCTATAACCAGGCCCAAACACACACACACCCCCCCACACACACACCCCCCCACACACACACACACACACACACACACACACACACACACACAACAGCCGGGCCTCCTGGGGGTCGTTTGGAGGGTCATAATTTATTTACACATGTTATAGATAATATCAAAGTAAGTGATGTATTAGTCAATGATATCAGTGATTTCATGTCTGTTTGTTTTAGTTTTTTTACTATTTACAATAAAAAACACAGAAACATTAAAACAGACAACAGATAGATGTCAACACAAATGAGTCAAAACAGAGCAGTCCCTGGAAAAACTAGTTATTGAGGTACAATCAGATGACTGGGAACTCATTTAGAAATACGAGAAAAAGTGAAATATAAAGATGTTTAATGGATGACAAAGGGCTTAAAAAATGCATCCAAGGAGAAGAATACATGACATAGAGAATCCAATAAATGATGAACGAAGGAGATGGAAAATAAATCCAAGAAATGTAAAACAAAGTTCACTCATATGATGAGAAAATGTTAGAAGAATTCTTTTAAGAAAGTACCAGAAAACAATAAAGACCATGTCAGCAGTACATAGAAGGTTCTACATAGTATCATTCAACAGGCTTCCAGTAAGGATACCGTTATTGAAAACAGACACACTTCACAAACTACAGACCCACAATTCTCCCAAATCCTAGAAAAACTCTTCAACGACATACTAGATACATTCAGAGAAATGAAATCTAATTCATTAAATCTAGGTCAAACAAAAATCATGATATTTGGAAAATATGAAATAAATAAACAGGTAAAGGTTCAAGTAGAGAGTGTAAATAGAGAAAAGGTGATTGAAGACAAATTTCTAGAAAAATGTAAGGATGAGTACGAGCACATTACAACTCTACAAAGCTGATTTCCTTTGATCTGAGCGTCTCCATGGCTCCAGTGCTGATCTCCTATCAGATCAAAGGAGATCAGGGCCTTTTGCCATGGAGATGCTCAGATCCAAGATTTCCTCCGGCTTTGATCTCCGTTGATCTCCATCCGGTGCCTCTCCCATCCACTTTGTGATGAAAGGCTCATTATTGTTCTTTTTCACAACCTTGGTGATGACGTCATCATTAGATTCAGGTATGATGAAGCAGGCAGAGAACTAAAACATGCAGGACACCAGCACTCTCTGACCCAGTTTGGACACCCTGTCGTAGACCATCAAGAGACAGCTTAGTTTTATCCTACTGATGACGTGTTGCTGCAATAGTCATCTTGCTCAGTTTCAAGTTTTTTTCCCACAGACATCAGAGCACTCTGTAACAGGATTTGACAGATAGTGACGGGGCGCGGCCAGCAGGGGCCAGCAGCGAGGCTGACTTGCTCTTTGACCGTGTGACTGTGGTGACCAAATCCAGGGGGCGTATTACATTGGTTATTGATGTAGCTTAAAGAGGTGGAACAGATTAAACATTCAGATGAAACAATCAGCAAATAAAAGTCAAATGAAGAAAACGTACAAGGGCTTATTAGTCAATGATATCAGTGATTTCATGTCTGTTTGTTTTTTTACTATTTCCAATAAAAACCACAGAAAGATTAAAAGAGACAACAGATGGATATCATTACAAATGAGTCAGAAGAGAGGAATCCCTGGATAAACTAGTTATTGAGGTACAATCGGATGACTGGGAACTCATTTATAAAGGAAAAGACGCCCTGTCACTATGAGTGTACAATCAAACAATACAAGAGAAAGTGAAATATGGATCTGGACTCTGGGAGCAGTGGGCGGAGCTGAGGTTGCACCGTGAGAGAGCGAGAGAGAGAGAGAGAGAGAGAGAGAGTGGACAAAGATAGAGACTGAGACTGAGACTGAGTTTTACACTCGGACTTGGACTTGGAGTGGAGTGGATCAGTCTGGAGGCCCAGGCACATGACCACCTCAGCTTCCACTCAGAGCCCAGACCAGCTGTTCAGATTTGGACACTTGGAGCTGAGAAGGGGGAGGCTCCATGATTCCTCTTCATGCAGAGGTTTTATTTCCCTTTGCCACTGAAGGCAACACACTCACTAGTCACCAGTCCACAGATGAAAACACAAAATCATATGTGTACACAGAAAGTCCAGTTAAGATGGAGACGGGTTGTGAATGACACAGATGCTACTGGTACAGTATGAGAGTCTGACTGCTTTCAAAAGGTCCAGTGATCATACAAGCGTATCAGTCACTCTCATACTTTCTCATGGTTCTATTGACAATGAGAAGCAACAACACAACACTACTGCTTGGACATGTTTGCTGGATCACATCATGGATGATGGATGATGGATGGATGGATGGATGGATGGATGGATGGATGGATGGATGGATGGATGATGGATGTAATATACAGACATGACTTATGTTCACTCTGGAGGTGAGGGGGGAACTCCTGTTCTCACTTTCATTGTCACTTTAATTTGAAAAAAACATATATTCTATTTTCACCAAGATGTTAGTGAGTTAGTTTTACCAGTAAATGGCTGCTCCATCCTCACTTCTCCTATAACCAGGCCCAAACACACACACACCCCCCCACACACACACCCCCCCACACACACACACACACACACACACACACACACACACACACACAACAGCCGGGCCTCCTGGGGGTCGTTTGGAGGGTCATAATTTATTTACACATGTTATAGATAATATCAAAGTAAGTGATGTATTAGTCAATGATATCAGTGATTTCATGTCTGTTTGTTTTAGTTTTTTTACTATTTACAATAAAAAACACAGAAACATTAAAACAGACAACAGATAGATGTCAACACAAATGAGTCAAAACAGAGCAGTCCCTGGAAAAACTAGTTATTGAGGTACAATCAGATGACTGGGAACTCATTTAGAAATACGAGAAAAAGTGAAATATAAAGATGTTTAATGGATGACAAAGGGCTTAAAAAATGCATCCAAGGAGAAGAATACATGACATAGAGAATCCAATAAATGATGAACGAAGGAGATGGAAAATAAATCCAAGAAATGTAAAACAAAGTTCACTCATATGATGAGAAAATGTTAGAAGAATTCTTTTAAGAAAGTACCAGAAAACAATAAAGACCATGTCAGCAGTACATAGAAGGTTCTACATAGTATCATTCAACAGGCTTCCAGTAAGGATACCGTTATTGAAAACAGACACACTTCACAAACTACAGACCCACAATTCTCCCAAATCCTAGAAAAACTCTTCAACGACATACTAGATACATTCAGAGAAATGAAATCTAATTCATTAAATCTAGGTCAAACAAAAATCATGATATTTGGAAAATATGAAATAAATAAACAGGTAAAGGTTCAAGTAGAGAGTGTAAATAGAGAAAAGGTGATTGAAGACAAATTTCTAGAAAAATGTAAGGATGAGTACGAGCACATTACAACTCTACAAAGCTGATTTCCTTTGATCTGAGCGTCTCCATGGCTCCAGTGCTGATCTCCTATCAGATCAAAGGAGATCAGGGCCTTTTGCCATGGAGATGCTCAGATCCAAGATTTCCTCCGGCTTTGATCTCCGTTGATCTCCATCCGGTGCCTCTCCCATCCACTTTGTGATGAAAGGCTCATTATTGTTCTTTTTCACAACCTTGGTGATGACGTCATCATTAGATTCAGGTATGATGAAGCAGGCAGAGAACTAAAACATGCAGGACACCAGCACTCTCTGACCCAGTTTGGACACCCTGTCGTAGACCATCAAGAGACAGCTTAGTTTTATCCTACTGATGACGTGTTGCTGCAATAGTCATCTTGCTCAGTTTCAAGTTTTTTTCCCACAGACATCAGAGCACTCTGTAACAGGATTTGACAGATAGTGACGGGGCGCGGCCAGCAGGGGCCAGCAGCGAGGCTGACTTGCTCTTTGACCGTGTGACTGTGGTGACCAAATCCAGGGGGCGTATTACATTGGTTATTGATGTAGCTTAAAGAGGTGGAACAGATTAAACATTCAGATGAAACAATCAGCAAATAAAAGTCAAATGAAGAAAACGTACAAGGGCTTATTAGTCAATGATATCAGTGATTTCATGTCTGTTTGTTTTTTTACTATTTCCAATAAAAACCACAGAAAGATTAAAAGAGACAACAGATGGATATCATTACAAATGAGTCAGAAGAGAGGAATCCCTGGATAAACTAGTTATTGAGGTACAATCGGATGACTGGGAACTCATTTATAAAGGAAAAGACGCCCTGTCACTATGAGTGTACAATCAAACAATACAAGAGAAAGTGAAATATGGATCTGGACTCTGGGAGCAGTGGGCGGAGCTGAGGTTGCACCGTGAGAGAGCGAGAGAGAGAGAGAGAGAGAGAGAGAGTGGACAAAGATAGAGACTGAGACTGAGACTGAGTTTTACACTCGGACTTGGACTTGGAGTGGAGTGGATCAGTCTGGAGGCCCAGGCACATGACCACCTCAGCTTCCACTCAGAGCCCAGACCAGCTGTTCAGATTTGGACACTTGGAGCTGAGAAGGGGGAGGCTCCATGATTCCTCTTCATGCAGAGGTTTTATTTCCCTTTGCCACTGAAGGCAACACACTCACTAGTCACCAGTCCACAGATGAAAACACAAAATCATATGTGTACACAGAAAGTCCAGTTAAGATGGAGACGGGTTGTGAATGACACAGATGCTACTGGTACAGTATGAGAGTCTGACTGCTTTCAAAAGGTCCAGTGATCATACAAGCGTATCAGTCACTCTCATACTTTCTCATGGTTCTATTGACAATGAGAAGCAACAACACAACACTACTGCTTGGACATGTTTGCTGGATCACATCATGGATGATGGATGATGGATGGATGGATGGATGGATGGATGGATGGATGGATGGATGGATGGATGGATGATGGATGTAATATACAGACATGACTTATGTTCACTCTGGAGGTGAGGGGGGAACTCCTGTTCTCACTTTCATTGTCACTTTAATTTGAAAAAAACATATATTCTATTTTCACCAAGATGTTAGTGAGTTAGTTTTACCAGTAAATGGCTGCTCCATCCTCACTTCTCCTATAACCAGGCCCAAACACACACACACCCCCCCACACACACACCCCCCCACACACACACACACACACACACACACACACACACACACACACAACAGCCGGGCCTCCTGGGGGTCGTTTGGAGGGTCATAATTTATTTACACATGTTATAGATAATATCAAAGTAAGTGATGTATTAGTCAATGATATCAGTGATTTCATGTCTGTTTGTTTTAGTTTTTTTACTATTTACAATAAAAAACACAGAAACATTAAAACAGACAACAGATAGATGTCAACACAAATGAGTCAAAACAGAGCAGTCCCTGGAAAAACTAGTTATTGAGGTACAATCAGATGACTGGGAACTCATTTAGAAATACGAGAAAAAGTGAAATATAAAGATGTTTAATGGATGACAAAGGGCTTAAAAAATGCATCCAAGGAGAAGAATACATGACATAGAGAATCCAATAAATGATGAACGAAGGAGATGGAAAATAAATCCAAGAAATGTAAAACAAAGTTCACTCATATGATGAGAAAATGTTAGAAGAATTCTTTTAAGAAAGTACCAGAAAACAATAAAGACCATGTCAGCAGTACATAGAAGGTTCTACATAGTATCATTCAACAGGCTTCCAGTAAGGATACCGTTATTGAAAACAGACACACTTCACAAACTACAGACCCACAATTCTCCCAAATCCTAGAAAAACTCTTCAACGACATACTAGATACATTCAGAGAAATGAAATCTAATTCATTAAATCTAGGTCAAACAAAAATCATGATATTTGGAAAATATGAAATAAATAAACAGGTAAAGGTTCAAGTAGAGAGTGTAAATAGAGAAAAGGTGATTGAAGACAAATTTCTAGAAAAATGTAAGGATGAGTACGAGCACATTACAACTCTACAAAGCTGATTTCCTTTGATCTGAGCGTCTCCATGGCTCCAGTGCTGATCTCCTATCAGATCAAAGGAGATCAGGGCCTTTTGCCATGGAGATGCTCAGATCCAAGATTTCCTCCGGCTTTGATCTCCGTTGATCTCCATCCGGTGCCTCTCCCATCCACTTTGTGATGAAAGGCTCATTATTGTTCTTTTTCACAACCTTGGTGATGACGTCATCATTAGATTCAGGTATGATGAAGCAGGCAGAGAACTAAAACATGCAGGACACCAGCACTCTCTGACCCAGTTTGGACACCCTGTCGTAGACCATCAAGAGACAGCTTAGTTTTATCCTACTGATGACGTGTTGCTGCAATAGTCATCTTGCTCAGTTTCAAGTTTTTTCCCACAGACATCAGAGCACTCTGTAACAGGATTTGACAGATAGTGACGGGGCGCGGCCAGCAGGGGCCAGCAGCGAGGCTGACTTGCTCTTTGACCGTGTGACTGTGGTGACCAAATCCAGGGGGCGTATTACATTGGTTATTGATGTAGCTTAAAGAGGTGGAACAGATTAAACATTCAGATGAAACAATCAGCAAATAAAAGTCAAATGAAGAAAACGTACAAGGGCTTATTAGTCAATGATATCAGTGATTTCATGTCTGTTTGTTTTTTTACTATTTCCAATAAAAACCACAGAAAGATTAAAAGAGACAACAGATGGATATCATTACAAATGAGTCAGAAGAGAGGAATCCCTGGATAAACTAGTTATTGAGGTACAATCGGATGACTGGGAACTCATTTATAAAGGAAAAGACGCCCTGTCACTATGAGTGTACAATCAAACAATACAAGAGAAAGTGAAATATGGATCTGGACTCTGGGAGCAGTGGGCGGAGCTGAGGTTGCACCGTGAGAGAGAGCGAGAGAGAGAGAGAGAGAGAGAGAGAGAGAGAGAGTGGACAAAGCTAGAGACTGAGACTGAGACTGAGACTGAGTTTTACACTCGGACTTGGACTTGGAGTGGAGTGGATCAGTCTGGAGGCCCAGGCACATGACCACCTCAGCTTCCACTCAGAGCCCAGACCAGCTGTTCAGATTTGGACACTTGGAGCTGAGAAGGGGGAGGCTCCATGATTCCTCTTCATGCAGAGGTTTTATTTCCCTTTGCCACTGAAGGCAACACACTCACTAGTCACCAGTCCACAGATGAAAACACAAAATCATATGTGTACACAGAAAGTCCAGTTAAGATGGAGACGGGTTGTGAATGACACAGATGCTACTGGTACAGTATGAGAGTCTGACTGCTTTCAAAAGGTCCAGTGATCATACAAGCGTATCAGTCACTCTCATACTTTCTCATGGTTCTATTGACAATGAGAAGCAACAACACAACACTACTGCTTGGACATGTTTGCTGGATCACATCATGGATGATGGATGATGGATGGATGGATGGATGGATGGATGGATGATGGATGTAATATACAGACATGACTTATGTTCACTCTGGAGGTGAGGGGGGAACTCCTGTTCTCACTTTCATTGTCACTTTAATTTGAAAAAAACATATATTCTATTTTCACCAAGATGTTAGTGAGTTAGTTTTACCAGTAAATGGCTGCTCCATCCTCACTTCTCCTATAACCAGGCCCAAACACACACACACCCCCCCACACACACACACACACACACACACACACACACACACACACACACACACACACACAACAGCCGGGCCTCCTGGGGGTCGTTTGGAGGGTCATAATTTATTTACACATGTTATAGATAATATCAAAGTAAGTGATGTATTAGTCAATGATATCAGTGATTTCATGTCTGTTTGTTTTAGTTTTTTTACTATTTACAATAAAAAACACAGAAACATTAAAACAGACAACAGATAGATGTCAACACAAATGAGTCAAAACAGAGCAGTCCCTGGAAAAACTAGTTATTGAGGTACAATCAGTTGACTGGGAACTCATTTATAAATACGAGAAAAAGTGGAATATAAAGATGTTTAATGGATGACAAAGGGCTTAAAAAATGCATCCAAGGAGAAGAATACATGACATAGAGAATCCAATAAATGATGAACGAAGGAGATGGAAAATAAATCCAAGAAATGTAAAACAAAGTTCACTCATATGATGAGAAAATGTTAGAAGAATTCTTTTAAGAAAGTACCAGAAAACAATAAAGACCATGTCAGCAGTACATAGAAGGTTCTACATAGTATCATTCAACAGGCTTCCAGTAAGGATACCGTTATTGAAAACAGACACACTTCACAAACTACAGACCCACAATTCTCCCAAATCCTAGAAAAACTCTTCAACGACATACTAGATACATTCAGAGAAATGAAATCTAATTCATTAAATCTAGGTCAAACAAAAATCATGATATTTGGAAAATATGAAATAAATAAACAGGTAAAGGTTCAAGTAGAGAGTGTAAATAGAGAAAAGGTGATTGAAGACAAATTTCTAGAAAAATGTAAGGATGAGTACGAGCACATTACAACTCTACAAAGCTGATTTCCTTTGATCTGAGCGTCTCCATGGCTCCAGTGCTGATCTCCTATCAGATCAAAGGAGATCAGGGCCTTTTGCCATGGAGATGCTCAGATCCAAGATTTCCTCCGGCTTTGATCTCCGTTGATCTCCATCCGGTGCCTCTCCCATCCACTTTGTGATGAAAGGCTCATTATTGTTCTTTTTCACAACCTTGGTGATGACGTCATCATTAGATTCAGGTATGATGAAGCAGGCAGAGAACTAAAACATGCAGGACACCAGCACTCTCTGACCCAGTTTGGACACCCTGTCGTAGACCATCAAGAGACAGCTTAGTTTTATCCTACTGATGACGTGTTGCTGCAATAGTCATCTTGCTCAGTTTCAAGTTTTTTCCCACAGACATCAGAGCACTCTGTAACAGGATTTGACAGATAGTGACGGGGCGCGGCCAGCAGGGGCCAGCAGCGAGGCTGACTTGCTCTTTGACCGTGTGACTGTGGTGACCAAATCCAGGGGGCGTATTACATTGGTTATTGATGTAGCTTAAAGAGGTGGAACAGATTAAACATTCAGATGAAACAATCAGCAAATAAAAGTCAAATGAAGAAAACGTACAAGGGCTTATTAGTCAATGATATCAGTGATTTCATGTCTGTTTGTTTTTTTACTATTTCCAATAAAAACCACAGAAAGATTAAAAGAGACAACAGATGGATATCATTACAAATGAGTCAGAAGAGAGGAATCCCTGGATAAACTAGTTATTGAGGTACAATCGGATGACTGGGAACTCATTTATAAAGGAAAAGACGCCCTGTCACTATGAGTGTACAATCAAACAATACAAGAGAAAGTGAAATATGGATCTGGACTCTGGGAGCAGTGGGCGGAGCTGAGGTTGCACCGTGAGAGAGAGCGAGAGAGAGAGAGAGAGAGAGAGAGAGTGGACAAAGCTAGAGACTGAGACTGAGACTGAGACTGAGACTGAGTTTTACACTCGGACTTGGACTTGGAGTGGAGTGGATTAGTCTGGAGGCCCAGGCACATGACCACCTCAGCTTCCACTCAGAGCCCAGACCAGCTGTTCAGATTTGGACACTTGGAGCTGAGAAGGGGGAGGCTCCATGATTCCTCTTCATGCAGAGGTTTTATTTCCCTTTGCCACTGAAGGCAACACACTCACTAGTCACCAGTCCACAGATGAAAACACAAAATCATATGTGTACACAGAAAGTCCAGTTAAGATGGAGACGGGTTGTGAATTACACAGATGCTACTGGTACAGTATGAGAGTCTGACTGCTTTCAAAATGTCCAGTGATCATACAAGCGTATCAGTCACTCTCATACTTTCTCATGGTTCTATTGACAATGAGAAGCAACAACACAACACTACTGCTTGGACATGTTTGCTGGATCACATCATGGATGATGGATGATGGATGGATGGATGGATGGATGGATGGATGATGGATGTAATATACAGACATGACTTATGTTCACTCTGGAGGTGAGGGGGGAACTCCTGTTCTCACTTTCATTGTCACTTTAATTTGAAAAAAACATATATTCTATTTTCACCAAGATGTTAGTGAGTTAGTTTTACCAGTAAATGGCTGCTCCATCCTCACTTCTCCTATAACCAGGCCCAAACACACCCCCCCCCCCCACACACACACACACACACACACACACACACAACAGCCGGGCCTCCTGGGGGTCGTTTGGAGGGTCATAATTTATTTACACATGTTATAGATAATATCAAAGTAAGTGATGTATTAGTCAATGATATCAGTGATTTCATGTCTGTTTGTTTTAGTTTTTTTACTATTTACGATAAAAAACACAGAAACATTAAAACAGACAACAGATAGATGTCAACACAAATGAGTCAAAACAGAGCAGTCCCTGGAAAAACTAGTTATTGAGGTACAATCAGATGACTGGGAACTCATTTAGAAATACGAGAAAAAGTGAAATATAAAGATGTTTAATGGATGACAAAGGGCTTAAAAAATGCATCCAAGGAGAAGAATACATGACATAGAGAATCCAATAAATGATGAACGAAGGAGATGGAAAATAAATCCAAGAAATGTAAAACAAAGTTCACTCATATGATGAGAAAATGTTAGAAGAATTCTTTTAAGAAAGTACCAGAAAACAATAAAGACCATGTCAGCAGTACATAGAAGGTTCTACATAGTATCATTCAACAGGCTTCCAGTAAGGATACCGTTATTGAAAACAGACACACTTCACAAACTACAGACCCACAATTCTCCCAAATCCTAGAAAAACTCTTCAACGACATACTAGATACATTCAGAGAAATGAAATCTAATTCATTAAATCTAGGTCAAACAAAAATCATGATATTTGGAAAATATGAAATAAATAAACAGGTAAAGGTTCAAGTAGAGAGTGTAAATAGAGAAAAGGTGATTGAAGACAAATTTCTAGAAAAATGTAAGGATGAGTACGAGCACATTACAACTCTACAAAGCTGATTTCCTTTGATCTGAGCGTCTCCATGGCTCCAGTGCTGATCTCCTATCAGATCAAAGGAGATCAGGGCCTTTTGCCATGGAGATGCTCAGATCCAAGATTTCCTCCGGCTTTGATCTCCGTTGATCTCCATCCGGTGCCTCTCCCATCCACTTTGTGATGAAAGGCTCATTATTGTTCTTTTTCACAACCTTGGTGATGACGTCATCATTAGATTCAGGTATGATGAAGCAGGCAGAGAACTAAAACATGCAGGACACCAGCACTCTCTGACCCAGTTTGGACACCCTGTCGTAGACCATCAAGAGACAGCTTAGTTTTATCCTACTGATGACGTGTTGCTGCAATAGTCATCTTGCTCAGTTTCAAGTTTTTTCCCACAGACATCAGAGCACTCTGTAACAGGATTTGACAGATAGTGACGGGGCGCGGCCAGCAGGGGCCAGCAGCGAGGCTGACTTGCTCTTTGACCGTGTGACTGTGGTGACCAAATCCAGGGGGCGTATTACATTGGTTATTGATGTAGCTTAAAGAGGTGGAACAGATTAAACATTCAGATG
The DNA here is from genome assembly GCF_963383615.2 of Lipophrys pholis. Taxonomy (NCBI): domain Eukaryota; kingdom Metazoa; phylum Chordata; class Actinopteri; order Blenniiformes; family Blenniidae; genus Lipophrys; species Lipophrys pholis. The sequence continues at coordinate 427,648 of NW_028292098.1, forward strand.
AAACAATCAGCAAATAAAAGTCAAATGAAGAAAACGTACAAGGGCTTATTAGTCAATGATATCAGTGATTTCATGTCTGTTTGTTTTTTTACTATTTCCAATAAAAACCACAGAAAGATTAAAAGAGACAACAGATGGATATCATTACAAATGAGTCAGAAGAGAGGAATCCCTGGATAAACTAGTTATTGAGGTACAATCGGATGACTGGGAACTCATTTATAAAGGAAAAGACGCCCTGTCACTATGAGTGTACAATCAAACAATACAAGAGAAAGTGAAATATGGATCTGGACTCTGGGAGCAGTGGGCGGAGCTGAGGTTGCACCGTGAGAGAGAGCGAGAGAGAGAGAGAGAGAGAGAGAGAGTGGACAAAGCTAGAGACTGAGACTGAGACTGAGACTGAGTTTTACACTCGGACTTGGACTTGGAGTGGAGTGGATTAGTCTGGAGGCCCAGGCACATGACCACCTCAGCTTCCACTCAGAGCCCAGACCAGCTGTTCAGATTTGGACACTTGGAGCTGAGAAGGGGGAGGCTCCATGATTCCTCTTCATGCAGAGGTTTTATTTCCCTTTGCCACTGAAGGCAACACACTCACTAGTCACCAGTCCACAGATGAAAACACAAAATCATATGTGTACACAGAAAGTCCAGTTAAGATGGAGACGGGTTGTGAATGACACAGATGCTACTGGTACAGTATGAGAGTCTGACTGCTTTCAAAATGTCCAGTGATCATACAAGCGTATCAGTCACTCTCATACTTTCTCATGGTTCTATTGACAATGAGAAGCAACAACACAACACTACTGCTTGGACATGTTTGCTGGATCACATCATGGATGATGGATGATGGATGGATGGATGGATGGATGGATGGATGATGGATGTAATATACAGACATGACTTATGTTCACTCTGGAGGTGAGGGGGGAACTCCTGTTCTCACTTTCATTGTCACTTTAATTTGAAAAAAACATATATTCTATTTTCACCAAGATGTTAGTGAGTTAGTTTTACCAGTAAATGGCTGCTCCATCCTCACTTCTCCTATAACCAGGCCCAAACACACCCCCCCCCCCCACACACACACACACACACACACACACACACAACAGCCGGGCCTCCTGGGGGTCGTTTGGAGGGTCATAATTTATTTACACATGTTATAGATAATATCAAAGTAAGTGATGTATTAGTCAATGATATCAGTGATTTCATGTCTGTTTGTTTTAGTTTTTTTACTATTTACGATAAAAAACACAGAAACATTAAAACAGACAACAGATAGATGTCAACACAAATGAGTCAAAACAGAGCAGTCCCTGGAAAAACTAGTTATTGAGGTACAATCAGATGACTGGGAACTCATTTAGAAATACGAGAAAAAGTGAAATATAAAGATGTTTAATGGATGACAAAGGGCTTAAAAAATGCATCCAAGGAGAAGAATACATGACATAGAGAATCCAATAAATGATGAACGAAGGAGATGGAAAATAAATCCAAGAAATGTAAAACAAAGTTCACTCATATGATGAGAAAATGTTAGAAGAATTCTTTTAAGAAAGTACCAGAAAACAATAAAGACCATGTCAGCAGTACATAGAAGGTTCTACATAGTATCATTCAACAGGCTTCCAGTAAGGATACCGTTATTGAAAACAGACACACTTCACAAACTACAGACCCACAATTCTCCCAAATCCTAGAAAAACTCTTCAACGACATACTAGATACATTCAGAGAAATGAAATCTAATTCATTAAATCTAGGTCAAACAAAAATCATGATATTTGGAAAATATGAAATAAATAAACAGGTAAAGGTTCAAGTAGAGAGTGTAAATAGAGAAAAGGTGATTGAAGACAAATTTCTAGAAAAATGTAAGGATGAGTACGAGCACATTACAACTCTACAAAGCTGATTTCCTTTGATCTGAGCGTCTCCATGGCTCCAGTGCTGATCTCCTATCAGATCAAAGGAGATCAGGGCCTTTTGCCATGGAGATGCTCAGATCCAAGATTTCCTCCGGCTTTGATCTCCGTTGATCTCCATCCGGTGCCTCTCCCATCCACTTTGTGATGAAAGGCTCATTATTGTTCTTTTTCACAACCTTGGTGATGACGTCATCATTAGATTCAGGTATGATGAAGCAGGCAGAGAACTAAAACATGCAGGACACCAGCACTCTCTGACCCAGTTTGGACACCCTGTCGTAGACCATCAAGAGACAGCTTAGTTTTATCCTACTGATGACGTGTTGCTGCAATAGTCATCTTGCTCAGTTTCAAGTTTTTTCCCACAGACATCAGAGCACTCTGTAACAGGATTTGACAGATAGTGACGGGGCGCGGCCAGCAGGGGCCAGCAGCGAGGCTGACTTGCTCTTTGACCGTGTGACTGTGGTGACCAAATCCAGGGGGCGTATTACATTGGTTATTGATGTAGCTTAAAGAGGTGGAACAGATTAAACATTCAGATGAAACAATCAGCAAATAAAAGTCAAATGAAGAAAACGTACAAGGGCTTATTAGTCAATGATATCAGTGATTTCATGTCTGTTTGTTTTTTTACTATTTCCAATAAAAACCACAGAAAGATTAAAAGAGACAACAGATGGATATCATTACAAATGAGTCAGAAGAGAGGAATCCCTGGATAAACTAGTTATTGAGGTACAATCGGATGACTGGGAACTCATTTATAAAGGAAAAGACGCCCTGTCACTATGAGTGTACAATCAAACAATACAAGAGAAAGTGAAATATGGATCTGGACTCTGGGAGCAGTGGGCGGAGCTGAGGTTGCACCGTGAGAGAGAGCGAGAGAGAGAGAGAGAGAGAGAGAGAGAGAGTGGACAAAGCTAGAGACTGAGACTGAGACTGAGACTGAGTTTTACACTCGGACTTGGACTTGGAGTGGAGTGGCTCAGTCTGGAGGCCCAGGCACATGACCACCTCAGCTTCCACTCAGAGCCCAGACCAGCTGTTCAGATTTGGACACTTGGAGCTGAGAAGGGGGAGGCTCCATGATTCCTCTTCATGCAGAGGTTTTATTTCCCTTTGCCACTGAAGGCAACACACTCACTAGTCACCAGTCCACAGATGAAAACACAAAATCATATGTGTACACAGAAAGTCCAGTTAAGATGGAGACGGGTTGTGAATGACACAGATGCTACTGGTACAGTATGAGAGTCTGACTGCTTTCAAAAGGTCCAGTGATCATACAAGCGTATCAGTCACTCTCATACTTTCTCATGGTTCTATTGACAATGAGAAGCAACAACACAACACTACTGCTTGGACATGTTTGCTGGATCACATCATGGATGATGGATGATGGATGGATGGATGGATGGATGGATGGATGGATGGATGGATGGATGATGGATGTAATATACAGACATGACTTATGTTCACTCTGGAGGTGAGGGGGGAACTCCTGTTCTCACTTTCATTGTCACTTTAATTTGAAAAAAACATATATTCTATTTTCACCAAGATGTTAGTGAGTTAGTTTTACCAGTAAATGGCTGCTCCATCCTCACTTCTCCTATAACCAGGCCCAAACACACACACACCCCCACACACACACACACACACACACACACACACACACACACACACACACAACAGCCGGGCCTCCTGGGGGTCGTTTGGAGGGTCATAATTTATTTACACATGTTATAGATAATATCAAAGTAAGTGATGTATTAGTCAATGATATCAGTGATTTCATGTCTGTTTGTTTTAGTTTTTTTACTATTTACAATAAAAAACACAGAAACATTAAAACAGACAACAGATAGATGTCAACACAAATGAGTCAAAACAGAGCAGTCCCTGGAAAAACTAGTTATTGAGGTACAATCAGATGACTGGGAACTCATTTAGAAATACGAGAAAAAGTGAAATATAAAGATGTTTAATGGATGACAAAGGGCTTAAAAAATGCATCCAAGGAGAAGAATACATGACATAGAGAATCCAATAAATGATGAACGAAGGAGATGGAAAATAAATCCAAGAAATGTAAAACAAAGTTCACTCATATGATGAGAAAATGTTAGAAGAATTCTTTTAAGAAAGTACCAGAAAACAATAAAGACCATGTCAGCAGTACATAGAAGGTTCTACATAGTATCATTCAACAGGCTTCCAGTAAGGATACCGTTATTGAAAACAGACACACTTCACAAACTACAGACCCACAATTCTCCCAAATCCTAGAAAAACTCTTCAACGACATACTAGATACATTCAGAGAAATGAAATCTAATTCATTAAATCTAGGTCAAACAAAAATCATGATATTTGGAAAATATGAAATAAATAAACAGGTAAAGGTTCAAGTAGAGAGTGTAAATAGAGAAAAGGTGATTGAAGACAAATTTCTAGAAAAATGTAAGGATGAGTACGAGCACATTACAACTCTACAAAGCTGATTTCCTTTGATCTGAGCGTCTCCATGGCTCCAGTGCTGATCTCCTATCAGATCAAAGGAGATCAGGGCCTTTTGCCATGGAGATGCTCAGATCCAAGATTTCCTCCGGCTTTGATCTCCGTTGATCTCCATCCGGTGCCTCTCCCATCCACTTTGTGATGAAAGGCTCATTATTGTTCTTTTTCACAACCTTGGTGATGACGTCATCATTAGATTCAGGTATGATGAAGCAGGCAGAGAACTAAAACATGCAGGACACCAGCACTCTCTGACCCAGTTTGGACACCCTGTCGTAGACCATCAAGAGACAGCTTAGTTTTATCCTACTGATGACGTGTTGCTGCAATAGTCATCTTGCTCAGTTTCAAGTTTTTTCCCACAGACATCAGAGCACTCTGTAACAGGATTTGACAGATAGTGACGGGGCGCGGCCAGCAGGGGCCAGCAGCGAGGCTGACTTGCTCTTTGACCGTGTGACTGTGGTGACCAAATCCAGGGGGCGTATTACATTGGTTATTGATGTAGCTTAAAGAGGTGGAACAGATTAAACATTCAGATGAAACAATCAGCAAATAAAAGTCAAATGAAGAAAACGTACAAGGGCTTATTAGTCAATGATATCAGTGATTTCATGTCTGTTTGTTTTTTTACTATTTCCAATAAAAACCACAGAAAGATTAAAAGAGACAACAGATGGATATCATTACAAATGAGTCAGAAGAGAGGAATCCCTGGATAAACTAGTTATTGAGGTACAATCCGATGACTGGGAACTCATTTATAAAGGAAAAGACGCCCTGTCACTATGAGTGTACAATCAAACAATACAAGAGAAAGTGAAATATGGATCTGGACTCTGGGAGCAGTGGGCGGAGCTGAGGTTGCACCGTGAGAGAGAGCGAGAGAGAGAGAGAGAGAGAGAGAGAGAGAGTGGACAAAGCTAGAGACTGAGACTGAGACTGAGACTGAGACTGAGTTTTACACTCGGACTTGGACTTGGACTTGGAGTGGAGTGGCTCAGTCTGGAGGCCCAGGCACATGACCACCTCAGCTTCCACTCAGAGCCCAGACCAGCTGTTCAGATTTGGACACTTGGAGCTGAGAAGGGGGAGGCTCCATGATTCCTCTTCATGCAGAGGTTTTATTTCCCTTTGCCACTGAAGGCAACACACTCACTAGTCACCAGTCCACAGATGAAAACACAAAATCATATGTGTACACAGAAAGTCCAGTTAAGATGGAGACGGGTTGTGAATGACACAGATGCTACTGGTACAGTATGAGAGTCTGACTGCTTTCAAAAGGTCCAGTGATCATACAAGCGTATCAGTCACTCTCATACTTTCTCATGGTTCTATTGACAATGAGAAGCAACAACACAACACTACTGCTTGGACATGTTTGCTGGATCACATCATGGATGATGGATGATGGATGGATGGATGGATGGATGGATGGATGGATGGATGGATGGATGATGGATGTAATATACAGACATGACTTATGTTCACTCTGGAGGTGAGGGGGGAACTCCTGTTCTCACTTTCATTGTCACTTTAATTTGAAAAAAACATATATTCTATTTTCACCAAGATGTTAGTGAGTTAGTTTTACCAGTAAATGGCTGCTCCATCCTCACTTCTCCTATAACCAGGCCCAAACACACACACACCCCCACACACACACACACACACACACACACACACACACACACACACACACACACAACAGCCGGGCCTCCTGGGGGTCGTTTGGAGGGTCATAATTTATTTACACATGTTATAGATAATATCAAAGTAAGTGATGTATTAGTCAATGATATCAGTGATTTCATGTCTGTTTGTTTTAGTTTTTTTACTATTTACAATAAAAAACACAGAAACATTAAAACAGACAACAGATAGATGTCAACACAAATGAGTCAAAACAGAGCAGTCCCTGGAAAAACTAGTTATTGAGGTACAATCAGATGACTGGGAACTCATTTAGAAATACGAGAAAAAGTGAAATATAAAGATGTTTAATGGATGACAAAGGGCTTAAAAAATGCATCCAAGGAGAAGAATACATGACATAGAGAATCCAATAAATGATGAACGAAGGAGATGGAAAATAAATCCAAGAAATGTAAAACAAAGTTCACTCATATGATGAGAAAATGTTAGAAGAATTCTTTTAAGAAAGTACCAGAAAACAATAAAGACCATGTCAGCAGTACATAGAAGGTTCTACATAGTATCATTCAACAGGCTTCCAGTAAGGATACCGTTATTGAAAACAGACACACTTCACAAACTACAGACCCACAATTCTCCCAAATCCTAGAAAAACTCTTCAACGACATACTAGATACATTCAGAGAAATGAAATCTAATTCATTAAATCTAGGTCAAACAAAAATCATGATATTTGGAAAATATGAAATAAATAAACAGGTAAAGGTTCAAGTAGAGAGTGTAAATAGAGAAAAGGTGATTGAAGACAAATTTCTAGAAAAATGTAAGGATGAGTACGAGCACATTACAACTCTACAAAGCTGATTTCCTTTGATCTGAGCGTCTCCATGGCTCCAGTGCTGATCTCCTATCAGATCAAAGGAGATCAGGGCCTTTTGCCATGGAGATGCTCAGATCCAAGATTTCCTCCGGCTTTGATCTCCGTTGATCTCCATCCGGTGCCTCTCCCATCCACTTTGTGATGAAAGGCTCATTATTGTTCTTTTTCACAACCTTGGTGATGACGTCATCATTAGATTCAGGTATGATGAAGCAGGCAGAGAACTAAAACATGCAGGACACCAGCACTCTCTGACCCAGTTTGGACACCCTGTCGTAGACCATCAAGAGACAGCTTAGTTTTATCCTACTGATGACGTGTTGCTGCAATAGTCATCTTGCTCAGTTTCAAGTTTTTTCCCACAGACATCAGAGCACTCTGTAACAGGATTTGACAGATAGTGACGGGGCGCGGCCAGCAGGGGCCAGCAGCGAGGCTGACTTGCTCTTTGACCGTGTGACTGTGGTGACCAAATCCAGGGGGCGTATTACATTGGTTATTGACGTAGCTTAAAGAGGTGGAACAGATTAAACATTCAGATGAAACAATCAGCAAATAAAAGTCAAATGAAGAAAACGTACAAGGGCTTATTAGTCAATGATATCAGTGATTTCATGTCTGTTTGTTTTTTTACTATTTCCAATAAAAACCACAGAAAGATTAAAAGAGACAACAGATGGATATCATTACAAATGAGTCAGAAGAGAGGAATCCCTGGATAAACTAGTTATTGAGGTACAATCGGATGACTGGGAACTCATTTATAAAGGAAAAGACGCCCTGTCACTATGAGTGTACAATCAAACAATACAAGAGAAAGTGAAATATGGATCTGGACTCTGGGAGCAGTGGGCGGAGCTGAGGTTGCACCGTGAGAGAGAGCGAGAGAGAGAGAGAGAGAGAGAGAGAGTGGACAAAGATAGAGACTGAGACTGAGACTGAGACTGAGACTGAGTTTTACACTCGGACTTGGACTTGGAGTGGAGTGGATTAGTCTGGAGGCCCAGGCACATGACCACCTCAGCTTCCACTCAGAGCCCAGACCAGCTGTTCAGATTTGGACACTTGGAGCTGAGAAGGGGGAGGCTCTATGATTCCTCTTCATGCAGAGGTTTTATTTCCCTTTGCCACTGAAGGCAACACACTCACTAGTCACCAGTCCACAGATGAAAACACAAAATCATATGTGTACACAGAAAGTCCAGTTAAGATGGAGACGGGTTGTGAATGACACAGATGCTACTGGTACAGTATGAGAGTCTGACTGCTTTCAAAAGGTCCAGTGATCATACAAGCGTATCAGTCACTCTCATACTTTCTCATGGTTCTATTGACAATGAGAAGCAACAACACAACACTACTGCTTGGACATGTTTGCTGGATCACATCATGGATGATGGATGATGGATGGATGGATGGATGGATGGATGGATGGATGGATGGATGATGGATGTAATATACAGACATGACTTATGTTCACTCTGGAGGTGAGGGGGGAACTCCTGTTCTCACTTTCATTGTCACTTTAATTTGAAAAAAACATATATTCTATTTTCACCAAGATGTTAGTGAGTTAGTTTTACCAGTAAATGGCTGCTCCATCCTCACTTCTCCTATAACCAGGCCCAAACACACACCCCCCCCCCCCCCCCCCCCCCCACACACACACACACACACACACACACACACACACAACAGCCGGGCCTCCTGGGGGTCGTTTGGAGGGTCATAATTTATTTACACATGTTATAGATAATATCAAAGTAAGTGATGTATTAGTCAATGATATCAGTGATTTCATGTCTGTTTGTTTTAGTTTTTTTACTATTTACAATAAAAAACACAGAAACATTAAAACAGACAACAGATAGATGTCAACACAAATGAGTCAAAACAGAGCAGTCCCTGGAAAAACTAGTTATTGAGGTACAATCAGATGACTGGGAACTCATTTAGAAATACGAGAAAAAGTGAAATATAAAGATGTTTAATGGATGACAAAGGGCTTAAAAAATGCATCCAAGGAGAAGAATACATGACATAGAGAATCCAATAAATGATGAACGAAGGAGATGGAAAATAAATCCAAGAAATGTAAAACAAACTTCACTCATATGATGAGAAAATGTTAGAAGAATTCTTTTAAGAAAGTACCAGAAAACAATAAAGACCATGTCAGCAGTACATAGAAGGTTCTACATAGTATCATTCAACAGGCTTCCAGTAAGGATACCGTTATTGAAAACAGACACACTTCACAAACTACAGACCCACAATTCTCCCAAATCCTAGAAAAACTCTTCAACGACATACTAGATACATTCAGAGAAATGAAATCTAATTCATTAAATCTAGGTCAAACAAAAATCATGATATTTGGAAAATATGAAATAAATAAACAGGTAAAGGTTCAAGTAGAGAGTGTAAATAGAGAAAAGGTGATTGAAGACAAATTTCTAGAAAAATGTAAGGATGAGTACGAGCACATTACAACTCTACAAAGCTGATTTCCTTTGATCTGAGCGTCTCCATGGCTCCAGTGCTGATCTCCTATCAGATCAAAGGAGATCAGGGCCTTTTGCCATGGAGATGCTCAGATCCAAGATTTCCTCCAGCTTTGATCTCCGTTGATCTCCATCCGGTGCCTCTCCCATCCACTTTGTGATGAAAGGCTCATTATTGTTCTTTTTCACAACCTTGGTGATGACGTCATCATTAGATTCAGGTATGATGAAGCAGGCAGAGAACTAAAACATGCAGGACACCAGCACTCTCTGACCCAGTTTGGACACCCTGTCGTAGACCATCAAGAGACAGCTTAGTTTTATCCTACTGATGACGTGTTGCTGCAATAGTCATCTTGCTCAGTTTCAAGTTTTTTCCCACAGACATCAGAGCACTCTGTAACAGGATTTGACAGATAGTGACGGGGCGCGGCCAGCAGGGGCCAGCAGCGAGGCTGACTTGCTCTTTGACCGTGTGACTGTGGTGACCAAATCCAGGGGGCGTATTACATTGGTTATTGATGTAGCTTAAAGAGGTGGAACAGATTAAACATTCAGATGAAACAATCAGCAAATAAAAGTCAAATGAAGAAAACGTACAAGGGCTTATTAGTCAATGATATCAGTGATTTCATGTCTGTTTGTTTTTTTACTATTTCCAATAAAAACCACAGAAAGATTAAAAGAGACAACAGATGGATATCATTACAAATGAGTCAGAAGAGAGGAATCCCTGGATAAACTAGTTATTGAGGTACAATCCGATGACTGGGAACTCATTTATAAAGGAAAAGACGCCCTGTCACTATGAGTGTACAATCAAACAATACAAGAGAAAGTGAAATATGGATCTGGACTCTGGGAGCAGTGGGCGGAGCTGAGGTTGCACCGTGAGAGAGAGCGAGAGAGAGAGAGAGAGAGAGAGAGAGTGGACAAAGCTAGAGACTGAGACTGAGACTGAGACTGAGTTTTACACTCGGACTTGGACTTGGACTTGGAGTGGAGTGGCTCAGTCTGGAGGCCCAGGCACATGACCACCTCAGCTTCCACTCAGAGCCCAGACCAGCTGTTCAGATTTGGACACTTGGAGCTGAGAAGGGGGAGGCTCCATGATTCCTCTTCATGCAGAGGTTTTATTTCCCTTTGCCACTGAAGGCAACACACTCACTAGTCACCAGTCCACAGATGAAAACACAAAATCATATGTGTACACAGAAAGTCCAGTTAAGATGGAGACGGGTTGTGAATGACACAGATGCTACTGGTACAGTATGAGAGTCTGACTGCTTTCAAAAGGTCCAGTGATCATACAAGCGTATCAGTCACTCTCATACTTTCTCATGGTTCTATTGACAATGAGAAGCAACAACACAACACTACTGCTTGGACATGTTTGCTGGATCACATCATGGATGATGGATGATGGATGGATGGATGGATGGATGGATGGATGGATGGATGGATGGATGATGGATGTAATATACAGACATGACTTATGTTCACTCTGGAGGTGAGGGGGGAACTCCTGTTCTCACTTTCATTGTCACTTTAATTTGAAAAAAACATATATTCTATTTTCACCAAGATGTTAGTGAGTTAGTTTTACCAGTAAATGGCTGCTCCATCCTCACTTCTCCTATAACCAGGCCCAAACACACACACACCCCCACACACACACACACACACACACACACACACACACACACACACACACACACACACACACACACACAACAGCCGGGCCTCCTGGGGGTCGTTTGGAGGGTCATAATTTATTTACACATGTTATAGATAATATCAAAGTAAGTGATGTATTAGTCAATGATATCAGTGATTTCATGTCTGTTTGTTTTAGTTTTTTTACTATTTACAATAAAAAACACAGAAACATTAAAACAGACAACAGATAGATGTCAACACAAATGAGTCAAAACAGAGCAGTCCCTGGAAAAACTAGTTATTGAGGTACAATCAGATGACTGGGAACTCATTTAGAAATACGAGAAAAAGTGAAATATAAAGATGTTTAATGGATGACAAAGGGCTTAAAAAATGCATCCAAGGAGAAGAATACATGACATAGAGAATCCAATAAATGATGAACGAAGGAGATGGAAAATAAATCCAAGAAATGTAAAACAAAGTTCACTCATATGATGAGAAAATGTTAGAAGAATTCTTTTAAGAAAGTACCAGAAAACAATAAAGACCATGTCAGCAGTACATAGAAGGTTCTACATAGTATCATTCAACAGGCTTCCAGTAAGGATACCGTTATTGAAAACAGACACACTTCACAAACTACAGACCCACAATTCTCCCAAATCCTAGAAAAACTCTTCAACGACATACTAGATACATTCAGAGAAATGAAATCTAATTCATTAAATCTAGGTCAAACAAAAATCATGATATTTGGAAAATATGAAATAAATAAACAGGTAAAGGTTCAAGTAGAGAGTGTAAATAGAGAAAAGGTGATTGAAGACAAATTTCTAGAAAAATGTAAGGATGAGTACGAGCACATTACAACTCTACAAAGCTGATTTCCTTTGATCTGAGCGTCTCCATGGCTCCAGTGCTGATCTCCTATCAGATCAAAGGAGATCAGGGCCTTTTGCCATGGAGATGCTCAGATCCAAGATTTCCTCCGGCTTTGATCTCCGTTGATCTCCATCCGGTGCCTCTCCCATCCACTTTGTGATGAAAGGCTCATTATTGTTCTTTTTCACAACCTTGGTGATGACGTCATCATTAGATTCAGGTATGATGAAGCAGGCAGAGAACTAAAACATGCAGGACACCAGCACTCTCTGACCCAGTTTGGACACCCTGTCGTAGACCATCAAGAGACAGCTTAGTTTTATCCTACTGATGACGTGTTGCTGCAATAGTCATCTTGCTCAGTTTCAAGTTTTTTCCCACAGACATCAGAGCACTCTGTAACAGGATTTGACAGATAGTGACGGGGCGCGGCCAGCAGGGGCCAGCAGCGAGGCTGACTTGCTCTTTGACCGTGTGACTGTGGTGACCAAATCCAGGGGGCGTATTACATTGGTTATTGATGTAGCTTAAAGAGGTGGAACAGATTAAACATTCAGATGAAACAATCAGCAAATAAAAGTCAAATGAAGAAAACGTACAAGGGCTTATTAGTCAATGATATCAGTGATTTCATGTCTGTTTGTTTTTTTACTATTTCCAATAAAAACCACAGAAAGATTAAAAGAGACAACAGATGGATATCATTACAAATGAGTCAGAAGAGAGGAATCCCTGGATAAACTAGTTATTGAGGTACAATCCGATGACTGGGAACTCATTTATAAAGGAAAAGACGCCCTGTCACTATGAGTGTACAATCAAACAATACAAGAGAAAGTGAAATATGGATCTGGACTCTGGGAGCAGTGGGCGGAGCTGAGGTTGCACCGTGAGAGAGAGCGAGAGAGAGAGAGAGAGAGAGAGAGAGTGGACAAAGCTAGAGACTGAGACTGAGACTGAGACTGAGTTTTACACTCGGACTTGGACTTGGACTTGGAGTGGAGTGGCTCAGTCTGGAGGCCCAGGCACATGACCACCTCAGCTTCCACTCAGAGCCCAGACCAGCTGTTCAGATTTGGACACTTGGAGCTGAGAAGGGGGAGGCTCCATGATTCCTCTTCATGCAGAGGTTTTATTTCCCTTTGCCACTGAAGGCAACACACTCACTAGTCACCAGTCCACAGATGAAAACACAAAATCATATGTGTACACAGAAAGTCCAGTTAAGATGGAGACGGGTTGTGAATGACACAGATGCTACTGGTACAGTATGAGAGTCTGACTGCTTTCAAAAGGTCCAGTGATCATACAAGCGTATCAGTCACTCTCATACTTTCTCATGGTTCTATTGACAATGAGAAGCAACAACACAACACTACTGCTTGGACATGTTTGCTGGATCACATCATGGATGATGGATGATGGATGGATGGATGGATGGATGGATGGATGGATGGATGGATGGATGATGGATGTAATATACAGACATGACTTATGTTCACTCTGGAGGTGAGGGGGGAACTCCTGTTCTCACTTTCATTGTCACTTTAATTTGAAAAAAACATATATTCTATTTTCACCAAGATGTTAGTGAGTTAGTTTTACCAGTAAATGGCTGCTCCATCCTCACTTCTCCTATAACCAGGCCCAAACACACACACACCCCCACACACACACACACACACACACACACACACACACACACACACACACACACACACACACACACACACACACACACACACAACAGCCGGGCCTCCTGGGGGTCGTTTGGAGGGTCATAATTTATTTACACATGTTATAGATAATATCAAAGTAAGTGATGTATTAGTCAATGATATCAGTGATTTCATGTCTGTTTGTTTTAGTTTTTTTACTATTTACAATAAAAAACACAGAAACATTAAAACAGACAACAGATAGATGTCAACACAAATGAGTCAAAACAGAGCAGTCCCTGGAAAAACTAGTTATTGAGGTACAATCAGATGACTGGGAACTCATTTAGAAATACGAGAAAAAGTGAAATATAAAGATGTTTAATGGATGACAAAGGGCTTAAAAAATGCATCCAAGGAGAAGAATACATGACATAGAGAATCCAATAAATGATGAACGAAGGAGATGGAAAATAAATCCAAGAAATGTAAAACAAACTTCACTCATATGATGAGAAAATGTTAGAAGAATTCTTTTAAGAAAGTACCAGAAAACAATAAAGACCATGTCAGCAGTACATAGAAGGTTCTACATAGTATCATTCAACAGGCTTCCAGTAAGGATACCGTTATTGAAAACAGACACACTTCACAAACTACAGACCCACAATTCTCCCAAATCCTAGAAAAACTCTTCAACGACATACTAGATACATTCAGAGAAATGAAATCTAATTCATTAAATCTAGGTCAAACAAAAATCATGATATTTGGAAAATATGAAATAAATAAACAGGTAAAGGTTCAAGTAGAGAGTGTAAATAGAGAAAAGGTGATTGAAGACAAATTTCTAGAAAAATGTAAGGATGAGTACGAGCACATTACAACTCTACAAAGCTGATTTCCTTTGATCTGAGCGTCTCCATGGCTCCAGTGCTGATCTCCTATCAGATCAAAGGAGATCAGGGCCTTTTGCCATGGAGATGCTCAGATCCAAGATTTCCTCCGGCTTTGATCTCCGTTGATCTCCATCCGGTGCCTCTCCCATCCACTTTGTGATGAAAGGCTCATTATTGTTCTTTTTCACAACCTTGGTGATGACGTCATCATTAGATTCAGGTATGATGAAGCAGGCAGAGAACTAAAACATGCAGGACACCAGCACTCTCTGACCCAGTTTGGACACCCTGTCGTAGACCATCAAGAGACAGCTTAGTTTTATCCTACTGATGACGTGTTGCTGCAATAGTCATCTTGCTCAGTTTCAAGTTTTTTCCCACAGACATCAGAGCACTCTGTAACAGGATTTGACAGATAGTGACGGGGCGCGGCCAGCAGGGGCCAGCAGCGAGGCTGACTTGCTCTTTGACCGTGTGACTGTGGTGACCAAATCCAGGGGGCGTATTACATTGGTTATTGATGTAGCTTAAAGAGGTGGAACAGATTAAACATTCAGATGAAACAATCAGCAAATAAAAGTCAAATGAAGAAAACGTACAAGGGCTTATTAGTCAATGATATCAGTGATTTCATGTCTGTTTGTTTTTTTACTATTTCCAATAAAAACCACAGAAAGATTAAAAGAGACAACAGATGGATATCATTACAAATGAGTCAGAAGAGAGGAATCCCTGGATAAACTAGTTATTGAGGTACAATCCGATGACTGGGAACTCATTTATAAAGGAAAAGACGCCCTGTCACTATGAGTGTACAATCAAACAATACAAGAGAAAGTGAAATATGGATCTGGACTCTGGGAGCAGTGGGCGGAGCTGAGGTTGCACCGTGAGAGAGAGCGAGAGAGAGAGAGAGAGAGAGAGAGAGTGGACAAAGATAGAGACTGAGACTGAGACTGAGACTGAGACTGAGTTTTACACTCGGACTTGGACTTGGAGTGGAGTGGATTAGTCTGGAGGCCCAGGCACATGACCACCTCAGCTTCCACTCAGAGCCCAGACCAGCTGTTCAGATTTGGACACTTGGAGCTGAGAAGGGGGAGGCTCTATGATTCCTCTTCATGCAGAGGTTTTATTTCCCTTTGCCACTGAAGGCAACACACTCACTAGTCACCAGTCCACAGATGAAAACACAAAATCATATGTGTACACAGAAAGTCCAGTTAAGATGGAGACGGGTTGTGAATGACACAGATGCTACTGGTACAGTATGAGAGTCTGACTGCTTTCAAAAGGTCCAGTGATCATACAAGCGTATCAGTCACTCTCATACTTTCTCATGGTTCTATTGACAATGAGAAGCAACAACACAACACTACTGCTTGGACATGTTTGCTGGATCACATCATGGATGATGGATGATGGATGGATGGATGGATGGATGGATGGATGGATGGATGGATGGATGATGGATGTAATATACAGACATGACTTATGTTCACTCTGGAGGTGAGGGGGGAACTCCTGTTCTCACTTTCATTGTCACTTTAATTTGAAAAAAACATATATTCTATTTTCACCAAGATGTTAGTGAGTTAGTTTTACCAGTAAATGGCTGCTCCATCCTCACTTCTCCTATAACCAGGCCCAAACACACACACACCCCCACACACACCCCCACACACACACACACACACACACACACACACACACACACACACACACACACACAACAGCCGGGCCTCCTGGGGGTCGTTTGGAGGGTCATAATTTATTTACACATGTTATAGATAATATCAAAGTAAGTGATGTATTAGTCAATGATATCAGTGATTTCATGTCTGTTTGTTTTAGTTTTTTTACTATTTACAATAAAAAACACAGAAACATTAAAACAGACAACAGATAGATGTCAACACAAATGAGTCAAAACAGAGCAGTCCCTGGAAAAACTAGTTATTGAGGTACAATCAGATGACTGGGAACTCATTTAGAAATACGAGAAAAAGTGAAATATAAAGATGTTTAATGGATGACAAAGGGCTTAAAAAATGCATCCAAGGAGAAGAATACATGACATAGAGAATCCAATAAATGATGAACGGAGGAGATGGAAAATAAATCCAAGAAATGTAAAACAAAGTTCACTCATATGATGAGAAAATGTTAGAAGAATTCTTTTAAGAAAGTACCAGAAAACAATAAAGACCATGTCAGCAGTACATAGAAGGTTCTACATAGTATCATTCAACAGGCTTCCAGTAAGGATACCGTTATTGAAAACAGACACACTTCACAAACTACAGACCCACAATTCTCCCAAATCCTAGAAAAACTCTTCAACGACATACTAGATACATTCAGAGAAATGAAATCTAATTCATTAAATCTAGGTCAAACAAAAATCATGATATTTGGAAAATATGAAATAAATAAACAGGTAAAGGTTCAAGTAGAGAGTGTAAATAGAGAAAAGGTGATTGAAGACAAATTTCTAGAAAAATGTAAGGATGAGTACGAGCACATTACAACTCTACAAAGCTGATTTCCTTTGATCTGAGCGTCTCCATGGCTCCAGTGCTGATCTCCTATCAGATCAAAGGAGATCAGGGCCTTTTGCCATGGAGATGCTCAGATCCAAGATTTCCTCCGGCTTTGATCTCCGTTGATCTCCATCCGGTGCCTCTCCCATCCACTTTGTGATGAAAGGCTCATTATTGTTCTTTTTCACAACCTTGGTGATGACGTCATCATTAGATTCAGGTATGATGAAGCAGGCAGAGAACTAAAACATGCAGGACACCAGCACTCTCTGACCCAGTTTGGACACCCTGTCGTAGACCATCAAGAGACAGCTTAGTTTTATCCTACTGATGACGTGTTGCTGCAATAGTCATCTTGCTCAGTTTCAAGTTTTTTCCCACAGACATCAGAGCACTCTGTAACAGGATTTGACAGATAGTGACGGGGCGCGGCCAGCAGGGGCCAGCAGCGAGGCTGACTTGCTCTTTGACCGTGTGACTGTGGTGACCAAATCCAGGGGGCGTATTACATTGGTTATTGATGTAGCTTAAAGAGGTGGAACAGATTAAACATTCAGATGAAACAATCAGCAAATAAAAGTCAAATGAAGAAAACGTACAAGGGCTTATTAGTCAATGATATCAGTGATTTCATGTCTGTTTGTTTTTTTACTATTTCCAATAAAAACCACAGAAAGATTAAAAGAGACAACAGATGGATATCATTACAAATGAGTCAGAAGAGAGGAATCCCTGGATAAACTAGTTATTGAGGTACAATCGGATGACTGGGAACTCATTTATAAAGGAAAAGACGCCCTGTCACTATGAGTGTACAATCAAACAATACAAGAGAAAGTGAAATATGGATCTGGACTCTGGGAGCAGTGGGCGGAGCTGAGGTTGCACCGTGAGAGAGAGCGAGAGAGAGAGAGAGAGAGAGAGAGAGTGGACAAAGATAGAGACTGAGACTGAGACTGAGACTGAGACTGAGTTTTACACTCGGACTTGGACTTGGAGTGGAGTGGATTAGTCTGGAGGCCCAGGCACATGACCACCTCAGCTTCCACTCAGAGCCCAGACCAGCTGTTCAGATTTGGACACTTGGAGCTGAGAAGGGGGAGGCTCTATGATTCCTCTTCATGCAGAGGTTTTATTTCCCTTTGCCACTGAAGGCAACACACTCACTAGTCACCAGTCCACAGATGAAAACACAAAATCATATGTGTACACAGAAAGTCCAGTTAAGATGGAGACGGGTTGTGAATGACACAGATGCTACTGGTACAGTATGAGAGTCTGACTGCTTTCAAAAGGTCCAGTGATCATACAAGCGTATCAGTCACTCTCATACTTTCTCATGGTTCTATTGACAATGAGAAGCAACAACACAACACTACTGCTTGGACATGTTTGCTGGATCACATCATGGATGATGGATGATGGATGGATGGATGGATGGATGGATGGATGGATGGATGGATGATGGATGTAATATACAGACATGACTTATGTTCACTCTGGAGGTGAGGGGGGAACTCCTGTTCTCACTTTCATTGTCACTTTAATTTGAAAAAAACATATATTCTATTTTCACCAAGATGTTAGTGAGTTAGTTTTACCAGTAAATGGCTGCTCCATCCTCACTTCTCCTATAACCAGGCCCAAACACACACACCCCCCCCCCCCCCCCCCCCACACACACACACACACACACACACACACACACACACAACAGCCGGGCCTCCTGGGGGTCGTTTGGAGGGTCATAATTTATTTACACATGTTATAGATAATATCAAAGTAAGTGATGTATTAGTCAATGATATCAGTGATTTCATGTCTGTTTGTTTTAGTTTTTTTACTATTTACAATAAAAAACACAGAAACATTAAAACAGACAACAGATAGATGTCAACACAAATGAGTCAAAACAGAGCAGTCCCTGGAAAAACTAGTTATTGAGGTACAATCAGATGACTGGGAACTCATTTAGAAATACGAGAAAAAGTGAAATATAAAGATGTTTAATGGATGACAAAGGGCTTAAAAAATGCATCCAAGGAGAAGAATACATGACATAGAGAATCCAATAAATGATGAACGAAGGAGATGGAAAATAAATCCAAGAAATGTAAAACAAACTTCACTCATATGATGAGAAAATGTTAGAAGAATTCTTTTAAGAAAGTACCAGAAAACAATAAAGACCATGTCAGCAGTACATAGAAGGTTCTACATAGTATCATTCAACAGGCTTCCAGTAAGGATACCGTTATTGAAAACAGACACACTTCACAAACTACAGACCCACAATTCTCCCAAATCCTAGAAAAACTCTTCAACGACATACTAGATACATTCAGAGAAATGAAATCTAATTCATTAAATCTAGGTCAAACAAAAATCATGATATTTGGAAAATATGAAATAAATAAACAGGTAAAGGTTCAAGTAGAGAGTGTAAATAGAGAAAAGGTGATTGAAGACAAATTTCTAGAAAAATGTAAGGATGAGTACGAGCACATTACAACTCTACAAAGCTGATTTCCTTTGATCTGAGCGTCTCCATGGCTCCAGTGCTGATCTCCTATCAGATCAAAGGAGATCAGGGCCTTTTGCCATGGAGATGCTCAGATCCAAGATTTCCTCCAGCTTTGATCTCCGTTGATCTCCATCCGGTGCCTCTCCCATCCACTTTGTGATGAAAGGCTCATTATTGTTCTTTTTCACAACCTTGGTGATGACGTCATCATTAGATTCAGGTATGATGAAGCAGGCAGAGAACTAAAACATGCAGGACACCAGCACTCTCTGACCCAGTTTGGACACCCTGTCGTAGACCATCAAGAGACAGCTTAGTTTTATCCTACTGATGACGTGTTGCTGCAATAGTCATCTTGCTCAGTTTCAAGTTTTTTCCCACAGACATCAGAGCACTCTGTAACAGGATTTGACAGATAGTGACGGGGCGCGGCCAGCAGGGGCCAGCAGCGAGGCTGACTTGCTCTTTGACCGTGTGACTGTGGTGACCAAATCCAGGGGGCGTATTACATTGGTTATTGATGTAGCTTAAAGAGGTGGAACAGATTAAACATTCAGATGAAACAATCAGCAAATAAAAGTCAAATGAAGAAAACGTACAAGGGCTTATTAGTCAATGATATCAGTGATTTCATGTCTGTTTGTTTTTTTACTATTTCCAATAAAAACCACAGAAAGATTAAAAGAGACAACAGATGGATATCATTACAAATGAGTCAGAAGAGAGGAATCCCTGGATAAACTAGTTATTGAGGTACAATCCGATGACTGGGAACTCATTTATAAAGGAAAAGACGCCCTGTCACTATGAGTGTACAATCAAACAATACAAGAGAAAGTGAAATATGGATCTGGACTCTGGGAGCAGTGGGCGGAGCTGAGGTTGCACCGTGAGAGAGAGCGAGAGAGAGAGAGAGAGAGAGAGAGAGTGGACAAAGCTAGAGACTGAGACTGAGACTGAGACTGAGTTTTACACTCGGACTTGGACTTGGACTTGGAGTGGAGTGGCTCAGTCTGGAGGCCCAGGCACATGACCACCTCAGCTTCCACTCAGAGCCCAGACCAGCTGTTCAGATTTGGACACTTGGAGCTGAGAAGGGGGAGGCTCCATGATTCCTCTTCATGCAGAGGTTTTATTTCCCTTTGCCACTGAAGGCAACACACTCACTAGTCACCAGTCCACAGATGAAAACACAAAATCATATGTGTACACAGAAAGTCCAGTTAAGATGGAGACGGGTTGTGAATGACACAGATGCTACTGGTACAGTATGAGAGTCTGACTGCTTTCAAAAGGTCCAGTGATCATACAAGCGTATCAGTCACTCTCATACTTTCTCATGGTTCTATTGACAATGAGAAGCAACAACACAACACTACTGCTTGGACATGTTTGCTGGATCACATCATGGATGATGGATGATGGATGGATGGATGGATGGATGGATGGATGGATGGATGGATGGATGATGGATGTAATATACAGACATGACTTATGTTCACTCTGGAGGTGAGGGGGGAACTCCTGTTCTCACTTTCATTGTCACTTTAATTTGAAAAAAACATATATTCTATTTTCACCAAGATGTTAGTGAGTTAGTTTTACCAGTAAATGGCTGCTCCATCCTCACTTCTCCTATAACCAGGCCCAAACACACACACACCCCCACACACACACACACACACACACACACACACACACACACACACACACACACACACACACACACACAACAGCCGGGCCTCCTGGGGGTCGTTTGGAGGGTCATAATTTATTTACACATGTTATAGATAATATCAAAGTAAGTGATGTATTAGTCAATGATATCAGTGATTTCATGTCTGTTTGTTTTAGTTTTTTTACTATTTACAATAAAAAACACAGAAACATTAAAACAGACAACAGATAGATGTCAACACAAATGAGTCAAAACAGAGCAGTCCCTGGAAAAACTAGTTATTGAGGTACAATCAGATGACTGGGAACTCATTTAGAAATACGAGAAAAAGTGAAATATAAAGATGTTTAATGGATGACAAAGGGCTTAAAAAATGCATCCAAGGAGAAGAATACATGACATAGAGAATCCAATAAATGATGAACGAAGGAGATGGAAAATAAATCCAAGAAATGTAAAACAAAGTTCACTCATATGATGAGAAAATGTTAGAAGAATTCTTTTAAGAAAGTACCAGAAAACAATAAAGACCATGTCAGCAGTACATAGAAGGTTCTACATAGTATCATTCAACAGGCTTCCAGTAAGGATACCGTTATTGAAAACAGACACACTTCACAAACTACAGACCCACAATTCTCCCAAATCCTAGAAAAACTCTTCAACGACATACTAGATACATTCAGAGAAATGAAATCTAATTCATTAAATCTAGGTCAAACAAAAATCATGATATTTGGAAAATATGAAATAAATAAACAGGTAAAGGTTCAAGTAGAGAGTGTAAATAGAGAAAAGGTGATTGAAGACAAATTTCTAGAAAAATGTAAGGATGAGTACGAGCACATTACAACTCTACAAAGCTGATTTCCTTTGATCTGAGCGTCTCCATGGCTCCAGTGCTGATCTCCTATCAGATCAAAGGAGATCAGGGCCTTTTGCCATGGAGATGCTCAGATCCAAGATTTCCTCCAGCTTTGATCTCCGTTGATCTCCATCCGGTGCCTCTCCCATCCACTTTGTGATGAAAGGCTCATTATTGTTCTTTTTCACAACCTTGGTGATGACGTCATCATTAGATTCAGGTATGATGAAGCAGGCAGAGAACTAAAACATGCAGGACACCAGCACTCTCTGACCCAGTTTGGACACCCTGTCGTAGACCATCAAGAGACAGCTTAGTTTTATCCTACTGATGACGTGTTGCTGCAATAGTCATCTTGCTCAGTTTCAAGTTTTTTCCCACAGACATCAGAGCACTCTGTAACAGGATTTGACAGATAGTGACGGGGCGCGGCCAGCAGGGGCCAGCAGCGAGGCTGACTTGCTCTTTGACCGTGTGACTGTGGTGACCAAATCCAGGGGGCGTATTACATTGGTTATTGATGTAGCTTAAAGAGGTGGAACAGATTAAACATTCAGATGAAACAATCAGCAAATAAAAGTCAAATGAAGAAAACGTACAAGGGCTTATTAGTCAATGATATCAGTGATTTCATGTCTGTTTGTTTTTTTACTATTTCCAATAAAAACCACAGAAAGATTAAAAGAGACAACAGATGGATATCATTACAAATGAGTCAGAAGAGAGGAATCCCTGGATAAACTAGTTATTGAGGTACAATCCGATGACTGGGAACTCATTTATAAAGGAAAAGACGCCCTGTCACTATGAGTGTACAATCAAACAATACAAGAGAAAGTGAAATATGGATCTGGACTCTGGGAGCAGTGGGCGGAGCTGAGGTTGCACCGTGAGAGAGAGCGAGAGAGAGAGAGAGAGAGAGAGAGAGTGGACAAAGCTAGAGACTGAGACTGAGACTGAGACTGAGTTTTACACTCGGACTTGGACTTGGACTTGGAGTGGAGTGGCTCAGTCTGGAGGCCCAGGCACATGACCACCTCAGCTTCCACTCAGAGCCCAGACCAGCTGTTCAGATTTGGACACTTGGAGCTGAGAAGGGGGAGGCTCCATGATTCCTCTTCATGCAGAGGTTTTATTTCCCTTTGCCACTGAAGGCAACACACTCACTAGTCACCAGTCCACAGATGAAAACACAAAATCATATGTGTACACAGAAAGTCCAGTTAAGATGGAGACGGGTTGTGAATGACACAGATGCTACTGGTACAGTATGAGAGTCTGACTGCTTTCAAAAGGTCCAGTGATCATACAAGCGTATCAGTCACTCTCATACTTTCTCATGGTTCTATTGACAATGAGAAGCAACAACACAACACTACTGCTTGGACATGTTTGCTGGATCACATCATGGATGATGGATGATGGATGGATGGATGGATGGATGGATGGATGGATGGATGGATGGATGATGGATGTAATATACAGACATGACTTATGTTCACTCTGGAGGTGAGGGGGGAACTCCTGTTCTCACTTTCATTGTCACTTTAATTTGAAAAAAACATATATTCTATTTTCACCAAGATGTTAGTGAGTTAGTTTTACCAGTAAATGGCTGCTCCATCCTCACTTCTCCTATAACCAGGCCCAAACACACACACACCCCCACACACACACACACACACACACACACACACACACACACACACACACACACACACACACACACACAACAGCCGGGCCTCCTGGGGGTCGTTTGGAGGGTCATAATTTATTTACACATGTTATAGATAATATCAAAGTAAGTGATGTATTAGTCAATGATATCAGTGATTTCATGTCTGTTTGTTTTAGTTTTTTTACTATTTACAATAAAAAACACAGAAACATTAAAACAGACAACAGATAGATGTCAACACAAATGAGTCAAAACAGAGCAGTCCCTGGAAAAACTAGTTATTGAGGTACAATCAGATGACTGGGAACTCATTTAGAAATACGAGAAAAAGTGAAATATAAAGATGTTTAATGGATGACAAAGGGCTTAAAAAATGCATCCAAGGAGAAGAATACATGACATAGAGAATCCAATAAATGATGAACGAAGGAGATGGAAAATAAATCCAAGAAATGTAAAACAAACTTCACTCATATGATGAGAAAATGTTAGAAGAATTCTTTTAAGAAAGTACCAGAAAACAATAAAGACCATGTCAGCAGTACATAGAAGGTTCTACATAGTATCATTCAACAGGCTTCCAGTAAGGATACCGTTATTGAAAACAGACACACTTCACAAACTACAGACCCACAATTCTCCCAAATCCTAGAAAAACTCTTCAACGACATACTAGATACATTCAGAGAAATGAAATCTAATTCATTAAATCTAGGTCAAACAAAAATCATGATATTTGGAAAATATGAAATAAATAAACAGGTAAAGGTTCAA
Source organism: Lipophrys pholis (assembly GCF_963383615.2). Classification (NCBI taxonomy): domain Eukaryota; kingdom Metazoa; phylum Chordata; class Actinopteri; order Blenniiformes; family Blenniidae; genus Lipophrys; species Lipophrys pholis. The sequence continues at coordinate 452,323 of NW_028292098.1, forward strand.
GTAGAGAGTGTAAATAGAGAAAAGGTGATTGAAGACAAATTTCTAGAAAAATGTAAGGATGAGTACGAGCACATTACAACTCTACAAAGCTGATTTCCTTTGATCTGAGCGTCTCCATGGCTCCAGTGCTGATCTCCTATCAGATCAAAGGAGATCAGGGCCTTTTGCCATGGAGATGCTCAGATCCAAGATTTCCTCCGGCTTTGATCTCCGTTGATCTCCATCCGGTGCCTCTCCCATCCACTTTGTGATGAAAGGCTCATTATTGTTCTTTTTCACAACCTTGGTGATGACGTCATCATTAGATTCAGGTATGATGAAGCAGGCAGAGAACTAAAACATGCAGGACACCAGCACTCTCTGACCCAGTTTGGACACCCTGTCGTAGACCATCAAGAGACAGCTTAGTTTTATCCTACTGATGACGTGTTGCTGCAATAGTCATCTTGCTCAGTTTCAAGTTTTTTCCCACAGACATCAGAGCACTCTGTAACAGGATTTGACAGATAGTGACGGGGCGCGGCCAGCAGGGGCCAGCAGCGAGGCTGACTTGCTCTTTGACCGTGTGACTGTGGTGACCAAATCCAGGGGGCGTATTACATTGGTTATTGATGTAGCTTAAAGAGGTGGAACAGATTAAACATTCAGATGAAACAATCAGCAAATAAAAGTCAAATGAAGAAAACGTACAAGGGCTTATTAGTCAATGATATCAGTGATTTCATGTCTGTTTGTTTTTTTACTATTTCCAATAAAAACCACAGAAAGATTAAAAGAGACAACAGATGGATATCATTACAAATGAGTCAGAAGAGAGGAATCCCTGGATAAACTAGTTATTGAGGTACAATCCGATGACTGGGAACTCATTTATAAAGGAAAAGACGCCCTGTCACTATGAGTGTACAATCAAACAATACAAGAGAAAGTGAAATATGGATCTGGACTCTGGGAGCAGTGGGCGGAGCTGAGGTTGCACCGTGAGAGAGAGCGAGAGAGAGAGAGAGAGAGAGAGAGAGTGGACAAAGCTAGAGACTGAGACTGAGACTGAGACTGAGTTTTACACTCGGACTTGGACTTGGACTTGGAGTGGAGTGGCTCAGTCTGGAGGCCCAGGCACATGACCACCTCAGCTTCCACTCAGAGCCCAGACCAGCTGTTCAGATTTGGACACTTGGAGCTGAGAAGGGGGAGGCTCCATGATTCCTCTTCATGCAGAGGTTTTATTTCCCTTTGCCACTGAAGGCAACACACTCACTAGTCACCAGTCCACAGATGAAAACACAAAATCATATGTGTACACAGAAAGTCCAGTTAAGATGGAGACGGGTTGTGAATGACACAGATGCTACTGGTACAGTATGAGAGTCTGACTGCTTTCAAAAGGTCCAGTGATCATACAAGCGTATCAGTCACTCTCATACTTTCTCATGGTTCTATTGACAATGAGAAGCAACAACACAACACTACTGCTTGGACATGTTTGCTGGATCACATCATGGATGATGGATGATGGATGGATGGATGGATGGATGGATGGATGGATGGATGGATGGATGATGGATGTAATATACAGACATGACTTATGTTCACTCTGGAGGTGAGGGGGGAACTCCTGTTCTCACTTTCATTGTCACTTTAATTTGAAAAAAACATATATTCTATTTTCACCAAGATGTTAGTGAGTTAGTTTTACCAGTAAATGGCTGCTCCATCCTCACTTCTCCTATAACCAGGCCCAAACACACACACACCCCCACACACACACACACACACACACACACACACACACACACACACACACACACACACACACACACAACAGCCGGGCCTCCTGGGGGTCGTTTGGAGGGTCATAATTTATTTACACATGTTATAGATAATATCAAAGTAAGTGATGTATTAGTCAATGATATCAGTGATTTCATGTCTGTTTGTTTTAGTTTTTTTACTATTTACAATAAAAAACACAGAAACATTAAAACAGACAACAGATAGATGTCAACACAAATGAGTCAAAACAGAGCAGTCCCTGGAAAAACTAGTTATTGAGGTACAATCAGATGACTGGGAACTCATTTAGAAATACGAGAAAAAGTGAAATATAAAGATGTTTAATGGATGACAAAGGGCTTAAAAAATGCATCCAAGGAGAAGAATACATGACATAGAGAATCCAATAAATGATGAACGAAGGAGATGGAAAATAAATCCAAGAAATGTAAAACAAAGTTCACTCATATGATGAGAAAATGTTAGAAGAATTCTTTTAAGAAAGTACCAGAAAACAATAAAGACCATGTCAGCAGTACATAGAAGGTTCTACATAGTATCATTCAACAGGCTTCCAGTAAGGATACCGTTATTGAAAACAGACACACTTCACAAACTACAGACCCACAATTCTCCCAAATCCTAGAAAAACTCTTCAACGACATACTAGATACATTCAGAGAAATGAAATCTAATTCATTAAATCTAGGTCAAACAAAAATCATGATATTTGGAAAATATGAAATAAATAAACAGGTAAAGGTTCAAGTAGAGAGTGTAAATAGAGAAAAGGTGATTGAAGACAAATTTCTAGAAAAATGTAAGGATGAGTACGAGCACATTACAACTCTACAAAGCTGATTTCCTTTGATCTGAGCGTCTCCATGGCTCCAGTGCTGATCTCCTATCAGATCAAAGGAGATCAGGGCCTTTTGCCATGGAGATGCTCAGATCCAAGATTTCCTCCAGCTTTGATCTCCGTTGATCTCCATCCGGTGCCTCTCCCATCCACTTTGTGATGAAAGGCTCATTATTGTTCTTTTTCACAACCTTGGTGATGACGTCATCATTAGATTCAGGTATGATGAAGCAGGCAGAGAACTAAAACATGCAGGACACCAGCACTCTCTGACCCAGTTTGGACACCCTGTCGTAGACCATCAAGAGACAGCTTAGTTTTATCCTACTGATGACGTGTTGCTGCAATAGTCATCTTGCTCAGTTTCAAGTTTTTTCCCACAGACATCAGAGCACTCTGTAACAGGATTTGACAGATAGTGACGGGGCGCGGCCAGCAGGGGCCAGCAGCGAGGCTGACTTGCTCTTTGACCGTGTGACTGTGGTGACCAAATCCAGGGGGCGTATTACATTGGTTATTGATGTAGCTTAAAGAGGTGGAACAGATTAAACATTCAGATGAAACAATCAGCAAATAAAAGTCAAATGAAGAAAACGTACAAGGGCTTATTAGTCAATGATATCAGTGATTTCATGTCTGTTTGTTTTTTTACTATTTCCAATAAAAACCACAGAAAGATTAAAAGAGACAACAGATGGATATCATTACAAATGAGTCAGAAGAGAGGAATCCCTGGATAAACTAGTTATTGAGGTACAATCCGATGACTGGGAACTCATTTATAAAGGAAAAGACGCCCTGTCACTATGAGTGTACAATCAAACAATACAAGAGAAAGTGAAATATGGATCTGGACTCTGGGAGCAGTGGGCGGAGCTGAGGTTGCACCGTGAGAGAGAGCGAGAGAGAGAGAGAGAGAGAGAGAGAGTGGACAAAGCTAGAGACTGAGACTGAGACTGAGACTGAGTTTTACACTCGGACTTGGACTTGGACTTGGAGTGGAGTGGCTCAGTCTGGAGGCCCAGGCACATGACCACCTCAGCTTCCACTCAGAGCCCAGACCAGCTGTTCAGATTTGGACACTTGGAGCTGAGAAGGGGGAGGCTCCATGATTCCTCTTCATGCAGAGGTTTTATTTCCCTTTGCCACTGAAGGCAACACACTCACTAGTCACCAGTCCACAGATGAAAACACAAAATCATATGTGTACACAGAAAGTCCAGTTAAGATGGAGACGGGTTGTGAATGACACAGATGCTACTGGTACAGTATGAGAGTCTGACTGCTTTCAAAAGGTCCAGTGATCATACAAGCGTATCAGTCACTCTCATACTTTCTCATGGTTCTATTGACAATGAGAAGCAACAACACAACACTACTGCTTGGACATGTTTGCTGGATCACATCATGGATGATGGATGATGGATGGATGGATGGATGGATGGATGGATGGATGGATGGATGGATGATGGATGTAATATACAGACATGACTTATGTTCACTCTGGAGGTGAGGGGGGAACTCCTGTTCTCACTTTCATTGTCACTTTAATTTGAAAAAAACATATATTCTATTTTCACCAAGATGTTAGTGAGTTAGTTTTACCAGTAAATGGCTGCTCCATCCTCACTTCTCCTATAACCAGGCCCAAACACACACACACCCCCACACACACACACACACACAGACACACACACACACACACACACACACACACACACACACACACAACAGCCGGGCCTCCTGGGGGTCGTTTGGAGGGTCATAATTTATTTACACATGTTATAGATAATATCAAAGTAAGTGATGTATTAGTCAATGATATCAGTGATTTCATGTCTGTTTGTTTTAGTTTTTTTACTATTTACAATAAAAAACACAGAAACATTAAAACAGACAACAGATAGATGTCAACACAAATGAGTCAAAACAGAGCAGTCCCTGGAAAAACTAGTTATTGAGGTACAATCAGATGACTGGGAACTCATTTAGAAATACGAGAAAAAGTGAAATATAAAGATGTTTAATGGATGACAAAGGGCTTAAAAAATGCATCCAAGGAGAAGAATACATGACATAGAGAATCCAATAAATGATGAACGAAGGAGATGGAAAATAAATCCAAGAAATGTAAAACAAAGTTCACTCATATGATGAGAAAATGTTAGAAGAATTCTTTTAAGAAAGTACCAGAAAACAATAAAGACCATGTCAGCAGTACATAGAAGGTTCTACATAGTATCATTCAACAGGCTTCCAGTAAGGATACCGTTATTGAAAACAGACACACTTCACAAACTACAGACCCACAATTCTCCCAAATCCTAGAAAAACTCTTCAACGACATACTAGATACATTCAGAGAAATGAAATCTAATTCATTAAATCTAGGTCAAACAAAAATCATGATATTTGGAAAATATGAAATAAATAAACAGGTAAAGGTTCAAGTAGAGAGTGTAAATAGAGAAAAGGTGATTGAAGACAAATTTCTAGAAAAATGTAAGGATGAGTACGAGCACATTACAACTCTACAAAGCTGATTTCCTTTGATCTGAGCGTCTCCATGGCTCCAGTGCTGATCTCCTATCAGATCAAAGGAGATCAGGGCCTTTTGCCATGGAGATGCTCAGATCCAAGATTTCCTCCGGCTTTGATCTCCGTTGATCTCCATCCGGTGCCTCTCCCATCCACTTTGTGATGAAAGGCTCATTATTGTTCTTTTTCACAACCTTGGTGATGACGTCATCATTAGATTCAGGTATGATGAAGCAGGCAGAGAACTAAAACATGCAGGACACCAGCACTCTCTGACCCAGTTTGGACACCCTGTCGTAGACCATCAAGAGACAGCTTAGTTTTATCCTACTGATGACGTGTTGCTGCAATAGTCATCTTGCTCAGTTTCAAGTTTTTTCCCACAGACATCAGAGCACTCTGTAACAGGATTTGACAGATAGTGACGGGGCGCGGCCAGCAGGGGCCAGCAGCGAGGCTGACTTGCTCTTTGACCGTGTGACTGTGGTGACCAAATCCAGGGGGCGTATTACATTGGTTATTGATGTAGCTTAAAGAGGTGGAACAGATTAAACATTCAGATGAAACAATCAGCAAATAAAAGTCAAATGAAGAAAACGTACAAGGGCTTATTAGTCAATGATATCAGTGATTTCATGTCTGTTTGTTTTTTTACTATTTCCAATAAAAACCACAGAAAGATTAAAAGAGACAACAGATGGATATCATTACAAATGAGTCAGAAGAGAGGAATCCCTGGATAAACTAGTTATTGAGGTACAATCGGATGACTGGGAACTCATTTATAAAGGAAAAGACGCCCTGTCACTATGAGTGTACAATCAAACAATACAAGAGAAAGTGAAATATGGATCTGGACTCTGGGAGCAGTGGGCGGAGCTGAGGTTGCACCGTGAGAGAGAGCGAGAGAGAGAGAGAGAGAGAGAGAGAGTGGACAAAGATAGAGACTGAGACTGAGACTGAGACTGAGACTGAGTTTTACACTCGGACTTGGACTTGGAGTGGAGTGGATTAGTCTGGAGGCCCAGGCACATGACCACCTCAGCTTCCACTCAGAGCCCAGACCAGCTGTTCAGATTTGGACACTTGGAGCTGAGAAGGGGGAGGCTCTATGATTCCTCTTCATGCAGAGGTTTTATTTCCCTTTGCCACTGAAGGCAACACACTCACTAGTCACCAGTCCACAGATGAAAACACAAAATCATATGTGTACACAGAAAGTCCAGTTAAGATGGAGACGGGTTGTGAATGACACAGATGCTACTGGTACAGTATGAGAGTCTGACTGCTTTCAAAAGGTCCAGTGATCATACAAGCGTATCAGTCACTCTCATACTTTCTCATGGTTCTATTGACAATGAGAAGCAACAACACAACACTACTGCTTGGACATGTTTGCTGGATCACATCATGGATGATGGATGATGGATGGATGGATGGATGGATGGATGGATGGATGGATGGATGGATGGATGATGGATGTAATATACAGACATGACTTATGTTCACTCTGGAGGTGAGGGGGGAACTCCTGTTCTCACTTTCATTGTCACTTTAATTTGAAAAAAACATATATTCTATTTTCACCAAGATGTTAGTGAGTTAGTTTTACCAGTAAATGGCTGCTCCATCCTCACTTCTCCTATAACCAGGCCCAAACACACACACACCCCCACACACACACACACACACACACACACACACACACACACACACACACACACACACACACACACACACACAACAGCCGGGCCTCCTGGGGGTCGTTTGGAGGGTCATAATTTATTTACACATGTTATAGATAATATCAAAGTAAGTGATGTATTAGTCAATGATATCAGTGATTTCATGTCTGTTTGTTTTAGTTTTTTTACTATTTACAATAAAAAACACAGAAACATTAAAACAGACAACAGATAGATGTCAACACAAATGAGTCAAAACAGAGCAGTCCCTGGAAAAACTAGTTATTGAGGTACAATCAGATGACTGGGAACTCATTTAGAAATACGAGAAAAAGTGAAATATAAAGATGTTTAATGGATGACAAAGGGCTTAAAAAATGCATCCAAGGAGAAGAATACATGACATAGAGAATCCAATAAATGATGAACGAAGGAGATGGAAAATAAATCCAAGAAATGTAAAACAAAGTTCACTCATATGATGAGAAAATGTTAGAAGAATTCTTTTAAGAAAGTACCAGAAAACAATAAAGACCATGTCAGCAGTACATAGAAGGTTCTACATAGTATCATTCAACAGGCTTCCAGTAAGGATACCGTTATTGAAAACAGACACACTTCACAAACTACAGACCCACAATTCTCCCAAATCCTAGAAAAACTCTTCAACGACATACTAGATACATTCAGAGAAATGAAATCTAATTCATTAAATCTAGGTCAAACAAAAATCATGATATTTGGAAAATATGAAATAAATAAACAGGTAAAGGTTCAAGTAGAGAGTGTAAATAGAGAAAAGGTGATTGAAGACAAATTTCTAGAAAAATGTAAGGATGAGTACGAGCACATTACAACTCTACAAAGCTGATTTCCTTTGATCTGAGCGTCTCCATGGCTCCAGTGCTGATCTCCTATCAGATCAAAGGAGATCAGGGCCTTTTGCCATGGAGATGCTCAGATCCAAGATTTCCTCCGGCTTTGATCTCCGTTGATCTCCATCCGGTGCCTCTCCCATCCACTTTGTGATGAAAGGCTCATTATTGTTCTTTTTCACAACCTTGGTGATGACGTCATCATTAGATTCAGGTATGATGAAGCAGGCAGAGAACTAAAACATGCAGGACACCAGCACTCTCTGACCCAGTTTGGACACCCTGTCGTAGACCATCAAGAGACAGCTTAGTTTTATCCTACTGATGACGTGTTGCTGCAATAGTCATCTTGCTCAGTTTCAAGTTTTTTCCCACAGACATCAGAGCACTCTGTAACAGGATTTGACAGATAGTGACGGGGCGCGGCCAGCAGGGGCCAGCAGCGAGGCTGACTTGCTCTTTGACCGTGTGACTGTGGTGACCAAATCCAGGGGGCGTATTACATTGGTTATTGATGTAGCTTAAAGAGGTGGAACAGATTAAACATTCAGATGAAACAATCAGCAAATAAAAGTCAAATGAAGAAAACGTACAAGGGCTTATTAGTCAATGATATCAGTGATTTCATGTCTGTTTGTTTTTTTACTATTTCCAATAAAAACCACAGAAAGATTAAAAGAGACAACAGATGGATATCATTACAAATGAGTCAGAAGAGAGGAATCCCTGGATAAACTAGTTATTGAGGTACAATCGGATGACTGGGAACTCATTTATAAAGGAAAAGACGCCCTGTCACTATGAGTGTACAATCAAACAATACAAGAGAAAGTGAAATATGGATCTGGACTCTGGGAGCAGTGGGCGGAGCTGAGGTTGCACCGTGAGAGAGAGCGAGAGAGAGAGAGAGAGAGAGAGAGAGTGGACAAAGATAGAGACTGAGACTGAGACTGAGACTGAGACTGAGTTTGAGTTTTACACTCGGACTTGGACTTGGAGTGGAGTGGATTAGTCTGGAGGCCCAGGCACATGACCACCTCAGCTTCCACTCAGAGCCCAGACCAGCTGTTCAGATTTGGACACTTGGAGCTGAGAAGGGGGAGGCTCTATGATTCCTCTTCATGCAGAGGTTTTATTTCCCTTTGCCACTGAAGGCAACACACTCACTAGTCACCAGTCCACAGATGAAAACACAAAATCATATGTGTACACAGAAAGTCCAGTTAAGATGGAGACGGGTTGTGAATGACACAGATGCTACTGGTACAGTATGAGAGTCTGACTGCTTTCAAAAGGTCCAGTGATCATACAAGCGTATCAGTCACTCTCATACTTTCTCATGGTTCTATTGACAATGAGAAGCAACAACACAACACTACTGCTTGGACATGTTTGCTGGATCACATCATGGATGATGGATGATGGATGGATGGATGGATGGATGGATGGATGGATGGATGGATGGATGGATGATGGATGTAATATACAGACATGACTTATGTTCACTCTGGAGGTGAGGGGGGAACTCCTGTTCTCACTTTCATTGTCACTTTAATTTGAAAAAAACATATATTCTATTTTCACCAAGATGTTAGTGAGTTAGTTTTACCAGTAAATGGCTGCTCCATCCTCACTTCTCCTATAACCAGGCCCAAACACACACACACCCCCACACACACCCCCACACACACACACACACACACACACACACACACACACACACACACACACACACAACAGCCGGGCCTCCTGGGGGTCGTTTGGAGGGTCATAATTTATTTACACATGTTATAGATAATATCAAAGTAAGTGATGTATTAGTCAATGATATCAGTGATTTCATGTCTGTTTGTTTTAGTTTTTTTACTATTTACAATAAAAAACACAGAAACATTAAAACAGACAACAGATAGATGTCAACACAAATGAGTCAAAACAGAGCAGTCCCTGGAAAAACTAGTTATTGAGGTACAATCAGATGACTGGGAACTCATTTAGAAATACGAGAAAAAGTGAAATATAAAGATGTTTAATGGATGACAAAGGGCTTAAAAAATGCATCCAAGGAGAAGAATACATGACATAGAGAATCCAATAAATGATGAACGGAGGAGATGGAAAATAAATCCAAGAAATGTAAAACAAAGTTCACTCATATGATGAGAAAATGTTAGAAGAATTCTTTTAAGAAAGTACCAGAAAACAATAAAGACCATGTCAGCAGTACATAGAAGGTTCTACATAGTATCATTCAACAGGCTTCCAGTAAGGATACCGTTATTGAAAACAGACACACTTCACAAACTACAGACCCACAATTCTCCCAAATCCTAGAAAAACTCTTCAACGACATACTAGATACATTCAGAGAAATGAAATCTAATTCATTAAATCTAGGTCAAACAAAAATCATGATATTTGGAAAATATGAAATAAATAAACAGGTAAAGGTTCAAGTAGAGAGTGTAAATAGAGAAAAGGTGATTGAAGACAAATTTCTAGAAAAATGTAAGGATGAGTACGAGCACATTACAACTCTACAAAGCTGATTTCCTTTGATCTGAGCGTCTCCATGGCTCCAGTGCTGATCTCCTATCAGATCAAAGGAGATCAGGGCCTTTTGCCATGGAGATGCTCAGATCCAAGATTTCCTCCGGCTTTGATCTCCGTTGATCTCCATCCGGTGCCTCTCCCATCCACTTTGTGATGAAAGGCTCATTATTGTTCTTTTTCACAACCTTGGTGATGACGTCATCATTAGATTCAGGTATGATGAAGCAGGCAGAGAACTAAAACATGCAGGACACCAGCACTCTCTGACCCAGTTTGGACACCCTGTCGTAGACCATCAAGAGACAGCTTAGTTTTATCCTACTGATGACGTGTTGCTGCAATAGTCATCTTGCTCAGTTTCAAGTTTTTTCCCACAGACATCAGAGCACTCTGTAACAGGATTTGACAGATAGTGACGGGGCGCGGCCAGCAGGGGCCAGCAGCGAGGCTGACTTGCTCTTTGACCGTGTGACTGTGGTGACCAAATCCAGGGGGCGTATTACATTGGTTATTGATGTAGCTTAAAGAGGTGGAACAGATTAAACATTCAGATGAAACAATCAGCAAATAAAAGTCAAATGAAGAAAACGTACAAGGGCTTATTAGTCAATGATATCAGTGATTTCATGTCTGTTTGTTTTTTTACTATTTCCAATAAAAACCACAGAAAGATTAAAAGAGACAACAGATGGATATCATTACAAATGAGTCAGAAGAGAGGAATCCCTGGATAAACTAGTTATTGAGGTACAATCGGATGACTGGGAACTCATTTATAAAGGAAAAGACGCCCTGTCACTATGAGTGTACAATCAAACAATACAAGAGAAAGTGAAATATGGATCTGGACTCTGGGAGCAGTGGGCGGAGCTGAGGTTGCACCGTGAGAGAGAGCGAGAGAGAGAGAGAGAGAGAGAGAGAGTGGACAAAGATAGAGACTGAGACTGAGACTGAGACTGAGACTGAGTTTTACACTCGGACTTGGACTTGGAGTGGAGTGGATTAGTCTGGAGGCCCAGGCACATGACCACCTCAGCTTCCACTCAGAGCCCAGACCAGCTGTTCAGATTTGGACACTTGGAGCTGAGAAGGGGGAGGCTCTATGATTCCTCTTCATGCAGAGGTTTTATTTCCCTTTGCCACTGAAGGCAACACACTCACTAGTCACCAGTCCACAGATGAAAACACAAAATCATATGTGTACACAGAAAGTCCAGTTAAGATGGAGACGGGTTGTGAATGACACAGATGCTACTGGTACAGTATGAGAGTCTGACTGCTTTCAAAAGGTCCAGTGATCATACAAGCGTATCAGTCACTCTCATACTTTCTCATGGTTCTATTGACAATGAGAAGCAACAACACAACACTACTGCTTGGACATGTTTGCTGGATCACATCATGGATGATGGATGATGGATGGATGGATGGATGGATGGATGGATGGATGGATGGATGGATGGATGGATGGATGATGGATGTAATATACAGACATGACTTATGTTCACTCTGGAGGTGAGGGGGGAACTCCTGTTCTCACTTTCATTGTCACTTTAATTTGAAAAAAACATATATTCTATTTTCACCAAGATGTTAGTGAGTTAGTTTTACCAGTAAATGGCTGCTCCATCCTCACTTCTCCTATAACCAGGCCCAAACACACACACACCCCCACACACACACACACACACACACACACACACACACACACACACACACACACACACACACACACACAACAGCCGGGCCTCCTGGGGGTCGTTTGGAGGGTCATAATTTATTTACACATGTTATAGATAATATCAAAGTAAGTGATGTATTAGTCAATGATATCAGTGATTTCATGTCTGTTTGTTTTAGTTTTTTTACTATTTACAATAAAAAACACAGAAACATTAAAACAGACAACAGATAGATGTCAACACAAATGAGTCAAAACAGAGCAGTCCCTGGAAAAACTAGTTATTGAGGTACAATCAGATGACTGGGAACTCATTTAGAAATACGAGAAAAAGTGAAATATAAAGATGTTTAATGGATGACAAAGGGCTTAAAAAATGCATCCAAGGAGAAGAATACATGACATAGAGAATCCAATAAATGATGAACGAAGGAGATGGAAAATAAATCCAAGAAATGTAAAACAAAGTTCACTCATATGATGAGAAAATGTTAGAAGAATTCTTTTAAGAAAGTACCAGAAAACAATAAAGACCATGTCAGCAGTACATAGAAGGTTCTACATAGTATCATTCAACAGGCTTCCAGTAAGGATACCGTTATTGAAAACAGACACACTTCACAAACTACAGACCCACAATTCTCCCAAATCCTAGAAAAACTCTTCAACGACATACTAGATACATTCAGAGAAATGAAATCTAATTCATTAAATCTAGGTCAAACAAAAATCATGATATTTGGAAAATATGAAATAAATAAACAGGTAAAGGTTCAAGTAGAGAGTGTAAATAGAGAAAAGGTGATTGAAGACAAATTTCTAGAAAAATGTAAGGATGAGTACGAGCACATTACAACTCTACAAAGCTGATTTCCTTTGATCTGAGCGTCTCCATGGCTCCAGTGCTGATCTCCTATCAGATCAAAGGAGATCAGGGCCTTTTGCCATGGAGATGCTCAGATCCAAGATTTCCTCCGGCTTTGATCTCCGTTGATCTCCATCCGGTGCCTCTCCCATCCACTTTGTGATGAAAGGCTCATTATTGTTCTTTTTCACAACCTTGGTGATGACGTCATCATTAGATTCAGGTATGATGAAGCAGGCAGAGAACTAAAACATGCAGGACACCAGCACTCTCTGACCCAGTTTGGACACCCTGTCGTAGACCATCAAGAGACAGCTTAGTTTTATCCTACTGATGACGTGTTGCTGCAATAGTCATCTTGCTCAGTTTCAAGTTTTTTCCCACAGACATCAGAGCACTCTGTAACAGGATTTGACAGATAGTGACGGGGCGCGGCCAGCAGGGGCCAGCAGCGAGGCTGACTTGCTCTTTGACCGTGTGACTGTGGTGACCAAATCCAGGGGGCGTATTACATTGGTTATTGATGTAGCTTAAAGAGGTGGAACAGATTAAACATTCAGATGAAACAATCAGCAAATAAAAGTCAAATGAAGAAAACGTACAAGGGCTTATTAGTCAATGATATCAGTGATTTCATGTCTGTTTGTTTTTTTACTATTTCCAATAAAAACCACAGAAAGATTAAAAGAGACAACAGATGGATATCATTACAAATGAGTCAGAAGAGAGGAATCCCTGGATAAACTAGTTATTGAGGTACAATCGGATGACTGGGAACTCATTAATAAAGGAAAAGACGCCCTGTCACTATGAGTGTACAATCAAACAATACAAGAGAAAGTGAAATATGGATCTGGACTCTGGGAGCAGTGGGCGGAGCTGAGGTTGCACCGTGAGAGAGAGCGAGAGAGAGAGAGAGAGAGAGAGAGAGAGTGGACAAAGATAGAGACTGAGACTGAGACTGAGACTGAGACTCGGACTCGGACTTGGAGTGGAGTGGATCAGTCTGGAGGCCCAGGCACATGACCACCTCAGCTTCCACTCAGAGCCCAGACCAGCTGTTCAGATTTGGACACTTGGAGCTGAGAAGGGGGAGGCTCCATGATTCCTCTTCATGCAGAGGTTTTATTTCCCTTTGCCACTGAAGGCAACACACTCACTAGTCACCAGTCCACAGATGAAAACACAAAATCATATGTGTACACAGAAAGTCCAGTTAAGATGGAGACGGGTTGTGAATGACACAGATGCTACTGGTACAGTATGAGAGTCTGACTGCTTTCAAAAGGTCCAGTGATCATACAAGCGTATCAGTCACTCTCATACTTTCTCATGGTTCTATTGACAATGAGAAGCAACAACACAACACTACTGCTTGGACATGTTTGCTGGATCACATCATGGATGATGGATGGATGGATGGATGGATGGATGGATGGATGGATGATGGATGTAATATACAGACATGACTTATGTTCACTCTGGAGGTGAGGGGGGAACTCCTGTTCTCACTTTCATTGTCACTTTAATTTGAAAAAAACATATATTCTATTTTCACCAAGATGTTAGTGAGTTAGTTTTACCAGTAAATGGCTGCTCCATCCTCACTTCTCCTATAACCAGGCCCAAACACACACACACCCCCACACACACACACACACACACACACACACACACACACACACAACAGCCGGGCCTCCTGGGGGTCGTTTGGAGGGTCATAATTTATTTACACATGTTATAGATAATATCAAAGTAAGTGATGTATTAGTCAATGATATCAGTGATTTCATGTCTGTTTGTTTTAGTTTTTTTACTATTTACAATAAAAAACACAGAAACATTAAAACAGACAACAGATAGATGTCAACACAAATGAGTCAAAACAGAGCAGTCCCTGGAAAAACTAGTTATTGAGGTACAATCAGATGACTGGGAACTCATTTAGAAATACGAGAAAAAGTGAAATATAAAGATGTTTAATGGATGACAAAGGGCTTAAAAAATGCATCCAAGGAGAAGAATACATGACATAGAGAATCCAATAAATGATGAACGAAGGAGATGGAAAATAAATCCAAGAAATGTAAAACAAAGTTCACTCATATGATGAGAAAATGTTAGAAGAATTCTTTTAAGAAAGTACCAGAAAACAATAAAGACCATGTCAGCAGTACATAGAAGGTTCTACATAGTATCATTCAACAGGCTTCCAGTAAGGATACCGTTATTGAAAACAGACACACTTCACAAACTACAGACCCACAATTCTCCCAAATCCTAGAAAAACTCTTCAACGACATACTAGATACATTCAGAGAAATGAAATCTAATTCATTAAATCTAGGTCAAACAAAAATCATGATATTTGGAAAATATGAAATAAATAAACAGGTAAAGGTTCAAGTAGAGAGTGTAAATAGAGAAAAGGTGATTGAAGACAAATTTCTAGAAAAATGTAAGGATGAGTACGAGCACATTACAACTCTACAAAGCTGATTTCCTTTGATCTGAGCGTCTCCATGGCTCCAGTGCTGATCTCCTATCAGATCAAAGGAGATCAGGGCCTTTTGCCATGGAGATGCTCAGATCCAAGATTTCCTCCGGCTTTGATCTCCGTTGATCTCCATCCGGTGCCTCTCCCATCCACTTTGTGATGAAAGGCTCATTATTGTTCTTTTTCACAACCTTGGTGATGACGTCATCATTAGATTCAGGTATGATGAAGCAGGCAGAGAACTAAAACATGCAGGACACCAGCACTCTCTGACCCAGTTTGGACACCCTGTCGTAGACCATCAAGAGACAGCTTAGTTTTATCCTACTGATGACGTGTTGCTGCAATAGTCATCTTGCTCAGTTTCAAGTTTTTTCCCACAGACATCAGAGCACTCTGTAACAGGATTTGACAGATAGTGACGGGGCGCGGCCAGCAGGGGCCAGCAGCGAGGCTGACTTGCTCTTTGACCGTGTGACTGTGGTGACCAAATCCAGGGGGCGTATTACATTGGTTATTGATGTAGCTTAAAGAGGTGGAACAGATTAAACATTCAGATGAAACAATCAGCAAATAAAAGTCAAATGAAGAAAACGTACAAGGGCTTATTAGTCAATGATATCAGTGATTTCATGTCTGTTTGTTTTTTTACTATTTCCAATAAAAACCACAGAAAGATTAAAAGAGACAACAGATGGATATCATTACAAATGAGTCAGAAGAGAGGAATCCCTGGATAAACTAGTTATTGAGGTACAATCGGATGACTGGGAACTCATTTATAAAGGAAAAGACGCCCTGTCACTATGAGTGTACAATCAAACAATACAAGAGAAAGTGAAATATGGATCTGGACTCTGGGAGCAGTGGGCGGAGCTGAGGTTGCACCGTGAGAGAGAGCGAGAGAGAGAGAGAGAGAGAGAGAGAGTGGACAAAGACTGAGACTGAGACTGAGTTTTACACTCGGACTTGGACTTGGAGTGGAGTGGATCAGTCTGGAGGCCCAGGCACATGACCACCTCAGCTTCCACTCAGAGCCCAGACCAGCTGTTCAGATTTGGACACTTGGAGCTGAGAAGGGGGAGGCTCTATGATTCCTCTTCATGCAGAGGTTTTATTTCCCTTTGCCACTGAAGGCAACACACTCACTAGTCACCAGTCCACAGATGAAAACACAAAATCATATGTGTACACAGAAAGTCCAGTTAAGATGGAGACGGGTTGTGAATGACACAGATGCTACTGGTACAGTATGAGAGTCTGACTGCTTTCAAAAGGTCCAGTGATCATACAAGCGTATCAGTCACTCTCATACTTTCTCATGGTTCTATTGACAATGAGAAGCAACAACACAACACTACTGCTTGGACATGTTTGCTGGATCACATCATGGATGATGGATGGATGGATGGATGGATGGATGGATGGATGGATGGATGGATGGATGGATGATGGATGTAATATACAGACATGACTTATGTTCACTCTGGAGGTGAGGGGGGAACTCCTGTTCTCACTTTCATTGTCACTTTAATTTGAAAAAAACATATATTCTATTTTCACCAAGATGTTAGTGAGTTAGTTTTACCAGTAAATGGCTGCTCCATCCTCACTTCTCCTATAACCAGGCCCAAACACACACACACCCCCACACACACACACACACACACACACACACACACACACACACACACACACACACACACACAACAGCCGGGCCTCCTGGGGGTCGTTTGGAGGGTCATAATTTATTTACACATGTTATAGATAATATCAAAGTAAGTGATGTATTAGTCAATGATATCAGTGATTTCATGTCTGTTTGTTTTAGTTTTTTTACTATTTACAATAAAAAACACAGAAACATTAAAACAGACAACAGATAGATGTCAACACAAATGAGTCAAAACAGAGCAGTCCCTGGAAAAACTAGTTATTGAGGTACAATCAGATGACTGGGAACTCATTTAGAAATACGAGAAAAAGTGAAATATAAAGATGTTTAATGGATGACAAAGGGCTTAAAAAATGCATCCAAGGAGAAGAATACATGACATAGAGAATCCAATAAATGATGAACGAAGGAGATGGAAAATAAATCCAAGAAATGTAAAACAAAGTTCACTCATATGATGAGAAAATGTTAGAAGAATTCTTTTAAGAAAGTACCAGAAAACAATAAAGACCATGTCAGCAGTACATAGAAGGTTCTACATAGTATCATTCAACAGGCTTCCAGTAAGGATACCGTTATTGAAAACAGACACACTTCACAAACTACAGACCCACAATTCTCCCAAATCCTAGAAAAACTCTTCAACGACATACTAGATACATTCAGAGAAATGAAATCTAATTCATTAAATCTAGGTCAAACAAAAATCATGATATTTGGAAAATATGAAATAAATAAACAGGTAAAGGTTCAAGTAGAGAGTGTAAATAGAGAAAAGGTGATTGAAGACAAATTTCTAGAAAAATGTAAGGATGAGTACGAGCACATTACAACTCTACAAAGCTGATTTCCTTTGATCTGAGCGTCTCCATGGCTCCAGTGCTGATCTCCTATCAGATCAAAGGAGATCAGGGCCTTTTGCCATGGAGATGCTCAGATCCAAGATTTCCTCCGGCTTTGATCTCCGTTGATCTCCATCCGGTGCCTCTCCCATCCACTTTGTGATGAAAGGCTCATTATTGTTCTTTTTCACAACCTTGGTGATGACGTCATCATTAGATTCAGGTATGATGAAGCAGGCAGAGAACTAAAACATGCAGGACACCAGCACTCTCTGACCCAGTTTGGACACCCTGTCGTAGACCATCAAGAGACAGCTTAGTTTTATCCTACTGATGACGTGTTGCTGCAATAGTCATCTTGCTCAGTTTCAAGTTTTTTCCCACAGACATCAGAGCACTCTGTAACAGGATTTGACAGATAGTGACGGGGCGCGGCCAGCAGGGGCCAGCAGCGAGGCTGACTTGCTCTTTGACCGTGTGACTGTGGTGACCAAATCCAGGGGGCGTATTACATTGGTTATTGATGTAGCTTAAAGAGGTGGAACAGATTAAACATTCAGATGAAACAATCAGCAAATAAAAGTCAAATGAAGAAAACGTACAAGGGCTTATTAGTCAATGATATCAGTGATTTCATGTCTGTTTGTTTTTTTACTATTTCCAATAAAAACCACAGAAAGATTAAAAGAGACAACAGATGGATATCATTACAAATGAGTCAGAAGAGAGGAATCCCTGGATAAACTAGTTATTGAGGTACAATCGGATGACTGGGAACTCATTTATAAAGGAAAAGACGCCCTGTCACTATGAGTGTACAATCAAACAATACAAGAGAAAGTGAAATATGGATCTGGACTCTGGGAGCAGTGGGCGGAGCTGAGGTTGCACCGTGAGAGAGAGCGAGAGAGAGAGAGAGAGAGAGAGAGAGTGGACAAAGATAGAGACTGAGACTGAGACTGAGACTGAGACTGAGTTTTACACTCGGACTTGGACTTGGAGTGGAGTGGATCAGTCTGGAGGCCCAGGCACATGACCACCTCAGCTTCCACTCAGAGCCCAGACCAGCTGTTCAGATTTGGACACTTGGAGCTGAGAAGGGGGAGGCTCTATGATTCCTCTTCATGCAGAGGTTTTATTTCCCTTTGCCACTGAAGGCAACACACTCACTAGTCACCAGTCCACAGATGAAAACACAAAATCATATGTGTACACAGAAAGTCCAGTTAAGATGGAGACGGGTTGTGAATGACACAGATGCTACTGGTACAGTATGAGAGTCTGACTGCTTTCAAAAGGTCCAGTGATCATACAAGCGTATCAGTCACTCTCATACTTTCTCATGGTTCTATTGACAATGAGAAGCAACAACACAACACTACTGCTTGGACATGTTTGCTGGATCACATCATGGATGATGGATGATGGATGGATGGATGGATGGATGGATGGATGGATGGATGGATGGATGATGGATGTAATATACAGACATGACTTATGTTCACTCTGGAGGTGAGGGGGGAACTCCTGTTCTCACTTTCATTGTCACTTTAATTTGAAAAAAACATATATTCTATTTTCACCAAGATGTTAGTGAGTTAGTTTTACCAGTAAATGGCTGCTCCATCCTCACTTCTCCTATAACCAGGCCCAAACACACACACACCCCCACACACACACACACACACACACACACACACACACACACACACACACACACACACACACACAACAGCCGGGCCTCCTGGGGGTCGTTTGGAGGGTCATAATTTATTTACACATGTTATAGATAATATCAAAGTAAGTGATGTATTAGTCAATGATATCAGTGATTTCATGTCTGTTTGTTTTAGTTTTTTTACTATTTACAATAAAAAACACAGAAACATTAAAACAGACAACAGATAGATGTCAACACAAATGAGTCAAAACAGAGCAGTCCTGGAAAAACTAGTTATTGAGGTACAATCAGATGACTGGGAACTCATTTAGAAATACGAGAAAAAGTGAAATATAAAGATGTTTAATGGATGACAAAGGGCTTAAAAAATGCATCCAAGGAGAAGAATACATGACATAGAGAATCCAATAAATGATGAACGAAGGAGATGGAAAATAAATCCAAGAAATGTAAAACAAAGTTCACTCATATGATGAGAAAATGTTAGAAGAATTCTTTTAAGAAAGTACCAGAAAACAATAAAGACCATGTCAGCAGTACATAGAAGGTTCTACATAGTATCATTCAACAGGCTTCCAGTAAGGATACCGTTATTGAAAACAGACACACTTCACAAACTACAGACCCACAATTCTCCCAAATCCTAGAAAAACTCTTCAACGACATACTAGATACATTCAGAGAAATGAAATCTAATTCATTAAATCTAGGTCAAACAAAAATCATGATATTTGGAAAATATGAAATAAATAAACAGGTAAAGGTTCAAGTAGAGAGTGTAAATAGAGAAAAGGTGATTGAAGACAAATTTCTAGAAAAATGTAAGGATGAGTACGAGCACATTACAACTCTACAAAGCTGATTTCCTTTGATCTGAGCGTCTCCATGGCTCCAGTGCTGATCTCCTATCAGATCAAAGGAGATCAGGGCCTTTTGCCATGGAGATGCTCAGATCCAAGATTTCCTCCGGCTTTGATCTCCGTTGATCTCCATCCGGTGCCTCTCCCATCCACTTTGTGATGAAAGGCTCATTATTGTTCTTTTTCACAACCTTGGTGATGACGTCATCATTAGATTCAGGTATGATGAAGCAGGCAGAGAACTAAAACATGCAGGACACCAGCACTCTCTGACCCAGTTTGGACACCCTGTCGTAGACCATCAAGAGACAGCTTAGTTTTATCCTACTGATGACGTGTTGCTGCAATAGTCATCTTGCTCAGTTTCAAGTTTTTTTCCCACAGACATCAGAGCACTCTGTAACAGGATTTGACAGATAGTGACGGGGCGCGGCCAGCAGGGGCCAGCAGCGAGGCTGACTTGCTCTTTGACCGTGTGACTGTGGTGACCAAATCCAGGGGGCGTATTACATTGGTTATTGATGTAGCTTAAAGAGGTGGAACAGATTAAACATTCAGATGAAACAATCAGCAAATAAAAGTCAAATGAAGAAAACGTACAAGGGCTTATTAGTCAATGATATCAGTGATTTCATGTCTGTTTGTTTTTTTACTATTTCCAATAAAAACCACAGAAAGATTAAAAGAGACAACAGATGGATATCATTACAAATGAGTCAGAAGAGAGGAATCCCTGGAGAATCCCTGGATAAACTAGTTATTGAGGTACAATCGGATGACTGGGAACTCATTTATAAAGGAAAAGACGCCCTGTCACTATGAGTGTACAATCAAACAATACAAGAGAAAGTGAAATATGGATCTGGACTCTGGGAGCAGTGGGCGGAGCTGAGGTTGCACCGTGAGAGAGCGAGAGAGAGAGAGAGAGAGAGAGAGAGTGGACAAAGATAGAGACTGAGACTGAGACTGAGACTGAGTTTTACACTCGGACTTGGACTTGGAGTGGATTAGTCTGGAGGCCCAGGCACATGACCACCTCAGCTTCCACTCAGAGCCCAGACCAGCTGTTCAGATTTGGACACTTGGAGCTGAGAAGGGGGAGGCTCCATGATTCCTCTTCATGCAGAGGTTTTATTTCCCTTTGCCACTGAAGGCAACACACTCACTAGTCACCAGTCCACAGATGAAAACACAAAATCATATGTGTACACAGAAAGTCCAGTTAAGATGGAGACGGGTTGTGAATGACACAGATGCTACTGGTACAGTATGAGAGTCTGACTGCTTTCAAAAGGTCCAGTGATCATACAAGCGTATCAGTCACTCTCATACTTTCTCATGGTTCTATTGACAATGAGAAGCAACAACACAACACTACTGCTTGGACATGTTTGCTGGATCACATCATGGATGATGGATGATGGATGGATGGATGGATGGATGGATGGATGGATGGATGGATGATGGATGTAATATACAGACATGACTTATGTTCACTCTGGAGGTGAGGGGGGAACTCCTGTTCTCACTTTCATTGTCACTTTAATTTGAAAAAAACATATATTCTATTTTCACCAAGATGTTAGTGAGTTAGTTTTACCAGTAAATGGCTGCTCCATCCTCACTTCTCCTATAACCAGGCCCAAACACACACACACCCCCCCACACACACACCCCCCCACACACACACACACACACACACACACACACACACACACACAACAGCCGGGCCTCCTGGGGGTCGTTTGGAGGGTCATAATTTATTTACACATGTTATAGATAATATCAAAGTAAGTGATGTATTAGTCAATGATATCAGTGATTTCATGTCTGTTTGTTTTAGTTTTTTTACTATTTACAATAAAAAACACAGAAACATTAAAACAGACAACAGATAGATGTCAACACAAATGAGTCAAAACAGAGCAGTCCCTGGAAAAACTAGTTATTGAGGTACAATCAGATGACTGGGAACTCATTTAGAAATACGAGAAAAAGTGAAATATAAAGATGTTTAATGGATGACAAAGGGCTTAAAAAATGCATCCAAGGAGAAGAATACATGACATAGAGAATCCAATAAATGATGAACGAAGGAGATGGAAAATAAATCCAAGAAATGTAAAACAAAGTTCACTCATATGATGAGAAAATGTTAGAAGAATTCTTTTAAGAAAGTACCAGAAAACAATAAAGACCATGTCAGCAGTACATAGAAGGTTCTACATAGTATCATTCAACAGGCTTCCAGTAAGGATACCGTTATTGAAAACAGACACACTTCACAAACTACAGACCCACAATTCTCCCAAATCCTAGAAAAACTCTTCAACGACATACTAGATACATTCAGAGAAATGAAATCTAATTCATTAAATCTAGGTCAAACAAAAATCATGATATTTGGAAAATATGAAATAAATAAACAGGTAAAGGTTCAAGTAGAGAGTGTAAATAGAGAAAAGGTGATTGAAGACAAATTTCTAGAAAAATGTAAGGATGAGTACGAGCACATTACAACTCTACAAAGCTGATTTCCTTTGATCTGAGCGTCTCCATGGCTCCAGTGCTGATCTCCTATCAGATCAAAGGAGATCAGGGCCTTTTGCCATGGAGATGCTCAGATCCAAGATTTCCTCCGGCTTTGATCTCCGTTGATCTCCATCCGGTGCCTCTCCCATCCACTTTGTGATGAAAGGCTCATTATTGTTCTTTTTCACAACCTTGGTGATGACGTCATCATTAGATTCAGGTATGATGAAGCAGGCAGAGAACTAAAACATGCAGGACACCAGCACTCTCTGACCCAGTTTGGACACCCTGTCGTAGACCATCAAGAGACAGCTTAGTTTTATCCTACTGATGACGTGTTGCTGCAATAGTCATCTTGCTCAGTTTCAAGTTTTTTTCCCACAGACATCAGAGCACTCTGTAACAGGATTTGACAGATAGTGACGGGGCGCGGCCAGCAGGGGCCAGCAGCGAGGCTGACTTGCTCTTTGACCGTGTGACTGTGGTGACCAAATCCAGGGGGCGTATTACATTGGTTATTGATGTAGCTTAAAGAGGTGGAACAGATTAAACATTCAGATGAAACAATCAGCAAATAAAAGTCAAATGAAGAAAACGTACAAGGGCTTATTAGTCAATGATATCAGTGATTTCATGTCTGTTTGTTTTTTTACTATTTCCAATAAAAACCACAGAAAGATTAAAAGAGACAACAGATGGATATCATTACAAATGAGTCAGAAGAGAGGAATCCCTGGATAAACTAGTTATTGAGGTACAATCGGATGACTGGGAACTCATTTATAAAGGAAAAGACGCCCTGTCACTATGAGTGTACAATCAAACAATACAAGAGAAAGTGAAATATGGATCTGGACTCTGGGAGCAGTGGGCGGAGCTGAGGTTGCACCGTGAGAGAGCGAGAGAGAGAGAGAGAGAGAGAGAGAGTGGACAAAGATAGAGACTGAGACTGAGACTGAGTTTTACACTCGGACTTGGACTTGGAGTGGAGTGGATCAGTCTGGAGGCCCAGGCACATGACCACCTCAGCTTCCACTCAGAGCCCAGACCAGCTGTTCAGATTTGGACACTTGGAGCTGAGAAGGGGGAGGCTCCATGATTCCTCTTCATGCAGAGGTTTTATTTCCCTTTGCCACTGAAGGCAACACACTCACTAGTCACCAGTCCACAGATGAAAACACAAAATCATATGTGTACACAGAAAGTCCAGTTAAGATGGAGACGGGTTGTGAATGACACAGATGCTACTGGTACAGTATGAGAGTCTGACTGCTTTCAAAAGGTCCAGTGATCATACAAGCGTATCAGTCACTCTCATACTTTCTCATGGTTCTATTGACAATGAGAAGCAACAACACAACACTACTGCTTGGACATGTTTGCTGGATCACATCATGGATGATGGATGATGGATGGATGGATGGATGGATGGATGGATGGATGGATGGATGGATGGATGATGGATGTAATATACAGACATGACTTATGTTCACTCTGGAGGTGAGGGGGGAACTCCTGTTCTCACTTTCATTGTCACTTTAATTTGAAAAAAACATATATTCTATTTTCACCAAGATGTTAGTGAGTTAGTTTTACCAGTAAATGGCTGCTCCATCCTCACTTCTCCTATAACCAGGCCCAAACACACACACACCCCCCCACACACACACCCCCCCACACACACACACACACACACACACACACACACACACACACACAACAGCCGGGCCTCCTGGGGGTCGTTTGGAGGGTCATAATTTATTTACACATGTTATAGATAATATCAAAGTAAGTGATGTATTAGTCAATGATATCAGTGATTTCATGTCTGTTTGTTTTAGTTTTTTTACTATTTACAATAAAAAACACAGAAACATTAAAACAGACAACAGATAGATGTCAACACAAATGAGTCAAAACAGAGCAGTCCCTGGAAAAACTAGTTATTGAGGTACAATCAGATGACTGGGAACTCATTTAGAAATACGAGAAAAAGTGAAATATAAAGATGTTTAATGGATGACAAAGGGCTTAAAAAATGCATCCAAGGAGAAGAATACATGACATAGAGAATCCAATAAATGATGAACGAAGGAGATGGAAAATAAATCCAAGAAATGTAAAACAAAGTTCACTCATATGATGAGAAAATGTTAGAAGAATTCTTTTAAGAAAGTACCAGAAAACAATAAAGACCATGTCAGCAGTACATAGAAGGTTCTACATAGTATCATTCAACAGGCTTCCAGTAAGGATACCGTTATTGAAAACAGACACACTTCACAAACTACAGACCCACAATTCTCCCAAATCCTAGAAAAACTCTTCAACGACATACTAGATACATTCAGAGAAATGAAATCTAATTCATTAAATCTAGGTCAAACAAAAATCATGATATTTGGAAAATATGAAATAAATAAACAGGTAAAGGTTCAAGTAGAGAGTGTAAATAGAGAAAAGGTGATTGAAGACAAATTTCTAGAAAAATGTAAGGATGAGTACGAGCACATTACAACTCTACAAAGCTGATTTCCTTTGATCTGAGCGTCTCCATGGCTCCAGTGCTGATCTCCTATCAGATCAAAGGAGATCAGGGCCTTTTGCCATGGAGATGCTCAGATCCAAGATTTCCTCCGGCTTTGATCTCCGTTGATCTCCATCCGGTGCCTCTCCCATCCACTTTGTGATGAAAGGCTCATTATTGTTCTTTTTCACAACCTTGGTGATGACGTCATCATTAGATTCAGGTATGATGAAGCAGGCAGAGAACTAAAACATGCAGGACACCAGCACTCTCTGACCCAGTTTGGACACCCTGTCGTAGACCATCAAGAGACAGCTTAGTTTTATCCTACTGATGACGTGTTGCTGCAATAGTCATCTTGCTCAGTTTCAAGTTTTTTTCCCACAGACATCAGAGCACTCTGTAACAGGATTTGACAGATAGTGACGGGGCGCGGCCAGCAGGGGCCAGCAGCGAGGCTGACTTGCTCTTTGACCGTGTGACTGTGGTGACCAAATCCAGGGGGCGTATTACATTGGTTATTGATGTAGCTTAAAGAGGTGGAACAGATTAAACATTCAGATGAAACAATCAGCAAATAAAAGTCAAATGAAGAAAACGTACAAGGGCTTATTAGTCAATGATATCAGTGATTTCATGTCTGTTTGTTTTTTTACTATTTCCAATAAAAACCACAGAAAGATTAAAAGAGACAACAGATGGATATCATTACAAATGAGTCAGAAGAGAGGAATCCCTGGATAAACTAGTTATTGAGGTACAATCGGATGACTGGGAACTCATTTATAAAGGAAAAGACGCCCTGTCACTATGAGTGTACAATCAAACAATACAAGAGAAAGTGAAATATGGATCTGGACTCTGGGAGCAGTGGGCGGAGCTGAGGTTGCACCGTGAGAGAGCGAGAGAGAGAGAGAGAGAGAGAGAGAGTGGACAAAGATAGAGACTGAGACTGAGACTGAGTTTTACACTCGGACTTGGACTTGGAGTGGAGTGGATCAGTCTGGAGGCCCAGGCACATGACCACCTCAGCTTCCACTCAGAGCCCAGACCAGCTGTTCAGATTTGGACACTTGGAGCTGAGAAGGGGGAGGCTCCATGATTCCTCTTCATGCAGAGGTTTTATTTCCCTTTGCCACTGAAGGCAACACACTCACTAGTCACCAGTCCACAGATGAAAACACAAAATCATATGTGTACACAGAAAGTCCAGTTAAGATGGAGACGGGTTGTGAATGACACAGATGCTACTGGTACAGTATGAGAGTCTGACTGCTTTCAAAAGGTCCAGTGATCATACAAGCGTATCAGTCACTCTCATACTTTCTCATGGTTCTATTGACAATGAGAAGCAACAACACAACACTACTGCTTGGACATGTTTGCTGGATCACATCATGGATGATGGATGATGGATGGATGGATGGATGGATGGATGGATGGATGGATGGATGGATGGATGGATGATGGATGTAATATACAGACATGACTTATGTTCACTCTGGAGGTGAGGGGGGAACTCCTGTTCTCACTTTCATTGTCACTTTAATTTGAAAAAAACATATATTCTATTTTCACCAAGATGTTAGTGAGTTAGTTTTACCAGTAAATGGCTGCTCCATCCTCACTTCTCCTATAACCAGGCCCAAACACACACACACCCCCCCACACACACACCCCCCCACACACACACACACACACACACACACACACACACACACACACAACAGCCGGGCCTCCTGGGGGTCGTTTGGAGGGTCATAATTTATTTACACATGTTATAGATAATATCAAAGTAAGTGATGTATTAGTCAATGATATCAGTGATTTCATGTCTGTTTGTTTTAGTTTTTTTACTATTTACAATAAAAAACACAGAAACATTAAAACAGACAACAGATAGATGTCAACACAAATGAGTCAAAACAGAGCAGTCCCTGGAAAAACTAGTTATTGAGGTACAATCAGATGACTGGGAACTCATTTAGAAATACGAGAAAAAGTGAAATATAAAGATGTTTAATGGATGACAAAGGGCTTAAAAAATGCATCCAAGGAGAAGAATACATGACATAGAGAATCCAATAAATGATGAACGAAGGAGATGGAAAATAAATCCAAGAAATGTAAAACAAAGTTCACTCATATGATGAGAAAATGTTAGAAGAATTCTTTTAAGAAAGTACCAGAAAACAATAAAGACCATGTCAGCAGTACATAGAAGGTTCTACATAGTATCATTCAACAGGCTTCCAGTAAGGATACCGTTATTGAAAACAGACACACTTCACAAACTACAGACCCACAATTCTCCCAAATCCTAGAAAAACTCTTCAACGACATACTAGATACATTCAGAGAAATGAAATCTAATTCATTAAATCTAGGTCAAACAAAAATCATGATATTTGGAAAATATGAAATAAATAAACAGGTAAAGGTTCAAGTAGAGAGTGTAAATAGAGAAAAGGTGATTGAAGACAAATTTCTAGAAAAATGTAAGGATGAGTACGAGCACATTACAACTCTACAAAGCTGATTTCCTTTGATCTGAGCGTCTCCATGGCTCCAGTGCTGATCTCCTATCAGATCAAAGGAGATCAGGGCCTTTTGCCATGGAGATGCTCAGATCCAAGATTTCCTCCGGCTTTGATCTCCGTTGATCTCCATCCGGTGCCTCTCCCATCCACTTTGTGATGAAAGGCTCATTATTGTTCTTTTTCACAACCTTGGTGATGACGTCATCATTAGATTCAGGTATGATGAAGCAGGCAGAGAACTAAAACATGCAGGACACCAGCACTCTCTGACCCAGTTTGGACACCCTGTCGTAGACCATCAAGAGACAGCTTAGTTTTATCCTACTGATGACGTGTTGCTGCAATAGTCATCTTGCTCAGTTTCAAGTTTTTTCCCACAGACATCAGAGCACTCTGTAACAGGATTTGACAGATAGTGACGGGGCGCGGCCAGCAGGGGCCAGCAGCGAGGCTGACTTGCTCTTTGACCGTGTGACTGTGGTGACCAAATCCAGGGGGCGTATTACATTGGTTATTGATGTAGCTTAAAGAGGTGGAACAGATTAAACATTCAGATGAAACAATCAGCAAATAAAAGTCAAATGAAGAAAACGTACAAGGGCTTATTAGTCAATGATATCAGTGATTTCATGTCTGTTTGTTTTTTTACTATTTCCAATAAAAACCACAGAAAGATTAAAAGAGACAACAGATGGATATCATTACAAATGAGTCAGAAGAGAGGAATCCCTGGATAAACTAGTTATTGAGGTACAATCGGATGACTGGGAACTCATTTATAAAGGAAAAGACGCCCTGTCACTATGAGTGTACAATCAAACAATACAAGAGAAAGTGAAATATGGATCTGGACTCTGGGAGCAGTGGGCGGAGCTGAGGTTGCACCGTGAGAGAGAGCGAGAGAGAGAGAGAGAGAGAGAGAGAGAGAGAGAGTGGACAAAGCTAGAGACTGAGACTGAGACTGAGACTGAGTTTTACACTCGGACTTGGACTTGGAGTGGAGTGGATCAGTCTGGAGGCCCAGGCACATGACCACCTCAGCTTCCACTCAGAGCCCAGACCAGCTGTTCAGATTTGGACACTTGGAGCTGAGAAGGGGGAGGCTCCATGATTCCTCTTCATGCAGAGGTTTTATTTCCCTTTGCCACTGAAGGCAACACACTCACTAGTCACCAGTCCACAGATGAAAACACAAAATCATATGTGTACACAGAAAGTCCAGTTAAGATGGAGACGGGTTGTGAATGACACAGATGCTACTGGTACAGTATGAGAGTCTGACTGCTTTCAAAAGGTCCAGTGATCATACAAGCGTATCAGTCACTCTCATACTTTCTCATGGTTCTATTGACAATGAGAAGCAACAACACAACACTACTGCTTGGACATGTTTGCTGGATCACATCATGGATGATGGATGATGGATGGATGGATGGATGGATGGATGGATGATGGATGTAATATACAGACATGACTTATGTTCACTCTGGAGGTGAGGGGGGAACTCCTGTTCTCACTTTCATTGTCACTTTAATTTGAAAAAAACATATATTCTATTTTCACCAAGATGTTAGTGAGTTAGTTTTACCAGTAAATGGCTGCTCCATCCTCACTTCTCCTATAACCAGGCCCAAACACACACACACCCCCCCACACACACACACACACACACACACACACACACACACACACACACACACACACACAACAGCCGGGCCTCCTGGGGGTCGTTTGGAGGGTCATAATTTATTTACACATGTTATAGATAATATCAAAGTAAGTGATGTATTAGTCAATGATATCAGTGATTTCATGTCTGTTTGTTTTAGTTTTTTTACTATTTACAATAAAAAACACAGAAACATTAAAACAGACAACAGATAGATGTCAACACAAATGAGTCAAAACAGAGCAGTCCCTGGAAAAACTAGTTATTGAGGTACAATCAGTTGACTGGGAACTCATTTATAAATACGAGAAAAAGTGGAATATAAAGATGTTTAATGGATGACAAAGGGCTTAAAAAATGCATCCAAGGAGAAGAATACATGACATAGAGAATCCAATAAATGATGAACGAAGGAGATGGAAAATAAATCCAAGAAATGTAAAACAAAGTTCACTCATATGATGAGAAAATGTTAGAAGAATTCTTTTAAGAAAGTACCAGAAAACAATAAAGACCATGTCAGCAGTACATAGAAGGTTCTACATAGTATCATTCAACAGGCTTCCAGTAAGGATACCGTTATTGAAAACAGACACACTTCACAAACTACAGACCCACAATTCTCCCAAATCCTAGAAAAACTCTTCAACGACATACTAGATACATTCAGAGAAATGAAATCTAATTCATTAAATCTAGGTCAAACAAAAATCATGATATTTGGAAAATATGAAATAAATAAACAGGTAAAGGTTCAAGTAGAGAGTGTAAATAGAGAAAAGGTGATTGAAGACAAATTTCTAGAAAAATGTAAGGATGAGTACGAGCACATTACAACTCTACAAAGCTGATTTCCTTTGATCTGAGCGTCTCCATGGCTCCAGTGCTGATCTCCTATCAGATCAAAGGAGATCAGGGCCTTTTGCCATGGAGATGCTCAGATCCAAGATTTCCTCCGGCTTTGATCTCCGTTGATCTCCATCCGGTGCCTCTCCCATCCACTTTGTGATGAAAGGCTCATTATTGTTCTTTTTCACAACCTTGGTGATGACGTCATCATTAGATTCAGGTATGATGAAGCAGGCAGAGAACTAAAACATGCAGGACACCAGCACTCTCTGACCCAGTTTGGACACCCTGTCGTAGACCATCAAGAGACAGCTTAGTTTTATCCTACTGATGACGTGTTGCTGCAATAGTCATCTTGCTCAGTTTCAAGTTTTTTCCCACAGACATCAGAGCACTCTGTAACAGGATTTGACAGATAGTGACGGGGCGCGGCCAGCAGGGGCCAGCAGCGAGGCTGACTTGCTCTTTGACCGTGTGACTGTGGTGACCAAATCCAGGGGGCGTATTACATTGGTTATTGATGTAGCTTAAAGAGGTGGAACAGATTAAACATTCAGATGAAACAATCAGCAAATAAAAGTCAAATGAAGAAAACGTACAAGGGCTTATTAGTCAATGATATCAGTGATTTCATGTCTGTTTGTTTTTTTACTATTTCCAATAAAAACCACAGAAAGATTAAAAGAGACAACAGATGGATATCATTACAAATGAGTCAGAAGAGAGGAATCCCTGGATAAACTAGTTATTGAGGTACAATCGGATGACTGGGAACTCATTTATAAAGGAAAAGACGCCCTGTCACTATGAGTGTACAATCAAACAATACAAGAGAAAGTGAAATATGGATCTGGACTCTGGGAGCAGTGGGCGGAGCTGAGGTTGCACCGTGAGAGAGAGCGAGAGAGAGAGAGAGAGAGAGAGAGAGTGGACAAAGCTAGAGACTGAGACTGAGACTGAGACTGAGACTGAGTTTTACACTCGGACTTGGACTTGGAGTGGAGTGGATTAGTCTGGAGGCCCAGGCACATGACCACCTCAGCTTCCACTCAGAGCCCAGACCAGCTGTTCAGATTTGGACACTTGGAGCTGAGAAGGGGGAGGCTCCATGATTCCTCTTCATGCAGAGGTTTTATTTCCCTTTGCCACTGAAGGCAACACACTCACTAGTCACCAGTCCACAGATGAAAACACAAAATCATATGTGTACACAGAAAGTCCAGTTAAGATGGAGACGGGTTGTGAATTACACAGATGCTACTGGTACAGTATGAGAGTCTGACTGCTTTCAAAATGTCCAGTGATCATACAAGCGTATCAGTCACTCTCATACTTTCTCATGGTTCTATTGACAATGAGAAGCAACAACACAACACTACTGCTTGGACATGTTTGCTGGATCACATCATGGATGATGGATGATGGATGGATGGATGGATGGATGGATGGATGATGGATGTAATATACAGACATGACTTATGTTCACTCTGGAGGTGAGGGGGGAACTCCTGTTCTCACTTTCATTGTCACTTTAATTTGAAAAAAACATATATTCTATTTTCACCAAGATGTTAGTGAGTTAGTTTTACCAGTAAATGGCTGCTCCATCCTCACTTCTCCTATAACCAGGCCCAAACACACCCCCCCCCCCCACACACACACACACACACACACACACACACAACAGCCGGGCCTCCTGGGGGTCGTTTGGAGGGTCATAATTTATTTACACATGTTATAGATAATATCAAAGTAAGTGATGTATTAGTCAATGATATCAGTGATTTCATGTCTGTTTGTTTTAGTTTTTTTACTATTTACGATAAAAAACACAGAAACATTAAAACAGACAACAGATAGATGTCAACACAAATGAGTCAAAACAGAGCAGTCCCTGGAAAAACTAGTTATTGAGGTACAATCAGATGACTGGGAACTCATTTAGAAATACGAGAAAAAGTGAAATATAAAGATGTTTAATGGATGACAAAGGGCTTAAAAAATGCATCCAAGGAGAAGAATACATGACATAGAGAATCCAATAAATGATGAACGAAGGAGATGGAAAATAAATCCAAGAAATGTAAAACAAAGTTCACTCATATGATGAGAAAATGTTAGAAGAATTCTTTTAAGAAAGTACCAGAAAACAATAAAGACCATGTCAGCAGTACATAGAAGGTTCTACATAGTATCATTCAACAGGCTTCCAGTAAGGATACCGTTATTGAAAACAGACACACTTCACAAACTACAGACCCACAATTCTCCCAAATCCTAGAAAAACTCTTCAACGACATACTAGATACATTCAGAGAAATGAAATCTAATTCATTAAATCTAGGTCAAACAAAAATCATGATATTTGGAAAATATGAAATAAATAAACAGGTAAAGGTTCAAGTAGAGAGTGTAAATAGAGAAAAGGTGATTGAAGACAAATTTCTAGAAAAATGTAAGGATGAGTACGAGCACATTACAACTCTACAAAGCTGATTTCCTTTGATCTGAGCGTCTCCATGGCTCCAGTGCTGATCTCCTATCAGATCAAAGGAGATCAGGGCCTTTTGCCATGGAGATGCTCAGATCCAAGATTTCCTCCGGCTTTGATCTCCGTTGATCTCCATCCGGTGCCTCTCCCATCCACTTTGTGATGAAAGGCTCATTATTGTTCTTTTTCACAACCTTGGTGATGACGTCATCATTAGATTCAGGTATGATGAAGCAGGCAGAGAACTAAAACATGCAGGACACCAGCACTCTCTGACCCAGTTTGGACACCCTGTCGTAGACCATCAAGAGACAGCTTAGTTTTATCCTACTGATGACGTGTTGCTGCAATAGTCATCTTGCTCAGTTTCAAGTTTTTTCCCACAGACATCAGAGCACTCTGTAACAGGATTTGACAGATAGTGACGGGGCGCGGCCAGCAGGGGCCAGCAGCGAGGCTGACTTGCTCTTTGACCGTGTGACTGTGGTGACCAAATCCAGGGGGCGTATTACATTGGTTATTGATGTAGCTTAAAGAGGTGGAACAGATTAAACATTCAGATGAAACAATCAGCAAATAAAAGTCAAATGAAGAAAACGTACAAGGGCTTATTAGTCAATGATATCAGTGATTTCATGTCTGTTTGTTTTTTTACTATTTCCAATAAAAACCACAGAAAGATTAAAAGAGACAACAGATGGATATCATTACAAATGAGTCAGAAGAGAGGAATCCCTGGATAAACTAGTTATTGAGGTACAATCGGATGACTGGGAACTCATTTATAAAGGAAAAGACGCCCTGTCACTATGAGTGTACAATCAAACAATACAAGAGAAAGTGAAATATGGATCTGGACTCTGGGAGCAGTGGGCGGAGCTGAGGTTGCACCGTGAGAGAGAGCGAGAGAGAGAGAGAGAGAGAGAGAGAGTGGACAAAGCTAGAGACTGAGACTGAGACTGAGACTGAGTTTTACACTCGGACTTGGACTTGGAGTGGAGTGGATTAGTCTGGAGGCCCAGGCACATGACCACCTCAGCTTCCACTCAGAGCCCAGACCAGCTGTTCAGATTTGGACACTTGGAGCTGAGAAGGGGGAGGCTCCATGATTCCTCTTCATGCAGAGGTTTTATTTCCCTTTGCCACTGAAGGCAACACACTCACTAGTCACCAGTCCACAGATGAAAACACAAAATCATATGTGTACACAGAAAGTCCAGTTAAGATGGAGACGGGTTGTGAATGACACAGATGCTACTGGTACAGTATGAGAGTCTGACTGCTTTCAAAATGTCCAGTGATCATACAAGCGTATCAGTCACTCTCATACTTTCTCATGGTTCTATTGACAATGAGAAGCAACAACACAACACTACTGCTTGGACATGTTTGCTGGATCACATCATGGATGATGGATGATGGATGGATGGATGGATGGATGGATGGATGATGGATGTAATATACAGACATGACTTATGTTCACTCTGGAGGTGAGGGGGGAACTCCTGTTCTCACTTTCATTGTCACTTTAATTTGAAAAAAACATATATTCTATTTTCACCAAGATGTTAGTGAGTTAGTTTTACCAGTAAATGGCTGCTCCATCCTCACTTCTCCTATAACCAGGCCCAAACACACCCCCCCCCCCCACACACACACACACACACACACACACACACAACAGCCGGGCCTCCTGGGGGTCGTTTGGAGGGTCATAATTTATTTACACATGTTATAGATAATATCAAAGTAAGTGATGTATTAGTCAATGATATCAGTGATTTCATGTCTGTTTGTTTTAGTTTTTTTACTATTTACGATAAAAAACACAGAAACATTAAAACAGACAACAGATAGATGTCAACACAAATGAGTCAAAACAGAGCAGTCCCTGGAAAAACTAGTTATTGAGGTACAATCAGATGACTGGGAACTCATTTAGAAATACGAGAAAAAGTGAAATATAAAGATGTTTAATGGATGACAAAGGGCTTAAAAAATGCATCCAAGGAGAAGAATACATGACATAGAGAATCCAATAAATGATGAACGAAGGAGATGGAAAATAAATCCAAGAAATGTAAAACAAAGTTCACTCATATGATGAGAAAATGTTAGAAGAATTCTTTTAAGAAAGTACCAGAAAACAATAAAGACCATGTCAGCAGTACATAGAAGGTTCTACATAGTATCATTCAACAGGCTTCCAGTAAGGATACCGTTATTGAAAACAGACACACTTCACAAACTACAGACCCACAATTCTCCCAAATCCTAGAAAAACTCTTCAACGACATACTAGATACATTCAGAGAAATGAAATCTAATTCATTAAATCTAGGTCAAACAAAAATCATGATATTTGGAAAATATGAAATAAATAAACAGGTAAAGGTTCAAGTAGAGAGTGTAAATAGAGAAAAGGTGATTGAAGACAAATTTCTAGAAAAATGTAAGGATGAGTACGAGCACATTACAACTCTACAAAGCTGATTTCCTTTGATCTGAGCGTCTCCATGGCTCCAGTGCTGATCTCCTATCAGATCAAAGGAGATCAGGGCCTTTTGCCATGGAGATGCTCAGATCCAAGATTTCCTCCGGCTTTGATCTCCGTTGATCTCCATCCGGTGCCTCTCCCATCCACTTTGTGATGAAAGGCTCATTATTGTTCTTTTTCACAACCTTGGTGATGACGTCATCATTAGATTCAGGTATGATGAAGCAGGCAGAGAACTAAAACATGCAGGACACCAGCACTCTCTGACCCAGTTTGGACACCCTGTCGTAGACCATCAAGAGACAGCTTAGTTTTATCCTACTGATGACGTGTTGCTGCAATAGTCATCTTGCTCAGTTTCAAGTTTTTTCCCACAGACATCAGAGCACTCTGTAACAGGATTTGACAGATAGTGACGGGGCGCGGCCAGCAGGGGCCAGCAGCGAGGCTGACTTGCTCTTTGACCGTGTGACTGTGGTGACCAAATCCAGGGGGCGTATTACATTGGTTATTGATGTAGCTTAAAGAGGTGGAACAGATTAAACATTCAGATGAAACAATCAGCAAATAAAAGTCAAATGAAGAAAACGTACAAGGGCTTATTAGTCAATGATATCAGTGATTTCATGTCTGTTTGTTTTTTTACTATTTCCAATAAAAACCACAGAAAGATTAAAAGAGACAACAGATGGATATCATTACAAATGAGTCAGAAGAGAGGAATCCCTGGATAAACTAGTTATTGAGGTACAATCGGATGACTGGGAACTCATTTATAAAGGAAAAGACGCCCTGTCACTATGAGTGTACAATCAAACAATACAAGAGAAAGTGAAATATGGATCTGGACTCTGGGAGCAGTGGGCG
Source organism: Lipophrys pholis (assembly GCF_963383615.2). Taxonomy (NCBI): domain Eukaryota; kingdom Metazoa; phylum Chordata; class Actinopteri; order Blenniiformes; family Blenniidae; genus Lipophrys; species Lipophrys pholis. The sequence goes on from NW_028292098.1 coordinate 488,679, forward strand.
GAGCTGAGGTTGCACCGTGAGAGAGAGCGAGAGAGAGAGAGAGAGAGAGAGAGAGAGAGTGGACAAAGCTAGAGACTGAGACTGAGACTGAGACTGAGTTTTACACTCGGACTTGGACTTGGAGTGGAGTGGCTCAGTCTGGAGGCCCAGGCACATGACCACCTCAGCTTCCACTCAGAGCCCAGACCAGCTGTTCAGATTTGGACACTTGGAGCTGAGAAGGGGGAGGCTCCATGATTCCTCTTCATGCAGAGGTTTTATTTCCCTTTGCCACTGAAGGCAACACACTCACTAGTCACCAGTCCACAGATGAAAACACAAAATCATATGTGTACACAGAAAGTCCAGTTAAGATGGAGACGGGTTGTGAATGACACAGATGCTACTGGTACAGTATGAGAGTCTGACTGCTTTCAAAAGGTCCAGTGATCATACAAGCGTATCAGTCACTCTCATACTTTCTCATGGTTCTATTGACAATGAGAAGCAACAACACAACACTACTGCTTGGACATGTTTGCTGGATCACATCATGGATGATGGATGATGGATGGATGGATGGATGGATGGATGGATGGATGGATGGATGGATGATGGATGTAATATACAGACATGACTTATGTTCACTCTGGAGGTGAGGGGGGAACTCCTGTTCTCACTTTCATTGTCACTTTAATTTGAAAAAAACATATATTCTATTTTCACCAAGATGTTAGTGAGTTAGTTTTACCAGTAAATGGCTGCTCCATCCTCACTTCTCCTATAACCAGGCCCAAACACACACACACCCCCACACACACACACACACACACACACACACACACACACACACACACACAACAGCCGGGCCTCCTGGGGGTCGTTTGGAGGGTCATAATTTATTTACACATGTTATAGATAATATCAAAGTAAGTGATGTATTAGTCAATGATATCAGTGATTTCATGTCTGTTTGTTTTAGTTTTTTTACTATTTACAATAAAAAACACAGAAACATTAAAACAGACAACAGATAGATGTCAACACAAATGAGTCAAAACAGAGCAGTCCCTGGAAAAACTAGTTATTGAGGTACAATCAGATGACTGGGAACTCATTTAGAAATACGAGAAAAAGTGAAATATAAAGATGTTTAATGGATGACAAAGGGCTTAAAAAATGCATCCAAGGAGAAGAATACATGACATAGAGAATCCAATAAATGATGAACGAAGGAGATGGAAAATAAATCCAAGAAATGTAAAACAAAGTTCACTCATATGATGAGAAAATGTTAGAAGAATTCTTTTAAGAAAGTACCAGAAAACAATAAAGACCATGTCAGCAGTACATAGAAGGTTCTACATAGTATCATTCAACAGGCTTCCAGTAAGGATACCGTTATTGAAAACAGACACACTTCACAAACTACAGACCCACAATTCTCCCAAATCCTAGAAAAACTCTTCAACGACATACTAGATACATTCAGAGAAATGAAATCTAATTCATTAAATCTAGGTCAAACAAAAATCATGATATTTGGAAAATATGAAATAAATAAACAGGTAAAGGTTCAAGTAGAGAGTGTAAATAGAGAAAAGGTGATTGAAGACAAATTTCTAGAAAAATGTAAGGATGAGTACGAGCACATTACAACTCTACAAAGCTGATTTCCTTTGATCTGAGCGTCTCCATGGCTCCAGTGCTGATCTCCTATCAGATCAAAGGAGATCAGGGCCTTTTGCCATGGAGATGCTCAGATCCAAGATTTCCTCCGGCTTTGATCTCCGTTGATCTCCATCCGGTGCCTCTCCCATCCACTTTGTGATGAAAGGCTCATTATTGTTCTTTTTCACAACCTTGGTGATGACGTCATCATTAGATTCAGGTATGATGAAGCAGGCAGAGAACTAAAACATGCAGGACACCAGCACTCTCTGACCCAGTTTGGACACCCTGTCGTAGACCATCAAGAGACAGCTTAGTTTTATCCTACTGATGACGTGTTGCTGCAATAGTCATCTTGCTCAGTTTCAAGTTTTTTCCCACAGACATCAGAGCACTCTGTAACAGGATTTGACAGATAGTGACGGGGCGCGGCCAGCAGGGGCCAGCAGCGAGGCTGACTTGCTCTTTGACCGTGTGACTGTGGTGACCAAATCCAGGGGGCGTATTACATTGGTTATTGATGTAGCTTAAAGAGGTGGAACAGATTAAACATTCAGATGAAACAATCAGCAAATAAAAGTCAAATGAAGAAAACGTACAAGGGCTTATTAGTCAATGATATCAGTGATTTCATGTCTGTTTGTTTTTTTACTATTTCCAATAAAAACCACAGAAAGATTAAAAGAGACAACAGATGGATATCATTACAAATGAGTCAGAAGAGAGGAATCCCTGGATAAACTAGTTATTGAGGTACAATCCGATGACTGGGAACTCATTTATAAAGGAAAAGACGCCCTGTCACTATGAGTGTACAATCAAACAATACAAGAGAAAGTGAAATATGGATCTGGACTCTGGGAGCAGTGGGCGGAGCTGAGGTTGCACCGTGAGAGAGAGCGAGAGAGAGAGAGAGAGAGAGAGAGAGAGAGTGGACAAAGCTAGAGACTGAGACTGAGACTGAGACTGAGACTGAGTTTTACACTCGGACTTGGACTTGGACTTGGAGTGGAGTGGCTCAGTCTGGAGGCCCAGGCACATGACCACCTCAGCTTCCACTCAGAGCCCAGACCAGCTGTTCAGATTTGGACACTTGGAGCTGAGAAGGGGGAGGCTCCATGATTCCTCTTCATGCAGAGGTTTTATTTCCCTTTGCCACTGAAGGCAACACACTCACTAGTCACCAGTCCACAGATGAAAACACAAAATCATATGTGTACACAGAAAGTCCAGTTAAGATGGAGACGGGTTGTGAATGACACAGATGCTACTGGTACAGTATGAGAGTCTGACTGCTTTCAAAAGGTCCAGTGATCATACAAGCGTATCAGTCACTCTCATACTTTCTCATGGTTCTATTGACAATGAGAAGCAACAACACAACACTACTGCTTGGACATGTTTGCTGGATCACATCATGGATGATGGATGATGGATGGATGGATGGATGGATGGATGGATGGATGGATGGATGGATGATGGATGTAATATACAGACATGACTTATGTTCACTCTGGAGGTGAGGGGGGAACTCCTGTTCTCACTTTCATTGTCACTTTAATTTGAAAAAAACATATATTCTATTTTCACCAAGATGTTAGTGAGTTAGTTTTACCAGTAAATGGCTGCTCCATCCTCACTTCTCCTATAACCAGGCCCAAACACACACACACCCCCACACACACACACACACACACACACACACACACACACACACACACACACACAACAGCCGGGCCTCCTGGGGGTCGTTTGGAGGGTCATAATTTATTTACACATGTTATAGATAATATCAAAGTAAGTGATGTATTAGTCAATGATATCAGTGATTTCATGTCTGTTTGTTTTAGTTTTTTTACTATTTACAATAAAAAACACAGAAACATTAAAACAGACAACAGATAGATGTCAACACAAATGAGTCAAAACAGAGCAGTCCCTGGAAAAACTAGTTATTGAGGTACAATCAGATGACTGGGAACTCATTTAGAAATACGAGAAAAAGTGAAATATAAAGATGTTTAATGGATGACAAAGGGCTTAAAAAATGCATCCAAGGAGAAGAATACATGACATAGAGAATCCAATAAATGATGAACGAAGGAGATGGAAAATAAATCCAAGAAATGTAAAACAAAGTTCACTCATATGATGAGAAAATGTTAGAAGAATTCTTTTAAGAAAGTACCAGAAAACAATAAAGACCATGTCAGCAGTACATAGAAGGTTCTACATAGTATCATTCAACAGGCTTCCAGTAAGGATACCGTTATTGAAAACAGACACACTTCACAAACTACAGACCCACAATTCTCCCAAATCCTAGAAAAACTCTTCAACGACATACTAGATACATTCAGAGAAATGAAATCTAATTCATTAAATCTAGGTCAAACAAAAATCATGATATTTGGAAAATATGAAATAAATAAACAGGTAAAGGTTCAAGTAGAGAGTGTAAATAGAGAAAAGGTGATTGAAGACAAATTTCTAGAAAAATGTAAGGATGAGTACGAGCACATTACAACTCTACAAAGCTGATTTCCTTTGATCTGAGCGTCTCCATGGCTCCAGTGCTGATCTCCTATCAGATCAAAGGAGATCAGGGCCTTTTGCCATGGAGATGCTCAGATCCAAGATTTCCTCCGGCTTTGATCTCCGTTGATCTCCATCCGGTGCCTCTCCCATCCACTTTGTGATGAAAGGCTCATTATTGTTCTTTTTCACAACCTTGGTGATGACGTCATCATTAGATTCAGGTATGATGAAGCAGGCAGAGAACTAAAACATGCAGGACACCAGCACTCTCTGACCCAGTTTGGACACCCTGTCGTAGACCATCAAGAGACAGCTTAGTTTTATCCTACTGATGACGTGTTGCTGCAATAGTCATCTTGCTCAGTTTCAAGTTTTTTCCCACAGACATCAGAGCACTCTGTAACAGGATTTGACAGATAGTGACGGGGCGCGGCCAGCAGGGGCCAGCAGCGAGGCTGACTTGCTCTTTGACCGTGTGACTGTGGTGACCAAATCCAGGGGGCGTATTACATTGGTTATTGACGTAGCTTAAAGAGGTGGAACAGATTAAACATTCAGATGAAACAATCAGCAAATAAAAGTCAAATGAAGAAAACGTACAAGGGCTTATTAGTCAATGATATCAGTGATTTCATGTCTGTTTGTTTTTTTACTATTTCCAATAAAAACCACAGAAAGATTAAAAGAGACAACAGATGGATATCATTACAAATGAGTCAGAAGAGAGGAATCCCTGGATAAACTAGTTATTGAGGTACAATCGGATGACTGGGAACTCATTTATAAAGGAAAAGACGCCCTGTCACTATGAGTGTACAATCAAACAATACAAGAGAAAGTGAAATATGGATCTGGACTCTGGGAGCAGTGGGCGGAGCTGAGGTTGCACCGTGAGAGAGAGCGAGAGAGAGAGAGAGAGAGAGAGAGAGTGGACAAAGATAGAGACTGAGACTGAGACTGAGACTGAGACTGAGTTTTACACTCGGACTTGGACTTGGAGTGGAGTGGATTAGTCTGGAGGCCCAGGCACATGACCACCTCAGCTTCCACTCAGAGCCCAGACCAGCTGTTCAGATTTGGACACTTGGAGCTGAGAAGGGGGAGGCTCTATGATTCCTCTTCATGCAGAGGTTTTATTTCCCTTTGCCACTGAAGGCAACACACTCACTAGTCACCAGTCCACAGATGAAAACACAAAATCATATGTGTACACAGAAAGTCCAGTTAAGATGGAGACGGGTTGTGAATGACACAGATGCTACTGGTACAGTATGAGAGTCTGACTGCTTTCAAAAGGTCCAGTGATCATACAAGCGTATCAGTCACTCTCATACTTTCTCATGGTTCTATTGACAATGAGAAGCAACAACACAACACTACTGCTTGGACATGTTTGCTGGATCACATCATGGATGATGGATGATGGATGGATGGATGGATGGATGGATGGATGGATGGATGGATGATGGATGTAATATACAGACATGACTTATGTTCACTCTGGAGGTGAGGGGGGAACTCCTGTTCTCACTTTCATTGTCACTTTAATTTGAAAAAAACATATATTCTATTTTCACCAAGATGTTAGTGAGTTAGTTTTACCAGTAAATGGCTGCTCCATCCTCACTTCTCCTATAACCAGGCCCAAACACACACCCCCCCCCCCCCCCCCCCCCCCACACACACACACACACACACACACACACACACACAACAGCCGGGCCTCCTGGGGGTCGTTTGGAGGGTCATAATTTATTTACACATGTTATAGATAATATCAAAGTAAGTGATGTATTAGTCAATGATATCAGTGATTTCATGTCTGTTTGTTTTAGTTTTTTTACTATTTACAATAAAAAACACAGAAACATTAAAACAGACAACAGATAGATGTCAACACAAATGAGTCAAAACAGAGCAGTCCCTGGAAAAACTAGTTATTGAGGTACAATCAGATGACTGGGAACTCATTTAGAAATACGAGAAAAAGTGAAATATAAAGATGTTTAATGGATGACAAAGGGCTTAAAAAATGCATCCAAGGAGAAGAATACATGACATAGAGAATCCAATAAATGATGAACGAAGGAGATGGAAAATAAATCCAAGAAATGTAAAACAAACTTCACTCATATGATGAGAAAATGTTAGAAGAATTCTTTTAAGAAAGTACCAGAAAACAATAAAGACCATGTCAGCAGTACATAGAAGGTTCTACATAGTATCATTCAACAGGCTTCCAGTAAGGATACCGTTATTGAAAACAGACACACTTCACAAACTACAGACCCACAATTCTCCCAAATCCTAGAAAAACTCTTCAACGACATACTAGATACATTCAGAGAAATGAAATCTAATTCATTAAATCTAGGTCAAACAAAAATCATGATATTTGGAAAATATGAAATAAATAAACAGGTAAAGGTTCAAGTAGAGAGTGTAAATAGAGAAAAGGTGATTGAAGACAAATTTCTAGAAAAATGTAAGGATGAGTACGAGCACATTACAACTCTACAAAGCTGATTTCCTTTGATCTGAGCGTCTCCATGGCTCCAGTGCTGATCTCCTATCAGATCAAAGGAGATCAGGGCCTTTTGCCATGGAGATGCTCAGATCCAAGATTTCCTCCAGCTTTGATCTCCGTTGATCTCCATCCGGTGCCTCTCCCATCCACTTTGTGATGAAAGGCTCATTATTGTTCTTTTTCACAACCTTGGTGATGACGTCATCATTAGATTCAGGTATGATGAAGCAGGCAGAGAACTAAAACATGCAGGACACCAGCACTCTCTGACCCAGTTTGGACACCCTGTCGTAGACCATCAAGAGACAGCTTAGTTTTATCCTACTGATGACGTGTTGCTGCAATAGTCATCTTGCTCAGTTTCAAGTTTTTTCCCACAGACATCAGAGCACTCTGTAACAGGATTTGACAGATAGTGACGGGGCGCGGCCAGCAGGGGCCAGCAGCGAGGCTGACTTGCTCTTTGACCGTGTGACTGTGGTGACCAAATCCAGGGGGCGTATTACATTGGTTATTGATGTAGCTTAAAGAGGTGGAACAGATTAAACATTCAGATGAAACAATCAGCAAATAAAAGTCAAATGAAGAAAACGTACAAGGGCTTATTAGTCAATGATATCAGTGATTTCATGTCTGTTTGTTTTTTTACTATTTCCAATAAAAACCACAGAAAGATTAAAAGAGACAACAGATGGATATCATTACAAATGAGTCAGAAGAGAGGAATCCCTGGATAAACTAGTTATTGAGGTACAATCCGATGACTGGGAACTCATTTATAAAGGAAAAGACGCCCTGTCACTATGAGTGTACAATCAAACAATACAAGAGAAAGTGAAATATGGATCTGGACTCTGGGAGCAGTGGGCGGAGCTGAGGTTGCACCGTGAGAGAGAGCGAGAGAGAGAGAGAGAGAGAGAGAGAGTGGACAAAGCTAGAGACTGAGACTGAGACTGAGACTGAGTTTTACACTCGGACTTGGACTTGGACTTGGAGTGGAGTGGCTCAGTCTGGAGGCCCAGGCACATGACCACCTCAGCTTCCACTCAGAGCCCAGACCAGCTGTTCAGATTTGGACACTTGGAGCTGAGAAGGGGGAGGCTCCATGATTCCTCTTCATGCAGAGGTTTTATTTCCCTTTGCCACTGAAGGCAACACACTCACTAGTCACCAGTCCACAGATGAAAACACAAAATCATATGTGTACACAGAAAGTCCAGTTAAGATGGAGACGGGTTGTGAATGACACAGATGCTACTGGTACAGTATGAGAGTCTGACTGCTTTCAAAAGGTCCAGTGATCATACAAGCGTATCAGTCACTCTCATACTTTCTCATGGTTCTATTGACAATGAGAAGCAACAACACAACACTACTGCTTGGACATGTTTGCTGGATCACATCATGGATGATGGATGATGGATGGATGGATGGATGGATGGATGGATGGATGGATGGATGGATGATGGATGTAATATACAGACATGACTTATGTTCACTCTGGAGGTGAGGGGGGAACTCCTGTTCTCACTTTCATTGTCACTTTAATTTGAAAAAAACATATATTCTATTTTCACCAAGATGTTAGTGAGTTAGTTTTACCAGTAAATGGCTGCTCCATCCTCACTTCTCCTATAACCAGGCCCAAACACACACACACCCCCACACACACACACACACACACACACACACACACACACACACACACACACACACACACACACACACAACAGCCGGGCCTCCTGGGGGTCGTTTGGAGGGTCATAATTTATTTACACATGTTATAGATAATATCAAAGTAAGTGATGTATTAGTCAATGATATCAGTGATTTCATGTCTGTTTGTTTTAGTTTTTTTACTATTTACAATAAAAAACACAGAAACATTAAAACAGACAACAGATAGATGTCAACACAAATGAGTCAAAACAGAGCAGTCCCTGGAAAAACTAGTTATTGAGGTACAATCAGATGACTGGGAACTCATTTAGAAATACGAGAAAAAGTGAAATATAAAGATGTTTAATGGATGACAAAGGGCTTAAAAAATGCATCCAAGGAGAAGAATACATGACATAGAGAATCCAATAAATGATGAACGAAGGAGATGGAAAATAAATCCAAGAAATGTAAAACAAAGTTCACTCATATGATGAGAAAATGTTAGAAGAATTCTTTTAAGAAAGTACCAGAAAACAATAAAGACCATGTCAGCAGTACATAGAAGGTTCTACATAGTATCATTCAACAGGCTTCCAGTAAGGATACCGTTATTGAAAACAGACACACTTCACAAACTACAGACCCACAATTCTCCCAAATCCTAGAAAAACTCTTCAACGACATACTAGATACATTCAGAGAAATGAAATCTAATTCATTAAATCTAGGTCAAACAAAAATCATGATATTTGGAAAATATGAAATAAATAAACAGGTAAAGGTTCAAGTAGAGAGTGTAAATAGAGAAAAGGTGATTGAAGACAAATTTCTAGAAAAATGTAAGGATGAGTACGAGCACATTACAACTCTACAAAGCTGATTTCCTTTGATCTGAGCGTCTCCATGGCTCCAGTGCTGATCTCCTATCAGATCAAAGGAGATCAGGGCCTTTTGCCATGGAGATGCTCAGATCCAAGATTTCCTCCGGCTTTGATCTCCGTTGATCTCCATCCGGTGCCTCTCCCATCCACTTTGTGATGAAAGGCTCATTATTGTTCTTTTTCACAACCTTGGTGATGACGTCATCATTAGATTCAGGTATGATGAAGCAGGCAGAGAACTAAAACATGCAGGACACCAGCACTCTCTGACCCAGTTTGGACACCCTGTCGTAGACCATCAAGAGACAGCTTAGTTTTATCCTACTGATGACGTGTTGCTGCAATAGTCATCTTGCTCAGTTTCAAGTTTTTTCCCACAGACATCAGAGCACTCTGTAACAGGATTTGACAGATAGTGACGGGGCGCGGCCAGCAGGGGCCAGCAGCGAGGCTGACTTGCTCTTTGACCGTGTGACTGTGGTGACCAAATCCAGGGGGCGTATTACATTGGTTATTGATGTAGCTTAAAGAGGTGGAACAGATTAAACATTCAGATGAAACAATCAGCAAATAAAAGTCAAATGAAGAAAACGTACAAGGGCTTATTAGTCAATGATATCAGTGATTTCATGTCTGTTTGTTTTTTTACTATTTCCAATAAAAACCACAGAAAGATTAAAAGAGACAACAGATGGATATCATTACAAATGAGTCAGAAGAGAGGAATCCCTGGATAAACTAGTTATTGAGGTACAATCCGATGACTGGGAACTCATTTATAAAGGAAAAGACGCCCTGTCACTATGAGTGTACAATCAAACAATACAAGAGAAAGTGAAATATGGATCTGGACTCTGGGAGCAGTGGGCGGAGCTGAGGTTGCACCGTGAGAGAGAGCGAGAGAGAGAGAGAGAGAGAGAGAGAGTGGACAAAGCTAGAGACTGAGACTGAGACTGAGACTGAGTTTTACACTCGGACTTGGACTTGGACTTGGAGTGGAGTGGCTCAGTCTGGAGGCCCAGGCACATGACCACCTCAGCTTCCACTCAGAGCCCAGACCAGCTGTTCAGATTTGGACACTTGGAGCTGAGAAGGGGGAGGCTCCATGATTCCTCTTCATGCAGAGGTTTTATTTCCCTTTGCCACTGAAGGCAACACACTCACTAGTCACCAGTCCACAGATGAAAACACAAAATCATATGTGTACACAGAAAGTCCAGTTAAGATGGAGACGGGTTGTGAATGACACAGATGCTACTGGTACAGTATGAGAGTCTGACTGCTTTCAAAAGGTCCAGTGATCATACAAGCGTATCAGTCACTCTCATACTTTCTCATGGTTCTATTGACAATGAGAAGCAACAACACAACACTACTGCTTGGACATGTTTGCTGGATCACATCATGGATGATGGATGATGGATGGATGGATGGATGGATGGATGGATGGATGGATGGATGGATGATGGATGTAATATACAGACATGACTTATGTTCACTCTGGAGGTGAGGGGGGAACTCCTGTTCTCACTTTCATTGTCACTTTAATTTGAAAAAAACATATATTCTATTTTCACCAAGATGTTAGTGAGTTAGTTTTACCAGTAAATGGCTGCTCCATCCTCACTTCTCCTATAACCAGGCCCAAACACACACACACCCCCACACACACACACACACACACACACACACACACACACACACACACACACACACACACACACACACACACACACACACACAACAGCCGGGCCTCCTGGGGGTCGTTTGGAGGGTCATAATTTATTTACACATGTTATAGATAATATCAAAGTAAGTGATGTATTAGTCAATGATATCAGTGATTTCATGTCTGTTTGTTTTAGTTTTTTTACTATTTACAATAAAAAACACAGAAACATTAAAACAGACAACAGATAGATGTCAACACAAATGAGTCAAAACAGAGCAGTCCCTGGAAAAACTAGTTATTGAGGTACAATCAGATGACTGGGAACTCATTTAGAAATACGAGAAAAAGTGAAATATAAAGATGTTTAATGGATGACAAAGGGCTTAAAAAATGCATCCAAGGAGAAGAATACATGACATAGAGAATCCAATAAATGATGAACGAAGGAGATGGAAAATAAATCCAAGAAATGTAAAACAAACTTCACTCATATGATGAGAAAATGTTAGAAGAATTCTTTTAAGAAAGTACCAGAAAACAATAAAGACCATGTCAGCAGTACATAGAAGGTTCTACATAGTATCATTCAACAGGCTTCCAGTAAGGATACCGTTATTGAAAACAGACACACTTCACAAACTACAGACCCACAATTCTCCCAAATCCTAGAAAAACTCTTCAACGACATACTAGATACATTCAGAGAAATGAAATCTAATTCATTAAATCTAGGTCAAACAAAAATCATGATATTTGGAAAATATGAAATAAATAAACAGGTAAAGGTTCAAGTAGAGAGTGTAAATAGAGAAAAGGTGATTGAAGACAAATTTCTAGAAAAATGTAAGGATGAGTACGAGCACATTACAACTCTACAAAGCTGATTTCCTTTGATCTGAGCGTCTCCATGGCTCCAGTGCTGATCTCCTATCAGATCAAAGGAGATCAGGGCCTTTTGCCATGGAGATGCTCAGATCCAAGATTTCCTCCGGCTTTGATCTCCGTTGATCTCCATCCGGTGCCTCTCCCATCCACTTTGTGATGAAAGGCTCATTATTGTTCTTTTTCACAACCTTGGTGATGACGTCATCATTAGATTCAGGTATGATGAAGCAGGCAGAGAACTAAAACATGCAGGACACCAGCACTCTCTGACCCAGTTTGGACACCCTGTCGTAGACCATCAAGAGACAGCTTAGTTTTATCCTACTGATGACGTGTTGCTGCAATAGTCATCTTGCTCAGTTTCAAGTTTTTTCCCACAGACATCAGAGCACTCTGTAACAGGATTTGACAGATAGTGACGGGGCGCGGCCAGCAGGGGCCAGCAGCGAGGCTGACTTGCTCTTTGACCGTGTGACTGTGGTGACCAAATCCAGGGGGCGTATTACATTGGTTATTGATGTAGCTTAAAGAGGTGGAACAGATTAAACATTCAGATGAAACAATCAGCAAATAAAAGTCAAATGAAGAAAACGTACAAGGGCTTATTAGTCAATGATATCAGTGATTTCATGTCTGTTTGTTTTTTTACTATTTCCAATAAAAACCACAGAAAGATTAAAAGAGACAACAGATGGATATCATTACAAATGAGTCAGAAGAGAGGAATCCCTGGATAAACTAGTTATTGAGGTACAATCCGATGACTGGGAACTCATTTATAAAGGAAAAGACGCCCTGTCACTATGAGTGTACAATCAAACAATACAAGAGAAAGTGAAATATGGATCTGGACTCTGGGAGCAGTGGGCGGAGCTGAGGTTGCACCGTGAGAGAGAGCGAGAGAGAGAGAGAGAGAGAGAGAGAGTGGACAAAGATAGAGACTGAGACTGAGACTGAGACTGAGACTGAGTTTTACACTCGGACTTGGACTTGGAGTGGAGTGGATTAGTCTGGAGGCCCAGGCACATGACCACCTCAGCTTCCACTCAGAGCCCAGACCAGCTGTTCAGATTTGGACACTTGGAGCTGAGAAGGGGGAGGCTCTATGATTCCTCTTCATGCAGAGGTTTTATTTCCCTTTGCCACTGAAGGCAACACACTCACTAGTCACCAGTCCACAGATGAAAACACAAAATCATATGTGTACACAGAAAGTCCAGTTAAGATGGAGACGGGTTGTGAATGACACAGATGCTACTGGTACAGTATGAGAGTCTGACTGCTTTCAAAAGGTCCAGTGATCATACAAGCGTATCAGTCACTCTCATACTTTCTCATGGTTCTATTGACAATGAGAAGCAACAACACAACACTACTGCTTGGACATGTTTGCTGGATCACATCATGGATGATGGATGATGGATGGATGGATGGATGGATGGATGGATGGATGGATGGATGGATGATGGATGTAATATACAGACATGACTTATGTTCACTCTGGAGGTGAGGGGGGAACTCCTGTTCTCACTTTCATTGTCACTTTAATTTGAAAAAAACATATATTCTATTTTCACCAAGATGTTAGTGAGTTAGTTTTACCAGTAAATGGCTGCTCCATCCTCACTTCTCCTATAACCAGGCCCAAACACACACACACCCCCACACACACCCCCACACACACACACACACACACACACACACACACACACACACACACACACACACAACAGCCGGGCCTCCTGGGGGTCGTTTGGAGGGTCATAATTTATTTACACATGTTATAGATAATATCAAAGTAAGTGATGTATTAGTCAATGATATCAGTGATTTCATGTCTGTTTGTTTTAGTTTTTTTACTATTTACAATAAAAAACACAGAAACATTAAAACAGACAACAGATAGATGTCAACACAAATGAGTCAAAACAGAGCAGTCCCTGGAAAAACTAGTTATTGAGGTACAATCAGATGACTGGGAACTCATTTAGAAATACGAGAAAAAGTGAAATATAAAGATGTTTAATGGATGACAAAGGGCTTAAAAAATGCATCCAAGGAGAAGAATACATGACATAGAGAATCCAATAAATGATGAACGGAGGAGATGGAAAATAAATCCAAGAAATGTAAAACAAAGTTCACTCATATGATGAGAAAATGTTAGAAGAATTCTTTTAAGAAAGTACCAGAAAACAATAAAGACCATGTCAGCAGTACATAGAAGGTTCTACATAGTATCATTCAACAGGCTTCCAGTAAGGATACCGTTATTGAAAACAGACACACTTCACAAACTACAGACCCACAATTCTCCCAAATCCTAGAAAAACTCTTCAACGACATACTAGATACATTCAGAGAAATGAAATCTAATTCATTAAATCTAGGTCAAACAAAAATCATGATATTTGGAAAATATGAAATAAATAAACAGGTAAAGGTTCAAGTAGAGAGTGTAAATAGAGAAAAGGTGATTGAAGACAAATTTCTAGAAAAATGTAAGGATGAGTACGAGCACATTACAACTCTACAAAGCTGATTTCCTTTGATCTGAGCGTCTCCATGGCTCCAGTGCTGATCTCCTATCAGATCAAAGGAGATCAGGGCCTTTTGCCATGGAGATGCTCAGATCCAAGATTTCCTCCGGCTTTGATCTCCGTTGATCTCCATCCGGTGCCTCTCCCATCCACTTTGTGATGAAAGGCTCATTATTGTTCTTTTTCACAACCTTGGTGATGACGTCATCATTAGATTCAGGTATGATGAAGCAGGCAGAGAACTAAAACATGCAGGACACCAGCACTCTCTGACCCAGTTTGGACACCCTGTCGTAGACCATCAAGAGACAGCTTAGTTTTATCCTACTGATGACGTGTTGCTGCAATAGTCATCTTGCTCAGTTTCAAGTTTTTTCCCACAGACATCAGAGCACTCTGTAACAGGATTTGACAGATAGTGACGGGGCGCGGCCAGCAGGGGCCAGCAGCGAGGCTGACTTGCTCTTTGACCGTGTGACTGTGGTGACCAAATCCAGGGGGCGTATTACATTGGTTATTGATGTAGCTTAAAGAGGTGGAACAGATTAAACATTCAGATGAAACAATCAGCAAATAAAAGTCAAATGAAGAAAACGTACAAGGGCTTATTAGTCAATGATATCAGTGATTTCATGTCTGTTTGTTTTTTTACTATTTCCAATAAAAACCACAGAAAGATTAAAAGAGACAACAGATGGATATCATTACAAATGAGTCAGAAGAGAGGAATCCCTGGATAAACTAGTTATTGAGGTACAATCGGATGACTGGGAACTCATTTATAAAGGAAAAGACGCCCTGTCACTATGAGTGTACAATCAAACAATACAAGAGAAAGTGAAATATGGATCTGGACTCTGGGAGCAGTGGGCGGAGCTGAGGTTGCACCGTGAGAGAGAGCGAGAGAGAGAGAGAGAGAGAGAGAGAGTGGACAAAGATAGAGACTGAGACTGAGACTGAGACTGAGACTGAGTTTTACACTCGGACTTGGACTTGGAGTGGAGTGGATTAGTCTGGAGGCCCAGGCACATGACCACCTCAGCTTCCACTCAGAGCCCAGACCAGCTGTTCAGATTTGGACACTTGGAGCTGAGAAGGGGGAGGCTCTATGATTCCTCTTCATGCAGAGGTTTTATTTCCCTTTGCCACTGAAGGCAACACACTCACTAGTCACCAGTCCACAGATGAAAACACAAAATCATATGTGTACACAGAAAGTCCAGTTAAGA
The DNA here is from genome assembly GCF_963383615.2 of Lipophrys pholis. NCBI lineage: Eukaryota > Metazoa > Chordata > Actinopteri > Blenniiformes > Blenniidae > Lipophrys > Lipophrys pholis. The sequence goes on from NW_028292098.1 coordinate 504,263, forward strand.
TGGAGACGGGTTGTGAATGACACAGATGCTACTGGTACAGTATGAGAGTCTGACTGCTTTCAAAAGGTCCAGTGATCATACAAGCGTATCAGTCACTCTCATACTTTCTCATGGTTCTATTGACAATGAGAAGCAACAACACAACACTACTGCTTGGACATGTTTGCTGGATCACATCATGGATGATGGATGATGGATGGATGGATGGATGGATGGATGGATGGATGGATGGATGATGGATGTAATATACAGACATGACTTATGTTCACTCTGGAGGTGAGGGGGGAACTCCTGTTCTCACTTTCATTGTCACTTTAATTTGAAAAAAACATATATTCTATTTTCACCAAGATGTTAGTGAGTTAGTTTTACCAGTAAATGGCTGCTCCATCCTCACTTCTCCTATAACCAGGCCCAAACACACACACCCCCCCCCCCCCCCCCCCCACACACACACACACACACACACACACACACACACACAACAGCCGGGCCTCCTGGGGGTCGTTTGGAGGGTCATAATTTATTTACACATGTTATAGATAATATCAAAGTAAGTGATGTATTAGTCAATGATATCAGTGATTTCATGTCTGTTTGTTTTAGTTTTTTTACTATTTACAATAAAAAACACAGAAACATTAAAACAGACAACAGATAGATGTCAACACAAATGAGTCAAAACAGAGCAGTCCCTGGAAAAACTAGTTATTGAGGTACAATCAGATGACTGGGAACTCATTTAGAAATACGAGAAAAAGTGAAATATAAAGATGTTTAATGGATGACAAAGGGCTTAAAAAATGCATCCAAGGAGAAGAATACATGACATAGAGAATCCAATAAATGATGAACGAAGGAGATGGAAAATAAATCCAAGAAATGTAAAACAAACTTCACTCATATGATGAGAAAATGTTAGAAGAATTCTTTTAAGAAAGTACCAGAAAACAATAAAGACCATGTCAGCAGTACATAGAAGGTTCTACATAGTATCATTCAACAGGCTTCCAGTAAGGATACCGTTATTGAAAACAGACACACTTCACAAACTACAGACCCACAATTCTCCCAAATCCTAGAAAAACTCTTCAACGACATACTAGATACATTCAGAGAAATGAAATCTAATTCATTAAATCTAGGTCAAACAAAAATCATGATATTTGGAAAATATGAAATAAATAAACAGGTAAAGGTTCAAGTAGAGAGTGTAAATAGAGAAAAGGTGATTGAAGACAAATTTCTAGAAAAATGTAAGGATGAGTACGAGCACATTACAACTCTACAAAGCTGATTTCCTTTGATCTGAGCGTCTCCATGGCTCCAGTGCTGATCTCCTATCAGATCAAAGGAGATCAGGGCCTTTTGCCATGGAGATGCTCAGATCCAAGATTTCCTCCAGCTTTGATCTCCGTTGATCTCCATCCGGTGCCTCTCCCATCCACTTTGTGATGAAAGGCTCATTATTGTTCTTTTTCACAACCTTGGTGATGACGTCATCATTAGATTCAGGTATGATGAAGCAGGCAGAGAACTAAAACATGCAGGACACCAGCACTCTCTGACCCAGTTTGGACACCCTGTCGTAGACCATCAAGAGACAGCTTAGTTTTATCCTACTGATGACGTGTTGCTGCAATAGTCATCTTGCTCAGTTTCAAGTTTTTTCCCACAGACATCAGAGCACTCTGTAACAGGATTTGACAGATAGTGACGGGGCGCGGCCAGCAGGGGCCAGCAGCGAGGCTGACTTGCTCTTTGACCGTGTGACTGTGGTGACCAAATCCAGGGGGCGTATTACATTGGTTATTGATGTAGCTTAAAGAGGTGGAACAGATTAAACATTCAGATGAAACAATCAGCAAATAAAAGTCAAATGAAGAAAACGTACAAGGGCTTATTAGTCAATGATATCAGTGATTTCATGTCTGTTTGTTTTTTTACTATTTCCAATAAAAACCACAGAAAGATTAAAAGAGACAACAGATGGATATCATTACAAATGAGTCAGAAGAGAGGAATCCCTGGATAAACTAGTTATTGAGGTACAATCCGATGACTGGGAACTCATTTATAAAGGAAAAGACGCCCTGTCACTATGAGTGTACAATCAAACAATACAAGAGAAAGTGAAATATGGATCTGGACTCTGGGAGCAGTGGGCGGAGCTGAGGTTGCACCGTGAGAGAGAGCGAGAGAGAGAGAGAGAGAGAGAGAGAGTGGACAAAGCTAGAGACTGAGACTGAGACTGAGACTGAGTTTTACACTCGGACTTGGACTTGGACTTGGAGTGGAGTGGCTCAGTCTGGAGGCCCAGGCACATGACCACCTCAGCTTCCACTCAGAGCCCAGACCAGCTGTTCAGATTTGGACACTTGGAGCTGAGAAGGGGGAGGCTCCATGATTCCTCTTCATGCAGAGGTTTTATTTCCCTTTGCCACTGAAGGCAACACACTCACTAGTCACCAGTCCACAGATGAAAACACAAAATCATATGTGTACACAGAAAGTCCAGTTAAGATGGAGACGGGTTGTGAATGACACAGATGCTACTGGTACAGTATGAGAGTCTGACTGCTTTCAAAAGGTCCAGTGATCATACAAGCGTATCAGTCACTCTCATACTTTCTCATGGTTCTATTGACAATGAGAAGCAACAACACAACACTACTGCTTGGACATGTTTGCTGGATCACATCATGGATGATGGATGATGGATGGATGGATGGATGGATGGATGGATGGATGGATGGATGGATGATGGATGTAATATACAGACATGACTTATGTTCACTCTGGAGGTGAGGGGGGAACTCCTGTTCTCACTTTCATTGTCACTTTAATTTGAAAAAAACATATATTCTATTTTCACCAAGATGTTAGTGAGTTAGTTTTACCAGTAAATGGCTGCTCCATCCTCACTTCTCCTATAACCAGGCCCAAACACACACACACCCCCACACACACACACACACACACACACACACACACACACACACACACACACACACACACACACACACAACAGCCGGGCCTCCTGGGGGTCGTTTGGAGGGTCATAATTTATTTACACATGTTATAGATAATATCAAAGTAAGTGATGTATTAGTCAATGATATCAGTGATTTCATGTCTGTTTGTTTTAGTTTTTTTACTATTTACAATAAAAAACACAGAAACATTAAAACAGACAACAGATAGATGTCAACACAAATGAGTCAAAACAGAGCAGTCCCTGGAAAAACTAGTTATTGAGGTACAATCAGATGACTGGGAACTCATTTAGAAATACGAGAAAAAGTGAAATATAAAGATGTTTAATGGATGACAAAGGGCTTAAAAAATGCATCCAAGGAGAAGAATACATGACATAGAGAATCCAATAAATGATGAACGAAGGAGATGGAAAATAAATCCAAGAAATGTAAAACAAAGTTCACTCATATGATGAGAAAATGTTAGAAGAATTCTTTTAAGAAAGTACCAGAAAACAATAAAGACCATGTCAGCAGTACATAGAAGGTTCTACATAGTATCATTCAACAGGCTTCCAGTAAGGATACCGTTATTGAAAACAGACACACTTCACAAACTACAGACCCACAATTCTCCCAAATCCTAGAAAAACTCTTCAACGACATACTAGATACATTCAGAGAAATGAAATCTAATTCATTAAATCTAGGTCAAACAAAAATCATGATATTTGGAAAATATGAAATAAATAAACAGGTAAAGGTTCAAGTAGAGAGTGTAAATAGAGAAAAGGTGATTGAAGACAAATTTCTAGAAAAATGTAAGGATGAGTACGAGCACATTACAACTCTACAAAGCTGATTTCCTTTGATCTGAGCGTCTCCATGGCTCCAGTGCTGATCTCCTATCAGATCAAAGGAGATCAGGGCCTTTTGCCATGGAGATGCTCAGATCCAAGATTTCCTCCAGCTTTGATCTCCGTTGATCTCCATCCGGTGCCTCTCCCATCCACTTTGTGATGAAAGGCTCATTATTGTTCTTTTTCACAACCTTGGTGATGACGTCATCATTAGATTCAGGTATGATGAAGCAGGCAGAGAACTAAAACATGCAGGACACCAGCACTCTCTGACCCAGTTTGGACACCCTGTCGTAGACCATCAAGAGACAGCTTAGTTTTATCCTACTGATGACGTGTTGCTGCAATAGTCATCTTGCTCAGTTTCAAGTTTTTTCCCACAGACATCAGAGCACTCTGTAACAGGATTTGACAGATAGTGACGGGGCGCGGCCAGCAGGGGCCAGCAGCGAGGCTGACTTGCTCTTTGACCGTGTGACTGTGGTGACCAAATCCAGGGGGCGTATTACATTGGTTATTGATGTAGCTTAAAGAGGTGGAACAGATTAAACATTCAGATGAAACAATCAGCAAATAAAAGTCAAATGAAGAAAACGTACAAGGGCTTATTAGTCAATGATATCAGTGATTTCATGTCTGTTTGTTTTTTTACTATTTCCAATAAAAACCACAGAAAGATTAAAAGAGACAACAGATGGATATCATTACAAATGAGTCAGAAGAGAGGAATCCCTGGATAAACTAGTTATTGAGGTACAATCCGATGACTGGGAACTCATTTATAAAGGAAAAGACGCCCTGTCACTATGAGTGTACAATCAAACAATACAAGAGAAAGTGAAATATGGATCTGGACTCTGGGAGCAGTGGGCGGAGCTGAGGTTGCACCGTGAGAGAGAGCGAGAGAGAGAGAGAGAGAGAGAGAGAGTGGACAAAGCTAGAGACTGAGACTGAGACTGAGACTGAGTTTTACACTCGGACTTGGACTTGGACTTGGAGTGGAGTGGCTCAGTCTGGAGGCCCAGGCACATGACCACCTCAGCTTCCACTCAGAGCCCAGACCAGCTGTTCAGATTTGGACACTTGGAGCTGAGAAGGGGGAGGCTCCATGATTCCTCTTCATGCAGAGGTTTTATTTCCCTTTGCCACTGAAGGCAACACACTCACTAGTCACCAGTCCACAGATGAAAACACAAAATCATATGTGTACACAGAAAGTCCAGTTAAGATGGAGACGGGTTGTGAATGACACAGATGCTACTGGTACAGTATGAGAGTCTGACTGCTTTCAAAAGGTCCAGTGATCATACAAGCGTATCAGTCACTCTCATACTTTCTCATGGTTCTATTGACAATGAGAAGCAACAACACAACACTACTGCTTGGACATGTTTGCTGGATCACATCATGGATGATGGATGATGGATGGATGGATGGATGGATGGATGGATGGATGGATGGATGGATGATGGATGTAATATACAGACATGACTTATGTTCACTCTGGAGGTGAGGGGGGAACTCCTGTTCTCACTTTCATTGTCACTTTAATTTGAAAAAAACATATATTCTATTTTCACCAAGATGTTAGTGAGTTAGTTTTACCAGTAAATGGCTGCTCCATCCTCACTTCTCCTATAACCAGGCCCAAACACACACACACCCCCACACACACACACACACACACACACACACACACACACACACACACACACACACACACACACACACAACAGCCGGGCCTCCTGGGGGTCGTTTGGAGGGTCATAATTTATTTACACATGTTATAGATAATATCAAAGTAAGTGATGTATTAGTCAATGATATCAGTGATTTCATGTCTGTTTGTTTTAGTTTTTTTACTATTTACAATAAAAAACACAGAAACATTAAAACAGACAACAGATAGATGTCAACACAAATGAGTCAAAACAGAGCAGTCCCTGGAAAAACTAGTTATTGAGGTACAATCAGATGACTGGGAACTCATTTAGAAATACGAGAAAAAGTGAAATATAAAGATGTTTAATGGATGACAAAGGGCTTAAAAAATGCATCCAAGGAGAAGAATACATGACATAGAGAATCCAATAAATGATGAACGAAGGAGATGGAAAATAAATCCAAGAAATGTAAAACAAACTTCACTCATATGATGAGAAAATGTTAGAAGAATTCTTTTAAGAAAGTACCAGAAAACAATAAAGACCATGTCAGCAGTACATAGAAGGTTCTACATAGTATCATTCAACAGGCTTCCAGTAAGGATACCGTTATTGAAAACAGACACACTTCACAAACTACAGACCCACAATTCTCCCAAATCCTAGAAAAACTCTTCAACGACATACTAGATACATTCAGAGAAATGAAATCTAATTCATTAAATCTAGGTCAAACAAAAATCATGATATTTGGAAAATATGAAATAAATAAACAGGTAAAGGTTCAAGTAGAGAGTGTAAATAGAGAAAAGGTGATTGAAGACAAATTTCTAGAAAAATGTAAGGATGAGTACGAGCACATTACAACTCTACAAAGCTGATTTCCTTTGATCTGAGCGTCTCCATGGCTCCAGTGCTGATCTCCTATCAGATCAAAGGAGATCAGGGCCTTTTGCCATGGAGATGCTCAGATCCAAGATTTCCTCCGGCTTTGATCTCCGTTGATCTCCATCCGGTGCCTCTCCCATCCACTTTGTGATGAAAGGCTCATTATTGTTCTTTTTCACAACCTTGGTGATGACGTCATCATTAGATTCAGGTATGATGAAGCAGGCAGAGAACTAAAACATGCAGGACACCAGCACTCTCTGACCCAGTTTGGACACCCTGTCGTAGACCATCAAGAGACAGCTTAGTTTTATCCTACTGATGACGTGTTGCTGCAATAGTCATCTTGCTCAGTTTCAAGTTTTTTCCCACAGACATCAGAGCACTCTGTAACAGGATTTGACAGATAGTGACGGGGCGCGGCCAGCAGGGGCCAGCAGCGAGGCTGACTTGCTCTTTGACCGTGTGACTGTGGTGACCAAATCCAGGGGGCGTATTACATTGGTTATTGATGTAGCTTAAAGAGGTGGAACAGATTAAACATTCAGATGAAACAATCAGCAAATAAAAGTCAAATGAAGAAAACGTACAAGGGCTTATTAGTCAATGATATCAGTGATTTCATGTCTGTTTGTTTTTTTACTATTTCCAATAAAAACCACAGAAAGATTAAAAGAGACAACAGATGGATATCATTACAAATGAGTCAGAAGAGAGGAATCCCTGGATAAACTAGTTATTGAGGTACAATCCGATGACTGGGAACTCATTTATAAAGGAAAAGACGCCCTGTCACTATGAGTGTACAATCAAACAATACAAGAGAAAGTGAAATATGGATCTGGACTCTGGGAGCAGTGGGCGGAGCTGAGGTTGCACCGTGAGAGAGAGCGAGAGAGAGAGAGAGAGAGAGAGAGAGTGGACAAAGCTAGAGACTGAGACTGAGACTGAGACTGAGTTTTACACTCGGACTTGGACTTGGACTTGGAGTGGAGTGGCTCAGTCTGGAGGCCCAGGCACATGACCACCTCAGCTTCCACTCAGAGCCCAGACCAGCTGTTCAGATTTGGACACTTGGAGCTGAGAAGGGGGAGGCTCCATGATTCCTCTTCATGCAGAGGTTTTATTTCCCTTTGCCACTGAAGGCAACACACTCACTAGTCACCAGTCCACAGATGAAAACACAAAATCATATGTGTACACAGAAAGTCCAGTTAAGATGGAGACGGGTTGTGAATGACACAGATGCTACTGGTACAGTATGAGAGTCTGACTGCTTTCAAAAGGTCCAGTGATCATACAAGCGTATCAGTCACTCTCATACTTTCTCATGGTTCTATTGACAATGAGAAGCAACAACACAACACTACTGCTTGGACATGTTTGCTGGATCACATCATGGATGATGGATGATGGATGGATGGATGGATGGATGGATGGATGGATGGATGGATGGATGATGGATGTAATATACAGACATGACTTATGTTCACTCTGGAGGTGAGGGGGGAACTCCTGTTCTCACTTTCATTGTCACTTTAATTTGAAAAAAACATATATTCTATTTTCACCAAGATGTTAGTGAGTTAGTTTTACCAGTAAATGGCTGCTCCATCCTCACTTCTCCTATAACCAGGCCCAAACACACACACACCCCCACACACACACACACACACACACACACACACACACACACACACACACACACACACACACACACAACAGCCGGGCCTCCTGGGGGTCGTTTGGAGGGTCATAATTTATTTACACATGTTATAGATAATATCAAAGTAAGTGATGTATTAGTCAATGATATCAGTGATTTCATGTCTGTTTGTTTTAGTTTTTTTACTATTTACAATAAAAAACACAGAAACATTAAAACAGACAACAGATAGATGTCAACACAAATGAGTCAAAACAGAGCAGTCCCTGGAAAAACTAGTTATTGAGGTACAATCAGATGACTGGGAACTCATTTAGAAATACGAGAAAAAGTGAAATATAAAGATGTTTAATGGATGACAAAGGGCTTAAAAAATGCATCCAAGGAGAAGAATACATGACATAGAGAATCCAATAAATGATGAACGAAGGAGATGGAAAATAAATCCAAGAAATGTAAAACAAAGTTCACTCATATGATGAGAAAATGTTAGAAGAATTCTTTTAAGAAAGTACCAGAAAACAATAAAGACCATGTCAGCAGTACATAGAAGGTTCTACATAGTATCATTCAACAGGCTTCCAGTAAGGATACCGTTATTGAAAACAGACACACTTCACAAACTACAGACCCACAATTCTCCCAAATCCTAGAAAAACTCTTCAACGACATACTAGATACATTCAGAGAAATGAAATCTAATTCATTAAATCTAGGTCAAACAAAAATCATGATATTTGGAAAATATGAAATAAATAAACAGGTAAAGGTTCAAGTAGAGAGTGTAAATAGAGAAAAGGTGATTGAAGACAAATTTCTAGAAAAATGTAAGGATGAGTACGAGCACATTACAACTCTACAAAGCTGATTTCCTTTGATCTGAGCGTCTCCATGGCTCCAGTGCTGATCTCCTATCAGATCAAAGGAGATCAGGGCCTTTTGCCATGGAGATGCTCAGATCCAAGATTTCCTCCAGCTTTGATCTCCGTTGATCTCCATCCGGTGCCTCTCCCATCCACTTTGTGATGAAAGGCTCATTATTGTTCTTTTTCACAACCTTGGTGATGACGTCATCATTAGATTCAGGTATGATGAAGCAGGCAGAGAACTAAAACATGCAGGACACCAGCACTCTCTGACCCAGTTTGGACACCCTGTCGTAGACCATCAAGAGACAGCTTAGTTTTATCCTACTGATGACGTGTTGCTGCAATAGTCATCTTGCTCAGTTTCAAGTTTTTTCCCACAGACATCAGAGCACTCTGTAACAGGATTTGACAGATAGTGACGGGGCGCGGCCAGCAGGGGCCAGCAGCGAGGCTGACTTGCTCTTTGACCGTGTGACTGTGGTGACCAAATCCAGGGGGCGTATTACATTGGTTATTGATGTAGCTTAAAGAGGTGGAACAGATTAAACATTCAGATGAAACAATCAGCAAATAAAAGTCAAATGAAGAAAACGTACAAGGGCTTATTAGTCAATGATATCAGTGATTTCATGTCTGTTTGTTTTTTTACTATTTCCAATAAAAACCACAGAAAGATTAAAAGAGACAACAGATGGATATCATTACAAATGAGTCAGAAGAGAGGAATCCCTGGATAAACTAGTTATTGAGGTACAATCCGATGACTGGGAACTCATTTATAAAGGAAAAGACGCCCTGTCACTATGAGTGTACAATCAAACAATACAAGAGAAAGTGAAATATGGATCTGGACTCTGGGAGCAGTGGGCGGAGCTGAGGTTGCACCGTGAGAGAGAGCGAGAGAGAGAGAGAGAGAGAGAGAGAGTGGACAAAGCTAGAGACTGAGACTGAGACTGAGACTGAGTTTTACACTCGGACTTGGACTTGGACTTGGAGTGGAGTGGCTCAGTCTGGAGGCCCAGGCACATGACCACCTCAGCTTCCACTCAGAGCCCAGACCAGCTGTTCAGATTTGGACACTTGGAGCTGAGAAGGGGGAGGCTCCATGATTCCTCTTCATGCAGAGGTTTTATTTCCCTTTGCCACTGAAGGCAACACACTCACTAGTCACCAGTCCACAGATGAAAACACAAAATCATATGTGTACACAGAAAGTCCAGTTAAGATGGAGACGGGTTGTGAATGACACAGATGCTACTGGTACAGTATGAGAGTCTGACTGCTTTCAAAAGGTCCAGTGATCATACAAGCGTATCAGTCACTCTCATACTTTCTCATGGTTCTATTGACAATGAGAAGCAACAACACAACACTACTGCTTGGACATGTTTGCTGGATCACATCATGGATGATGGATGATGGATGGATGGATGGATGGATGGATGGATGGATGGATGGATGGATGATGGATGTAATATACAGACATGACTTATGTTCACTCTGGAGGTGAGGGGGGAACTCCTGTTCTCACTTTCATTGTCACTTTAATTTGAAAAAAACATATATTCTATTTTCACCAAGATGTTAGTGAGTTAGTTTTACCAGTAAATGGCTGCTCCATCCTCACTTCTCCTATAACCAGGCCCAAACACACACACACCCCCACACACACACACACACACAGACACACACACACACACACACACACACACACACACACACACACAACAGCCGGGCCTCCTGGGGGTCGTTTGGAGGGTCATAATTTATTTACACATGTTATAGATAATATCAAAGTAAGTGATGTATTAGTCAATGATATCAGTGATTTCATGTCTGTTTGTTTTAGTTTTTTTACTATTTACAATAAAAAACACAGAAACATTAAAACAGACAACAGATAGATGTCAACACAAATGAGTCAAAACAGAGCAGTCCCTGGAAAAACTAGTTATTGAGGTACAATCAGATGACTGGGAACTCATTTAGAAATACGAGAAAAAGTGAAATATAAAGATGTTTAATGGATGACAAAGGGCTTAAAAAATGCATCCAAGGAGAAGAATACATGACATAGAGAATCCAATAAATGATGAACGAAGGAGATGGAAAATAAATCCAAGAAATGTAAAACAAAGTTCACTCATATGATGAGAAAATGTTAGAAGAATTCTTTTAAGAAAGTACCAGAAAACAATAAAGACCATGTCAGCAGTACATAGAAGGTTCTACATAGTATCATTCAACAGGCTTCCAGTAAGGATACCGTTATTGAAAACAGACACACTTCACAAACTACAGACCCACAATTCTCCCAAATCCTAGAAAAACTCTTCAACGACATACTAGATACATTCAGAGAAATGAAATCTAATTCATTAAATCTAGGTCAAACAAAAATCATGATATTTGGAAAATATGAAATAAATAAACAGGTAAAGGTTCAAGTAGAGAGTGTAAATAGAGAAAAGGTGATTGAAGACAAATTTCTAGAAAAATGTAAGGATGAGTACGAGCACATTACAACTCTACAAAGCTGATTTCCTTTGATCTGAGCGTCTCCATGGCTCCAGTGCTGATCTCCTATCAGATCAAAGGAGATCAGGGCCTTTTGCCATGGAGATGCTCAGATCCAAGATTTCCTCCGGCTTTGATCTCCGTTGATCTCCATCCGGTGCCTCTCCCATCCACTTTGTGATGAAAGGCTCATTATTGTTCTTTTTCACAACCTTGGTGATGACGTCATCATTAGATTCAGGTATGATGAAGCAGGCAGAGAACTAAAACATGCAGGACACCAGCACTCTCTGACCCAGTTTGGACACCCTGTCGTAGACCATCAAGAGACAGCTTAGTTTTATCCTACTGATGACGTGTTGCTGCAATAGTCATCTTGCTCAGTTTCAAGTTTTTTCCCACAGACATCAGAGCACTCTGTAACAGGATTTGACAGATAGTGACGGGGCGCGGCCAGCAGGGGCCAGCAGCGAGGCTGACTTGCTCTTTGACCGTGTGACTGTGGTGACCAAATCCAGGGGGCGTATTACATTGGTTATTGATGTAGCTTAAAGAGGTGGAACAGATTAAACATTCAGATGAAACAATCAGCAAATAAAAGTCAAATGAAGAAAACGTACAAGGGCTTATTAGTCAATGATATCAGTGATTTCATGTCTGTTTGTTTTTTTACTATTTCCAATAAAAACCACAGAAAGATTAAAAGAGACAACAGATGGATATCATTACAAATGAGTCAGAAGAGAGGAATCCCTGGATAAACTAGTTATTGAGGTACAATCGGATGACTGGGAACTCATTTATAAAGGAAAAGACGCCCTGTCACTATGAGTGTACAATCAAACAATACAAGAGAAAGTGAAATATGGATCTGGACTCTGGGAGCAGTGGGCGGAGCTGAGGTTGCACCGTGAGAGAGAGCGAGAGAGAGAGAGAGAGAGAGAGAGAGTGGACAAAGATAGAGACTGAGACTGAGACTGAGACTGAGACTGAGTTTTACACTCGGACTTGGACTTGGAGTGGAGTGGATTAGTCTGGAGGCCCAGGCACATGACCACCTCAGCTTCCACTCAGAGCCCAGACCAGCTGTTCAGATTTGGACACTTGGAGCTGAGAAGGGGGAGGCTCTATGATTCCTCTTCATGCAGAGGTTTTATTTCCCTTTGCCACTGAAGGCAACACACTCACTAGTCACCAGTCCACAGATGAAAACACAAAATCATATGTGTACACAGAAAGTCCAGTTAAGATGGAGACGGGTTGTGAATGACACAGATGCTACTGGTACAGTATGAGAGTCTGACTGCTTTCAAAAGGTCCAGTGATCATACAAGCGTATCAGTCACTCTCATACTTTCTCATGGTTCTATTGACAATGAGAAGCAACAACACAACACTACTGCTTGGACATGTTTGCTGGATCACATCATGGATGATGGATGATGGATGGATGGATGGATGGATGGATGGATGGATGGATGGATGGATGGATGATGGATGTAATATACAGACATGACTTATGTTCACTCTGGAGGTGAGGGGGGAACTCCTGTTCTCACTTTCATTGTCACTTTAATTTGAAAAAAACATATATTCTATTTTCACCAAGATGTTAGTGAGTTAGTTTTACCAGTAAATGGCTGCTCCATCCTCACTTCTCCTATAACCAGGCCCAAACACACACACACCCCCACACACACACACACACACACACACACACACACACACACACACACACACACACACACACACACACACACAACAGCCGGGCCTCCTGGGGGTCGTTTGGAGGGTCATAATTTATTTACACATGTTATAGATAATATCAAAGTAAGTGATGTATTAGTCAATGATATCAGTGATTTCATGTCTGTTTGTTTTAGTTTTTTTACTATTTACAATAAAAAACACAGAAACATTAAAACAGACAACAGATAGATGTCAACACAAATGAGTCAAAACAGAGCAGTCCCTGGAAAAACTAGTTATTGAGGTACAATCAGATGACTGGGAACTCATTTAGAAATACGAGAAAAAGTGAAATATAAAGATGTTTAATGGATGACAAAGGGCTTAAAAAATGCATCCAAGGAGAAGAATACATGACATAGAGAATCCAATAAATGATGAACGAAGGAGATGGAAAATAAATCCAAGAAATGTAAAACAAAGTTCACTCATATGATGAGAAAATGTTAGAAGAATTCTTTTAAGAAAGTACCAGAAAACAATAAAGACCATGTCAGCAGTACATAGAAGGTTCTACATAGTATCATTCAACAGGCTTCCAGTAAGGATACCGTTATTGAAAACAGACACACTTCACAAACTACAGACCCACAATTCTCCCAAATCCTAGAAAAACTCTTCAACGACATACTAGATACATTCAGAGAAATGAAATCTAATTCATTAAATCTAGGTCAAACAAAAATCATGATATTTGGAAAATATGAAATAAATAAACAGGTAAAGGTTCAAGTAGAGAGTGTAAATAGAGAAAAGGTGATTGAAGACAAATTTCTAGAAAAATGTAAGGATGAGTACGAGCACATTACAACTCTACAAAGCTGATTTCCTTTGATCTGAGCGTCTCCATGGCTCCAGTGCTGATCTCCTATCAGATCAAAGGAGATCAGGGCCTTTTGCCATGGAGATGCTCAGATCCAAGATTTCCTCCGGCTTTGATCTCCGTTGATCTCCATCCGGTGCCTCTCCCATCCACTTTGTGATGAAAGGCTCATTATTGTTCTTTTTCACAACCTTGGTGATGACGTCATCATTAGATTCAGGTATGATGAAGCAGGCAGAGAACTAAAACATGCAGGACACCAGCACTCTCTGACCCAGTTTGGACACCCTGTCGTAGACCATCAAGAGACAGCTTAGTTTTATCCTACTGATGACGTGTTGCTGCAATAGTCATCTTGCTCAGTTTCAAGTTTTTTCCCACAGACATCAGAGCACTCTGTAACAGGATTTGACAGATAGTGACGGGGCGCGGCCAGCAGGGGCCAGCAGCGAGGCTGACTTGCTCTTTGACCGTGTGACTGTGGTGACCAAATCCAGGGGGCGTATTACATTGGTTATTGATGTAGCTTAAAGAGGTGGAACAGATTAAACATTCAGATGAAACAATCAGCAAATAAAAGTCAAATGAAGAAAACGTACAAGGGCTTATTAGTCAATGATATCAGTGATTTCATGTCTGTTTGTTTTTTTACTATTTCCAATAAAAACCACAGAAAGATTAAAAGAGACAACAGATGGATATCATTACAAATGAGTCAGAAGAGAGGAATCCCTGGATAAACTAGTTATTGAGGTACAATCGGATGACTGGGAACTCATTTATAAAGGAAAAGACGCCCTGTCACTATGAGTGTACAATCAAACAATACAAGAGAAAGTGAAATATGGATCTGGACTCTGGGAGCAGTGGGCGGAGCTGAGGTTGCACCGTGAGAGAGAGCGAGAGAGAGAGAGAGAGAGAGAGAGAGTGGACAAAGATAGAGACTGAGACTGAGACTGAGACTGAGACTGAGTTTGAGTTTTACACTCGGACTTGGACTTGGAGTGGAGTGGATTAGTCTGGAGGCCCAGGCACATGACCACCTCAGCTTCCACTCAGAGCCCAGACCAGCTGTTCAGATTTGGACACTTGGAGCTGAGAAGGGGGAGGCTCTATGATTCCTCTTCATGCAGAGGTTTTATTTCCCTTTGCCACTGAAGGCAACACACTCACTAGTCACCAGTCCACAGATGAAAACACAAAATCATATGTGTACACAGAAAGTCCAGTTAAGATGGAGACGGGTTGTGAATGACACAGATGCTACTGGTACAGTATGAGAGTCTGACTGCTTTCAAAAGGTCCAGTGATCATACAAGCGTATCAGTCACTCTCATACTTTCTCATGGTTCTATTGACAATGAGAAGCAACAACACAACACTACTGCTTGGACATGTTTGCTGGATCACATCATGGATGATGGATGATGGATGGATGGATGGATGGATGGATGGATGGATGGATGGATGGATGGATGATGGATGTAATATACAGACATGACTTATGTTCACTCTGGAGGTGAGGGGGGAACTCCTGTTCTCACTTTCATTGTCACTTTAATTTGAAAAAAACATATATTCTATTTTCACCAAGATGTTAGTGAGTTAGTTTTACCAGTAAATGGCTGCTCCATCCTCACTTCTCCTATAACCAGGCCCAAACACACACACACCCCCACACACACCCCCACACACACACACACACACACACACACACACACACACACACACACACACACACAACAGCCGGGCCTCCTGGGGGTCGTTTGGAGGGTCATAATTTATTTACACATGTTATAGATAATATCAAAGTAAGTGATGTATTAGTCAATGATATCAGTGATTTCATGTCTGTTTGTTTTAGTTTTTTTACTATTTACAATAAAAAACACAGAAACATTAAAACAGACAACAGATAGATGTCAACACAAATGAGTCAAAACAGAGCAGTCCCTGGAAAAACTAGTTATTGAGGTACAATCAGATGACTGGGAACTCATTTAGAAATACGAGAAAAAGTGAAATATAAAGATGTTTAATGGATGACAAAGGGCTTAAAAAATGCATCCAAGGAGAAGAATACATGACATAGAGAATCCAATAAATGATGAACGGAGGAGATGGAAAATAAATCCAAGAAATGTAAAACAAAGTTCACTCATATGATGAGAAAATGTTAGAAGAATTCTTTTAAGAAAGTACCAGAAAACAATAAAGACCATGTCAGCAGTACATAGAAGGTTCTACATAGTATCATTCAACAGGCTTCCAGTAAGGATACCGTTATTGAAAACAGACACACTTCACAAACTACAGACCCACAATTCTCCCAAATCCTAGAAAAACTCTTCAACGACATACTAGATACATTCAGAGAAATGAAATCTAATTCATTAAATCTAGGTCAAACAAAAATCATGATATTTGGAAAATATGAAATAAATAAACAGGTAAAGGTTCAAGTAGAGAGTGTAAATAGAGAAAAGGTGATTGAAGACAAATTTCTAGAAAAATGTAAGGATGAGTACGAGCACATTACAACTCTACAAAGCTGATTTCCTTTGATCTGAGCGTCTCCATGGCTCCAGTGCTGATCTCCTATCAGATCAAAGGAGATCAGGGCCTTTTGCCATGGAGATGCTCAGATCCAAGATTTCCTCCGGCTTTGATCTCCGTTGATCTCCATCCGGTGCCTCTCCCATCCACTTTGTGATGAAAGGCTCATTATTGTTCTTTTTCACAACCTTGGTGATGACGTCATCATTAGATTCAGGTATGATGAAGCAGGCAGAGAACTAAAACATGCAGGACACCAGCACTCTCTGACCCAGTTTGGACACCCTGTCGTAGACCATCAAGAGACAGCTTAGTTTTATCCTACTGATGACGTGTTGCTGCAATAGTCATCTTGCTCAGTTTCAAGTTTTTTCCCACAGACATCAGAGCACTCTGTAACAGGATTTGACAGATAGTGACGGGGCGCGGCCAGCAGGGGCCAGCAGCGAGGCTGACTTGCTCTTTGACCGTGTGACTGTGGTGACCAAATCCAGGGGGCGTATTACATTGGTTATTGATGTAGCTTAAAGAGGTGGAACAGATTAAACATTCAGATGAAACAATCAGCAAATAAAAGTCAAATGAAGAAAACGTACAAGGGCTTATTAGTCAATGATATCAGTGATTTCATGTCTGTTTGTTTTTTTACTATTTCCAATAAAAACCACAGAAAGATTAAAAGAGACAACAGATGGATATCATTACAAATGAGTCAGAAGAGAGGAATCCCTGGATAAACTAGTTATTGAGGTACAATCGGATGACTGGGAACTCATTTATAAAGGAAAAGACGCCCTGTCACTATGAGTGTACAATCAAACAATACAAGAGAAAGTGAAATATGGATCTGGACTCTGGGAGCAGTGGGCGGAGCTGAGGTTGCACCGTGAGAGAGAGCGAGAGAGAGAGAGAGAGAGAGAGAGAGTGGACAAAGATAGAGACTGAGACTGAGACTGAGACTGAGACTGAGTTTTACACTCGGACTTGGACTTGGAGTGGAGTGGATTAGTCTGGAGGCCCAGGCACATGACCACCTCAGCTTCCACTCAGAGCCCAGACCAGCTGTTCAGATTTGGACACTTGGAGCTGAGAAGGGGGAGGCTCTATGATTCCTCTTCATGCAGAGGTTTTATTTCCCTTTGCCACTGAAGGCAACACACTCACTAGTCACCAGTCCACAGATGAAAACACAAAATCATATGTGTACACAGAAAGTCCAGTTAAGATGGAGACGGGTTGTGAATGACACAGATGCTACTGGTACAGTATGAGAGTCTGACTGCTTTCAAAAGGTCCAGTGATCATACAAGCGTATCAGTCACTCTCATACTTTCTCATGGTTCTATTGACAATGAGAAGCAACAACACAACACTACTGCTTGGACATGTTTGCTGGATCACATCATGGATGATGGATGATGGATGGATGGATGGATGGATGGATGGATGGATGGATGGATGGATGGATGGATGGATGATGGATGTAATATACAGACATGACTTATGTTCACTCTGGAGGTGAGGGGGGAACTCCTGTTCTCACTTTCATTGTCACTTTAATTTGAAAAAAACATATATTCTATTTTCACCAAGATGTTAGTGAGTTAGTTTTACCAGTAAATGGCTGCTCCATCCTCACTTCTCCTATAACCAGGCCCAAACACACACACACCCCCACACACACACACACACACACACACACACACACACACACACACACACACACACACACACACACACAACAGCCGGGCCTCCTGGGGGTCGTTTGGAGGGTCATAATTTATTTACACATGTTATAGATAATATCAAAGTAAGTGATGTATTAGTCAATGATATCAGTGATTTCATGTCTGTTTGTTTTAGTTTTTTTACTATTTACAATAAAAAACACAGAAACATTAAAACAGACAACAGATAGATGTCAACACAAATGAGTCAAAACAGAGCAGTCCCTGGAAAAACTAGTTATTGAGGTACAATCAGATGACTGGGAACTCATTTAGAAATACGAGAAAAAGTGAAATATAAAGATGTTTAATGGATGACAAAGGGCTTAAAAAATGCATCCAAGGAGAAGAATACATGACATAGAGAATCCAATAAATGATGAACGAAGGAGATGGAAAATAAATCCAAGAAATGTAAAACAAAGTTCACTCATATGATGAGAAAATGTTAGAAGAATTCTTTTAAGAAAGTACCAGAAAACAATAAAGACCATGTCAGCAGTACATAGAAGGTTCTACATAGTATCATTCAACAGGCTTCCAGTAAGGATACCGTTATTGAAAACAGACACACTTCACAAACTACAGACCCACAATTCTCCCAAATCCTAGAAAAACTCTTCAACGACATACTAGATACATTCAGAGAAATGAAATCTAATTCATTAAATCTAGGTCAAACAAAAATCATGATATTTGGAAAATATGAAATAAATAAACAGGTAAAGGTTCAAGTAGAGAGTGTAAATAGAGAAAAGGTGATTGAAGACAAATTTCTAGAAAAATGTAAGGATGAGTACGAGCACATTACAACTCTACAAAGCTGATTTCCTTTGATCTGAGCGTCTCCATGGCTCCAGTGCTGATCTCCTATCAGATCAAAGGAGATCAGGGCCTTTTGCCATGGAGATGCTCAGATCCAAGATTTCCTCCGGCTTTGATCTCCGTTGATCTCCATCCGGTGCCTCTCCCATCCACTTTGTGATGAAAGGCTCATTATTGTTCTTTTTCACAACCTTGGTGATGACGTCATCATTAGATTCAGGTATGATGAAGCAGGCAGAGAACTAAAACATGCAGGACACCAGCACTCTCTGACCCAGTTTGGACACCCTGTCGTAGACCATCAAGAGACAGCTTAGTTTTATCCTACTGATGACGTGTTGCTGCAATAGTCATCTTGCTCAGTTTCAAGTTTTTTCCCACAGACATCAGAGCACTCTGTAACAGGATTTGACAGATAGTGACGGGGCGCGGCCAGCAGGGGCCAGCAGCGAGGCTGACTTGCTCTTTGACCGTGTGACTGTGGTGACCAAATCCAGGGGGCGTATTACATTGGTTATTGATGTAGCTTAAAGAGGTGGAACAGATTAAACATTCAGATGAAACAATCAGCAAATAAAAGTCAAATGAAGAAAACGTACAAGGGCTTATTAGTCAATGATATCAGTGATTTCATGTCTGTTTGTTTTTTTACTATTTCCAATAAAAACCACAGAAAGATTAAAAGAGACAACAGATGGATATCATTACAAATGAGTCAGAAGAGAGGAATCCCTGGATAAACTAGTTATTGAGGTACAATCGGATGACTGGGAACTCATTAATAAAGGAAAAGACGCCCTGTCACTATGAGTGTACAATCAAACAATACAAGAGAAAGTGAAATATGGATCTGGACTCTGGGAGCAGTGGGCGGAGCTGAGGTTGCACCGTGAGAGAGAGCGAGAGAGAGAGAGAGAGAGAGAGAGAGAGTGGACAAAGATAGAGACTGAGACTGAGACTGAGACTGAGACTCGGACTCGGACTTGGAGTGGAGTGGATCAGTCTGGAGGCCCAGGCACATGACCACCTCAGCTTCCACTCAGAGCCCAGACCAGCTGTTCAGATTTGGACACTTGGAGCTGAGAAGGGGGAGGCTCCATGATTCCTCTTCATGCAGAGGTTTTATTTCCCTTTGCCACTGAAGGCAACACACTCACTAGTCACCAGTCCACAGATGAAAACACAAAATCATATGTGTACACAGAAAGTCCAGTTAAGATGGAGACGGGTTGTGAATGACACAGATGCTACTGGTACAGTATGAGAGTCTGACTGCTTTCAAAAGGTCCAGTGATCATACAAGCGTATCAGTCACTCTCATACTTTCTCATGGTTCTATTGACAATGAGAAGCAACAACACAACACTACTGCTTGGACATGTTTGCTGGATCACATCATGGATGATGGATGGATGGATGGATGGATGGATGGATGGATGGATGATGGATGTAATATACAGACATGACTTATGTTCACTCTGGAGGTGAGGGGGGAACTCCTGTTCTCACTTTCATTGTCACTTTAATTTGAAAAAAACATATATTCTATTTTCACCAAGATGTTAGTGAGTTAGTTTTACCAGTAAATGGCTGCTCCATCCTCACTTCTCCTATAACCAGGCCCAAACACACACACACCCCCACACACACACACACACACACACACACACACACACACACACAACAGCCGGGCCTCCTGGGGGTCGTTTGGAGGGTCATAATTTATTTACACATGTTATAGATAATATCAAAGTAAGTGATGTATTAGTCAATGATATCAGTGATTTCATGTCTGTTTGTTTTAGTTTTTTTACTATTTACAATAAAAAACACAGAAACATTAAAACAGACAACAGATAGATGTCAACACAAATGAGTCAAAACAGAGCAGTCCCTGGAAAAACTAGTTATTGAGGTACAATCAGATGACTGGGAACTCATTTAGAAATACGAGAAAAAGTGAAATATAAAGATGTTTAATGGATGACAAAGGGCTTAAAAAATGCATCCAAGGAGAAGAATACATGACATAGAGAATCCAATAAATGATGAACGAAGGAGATGGAAAATAAATCCAAGAAATGTAAAACAAAGTTCACTCATATGATGAGAAAATGTTAGAAGAATTCTTTTAAGAAAGTACCAGAAAACAATAAAGACCATGTCAGCAGTACATAGAAGGTTCTACATAGTATCATTCAACAGGCTTCCAGTAAGGATACCGTTATTGAAAACAGACACACTTCACAAACTACAGACCCACAATTCTCCCAAATCCTAGAAAAACTCTTCAACGACATACTAGATACATTCAGAGAAATGAAATCTAATTCATTAAATCTAGGTCAAACAAAAATCATGATATTTGGAAAATATGAAATAAATAAACAGGTAAAGGTTCAAGTAGAGAGTGTAAATAGAGAAAAGGTGATTGAAGACAAATTTCTAGAAAAATGTAAGGATGAGTACGAGCACATTACAACTCTACAAAGCTGATTTCCTTTGATCTGAGCGTCTCCATGGCTCCAGTGCTGATCTCCTATCAGATCAAAGGAGATCAGGGCCTTTTGCCATGGAGATGCTCAGATCCAAGATTTCCTCCGGCTTTGATCTCCGTTGATCTCCATCCGGTGCCTCTCCCATCCACTTTGTGATGAAAGGCTCATTATTGTTCTTTTTCACAACCTTGGTGATGACGTCATCATTAGATTCAGGTATGATGAAGCAGGCAGAGAACTAAAACATGCAGGACACCAGCACTCTCTGACCCAGTTTGGACACCCTGTCGTAGACCATCAAGAGACAGCTTAGTTTTATCCTACTGATGACGTGTTGCTGCAATAGTCATCTTGCTCAGTTTCAAGTTTTTTCCCACAGACATCAGAGCACTCTGTAACAGGATTTGACAGATAGTGACGGGGCGCGGCCAGCAGGGGCCAGCAGCGAGGCTGACTTGCTCTTTGACCGTGTGACTGTGGTGACCAAATCCAGGGGGCGTATTACATTGGTTATTGATGTAGCTTAAAGAGGTGGAACAGATTAAACATTCAGATGAAACAATCAGCAAATAAAAGTCAAATGAAGAAAACGTACAAGGGCTTATTAGTCAATGATATCAGTGATTTCATGTCTGTTTGTTTTTTTACTATTTCCAATAAAAACCACAGAAAGATTAAAAGAGACAACAGATGGATATCATTACAAATGAGTCAGAAGAGAGGAATCCCTGGATAAACTAGTTATTGAGGTACAATCGGATGACTGGGAACTCATTTATAAAGGAAAAGACGCCCTGTCACTATGAGTGTACAATCAAACAATACAAGAGAAAGTGAAATATGGATCTGGACTCTGGGAGCAGTGGGCGGAGCTGAGGTTGCACCGTGAGAGAGAGCGAGAGAGAGAGAGAGAGAGAGAGAGAGTGGACAAAGACTGAGACTGAGACTGAGTTTTACACTCGGACTTGGACTTGGAGTGGAGTGGATCAGTCTGGAGGCCCAGGCACATGACCACCTCAGCTTCCACTCAGAGCCCAGACCAGCTGTTCAGATTTGGACACTTGGAGCTGAGAAGGGGGAGGCTCTATGATTCCTCTTCATGCAGAGGTTTTATTTCCCTTTGCCACTGAAGGCAACACACTCACTAGTCACCAGTCCACAGATGAAAACACAAAATCATATGTGTACACAGAAAGTCCAGTTAAGATGGAGACGGGTTGTGAATGACACAGATGCTACTGGTACAGTATGAGAGTCTGACTGCTTTCAAAAGGTCCAGTGATCATACAAGCGTATCAGTCACTCTCATACTTTCTCATGGTTCTATTGACAATGAGAAGCAACAACACAACACTACTGCTTGGACATGTTTGCTGGATCACATCATGGATGATGGATGGATGGATGGATGGATGGATGGATGGATGGATGGATGGATGGATGGATGATGGATGTAATATACAGACATGACTTATGTTCACTCTGGAGGTGAGGGGGGAACTCCTGTTCTCACTTTCATTGTCACTTTAATTTGAAAAAAACATATATTCTATTTTCACCAAGATGTTAGTGAGTTAGTTTTACCAGTAAATGGCTGCTCCATCCTCACTTCTCCTATAACCAGGCCCAAACACACACACACCCCCACACACACACACACACACACACACACACACACACACACACACACACACACACACACACAACAGCCGGGCCTCCTGGGGGTCGTTTGGAGGGTCATAATTTATTTACACATGTTATAGATAATATCAAAGTAAGTGATGTATTAGTCAATGATATCAGTGATTTCATGTCTGTTTGTTTTAGTTTTTTTACTATTTACAATAAAAAACACAGAAACATTAAAACAGACAACAGATAGATGTCAACACAAATGAGTCAAAACAGAGCAGTCCCTGGAAAAACTAGTTATTGAGGTACAATCAGATGACTGGGAACTCATTTAGAAATACGAGAAAAAGTGAAATATAAAGATGTTTAATGGATGACAAAGGGCTTAAAAAATGCATCCAAGGAGAAGAATACATGACATAGAGAATCCAATAAATGATGAACGAAGGAGATGGAAAATAAATCCAAGAAATGTAAAACAAAGTTCACTCATATGATGAGAAAATGTTAGAAGAATTCTTTTAAGAAAGTACCAGAAAACAATAAAGACCATGTCAGCAGTACATAGAAGGTTCTACATAGTATCATTCAACAGGCTTCCAGTAAGGATACCGTTATTGAAAACAGACACACTTCACAAACTACAGACCCACAATTCTCCCAAATCCTAGAAAAACTCTTCAACGACATACTAGATACATTCAGAGAAATGAAATCTAATTCATTAAATCTAGGTCAAACAAAAATCATGATATTTGGAAAATATGAAATAAATAAACAGGTAAAGGTTCAAGTAGAGAGTGTAAATAGAGAAAAGGTGATTGAAGACAAATTTCTAGAAAAATGTAAGGATGAGTACGAGCACATTACAACTCTACAAAGCTGATTTCCTTTGATCTGAGCGTCTCCATGGCTCCAGTGCTGATCTCCTATCAGATCAAAGGAGATCAGGGCCTTTTGCCATGGAGATGCTCAGATCCAAGATTTCCTCCGGCTTTGATCTCCGTTGATCTCCATCCGGTGCCTCTCCCATCCACTTTGTGATGAAAGGCTCATTATTGTTCTTTTTCACAACCTTGGTGATGACGTCATCATTAGATTCAGGTATGATGAAGCAGGCAGAGAACTAAAACATGCAGGACACCAGCACTCTCTGACCCAGTTTGGACACCCTGTCGTAGACCATCAAGAGACAGCTTAGTTTTATCCTACTGATGACGTGTTGCTGCAATAGTCATCTTGCTCAGTTTCAAGTTTTTTCCCACAGACATCAGAGCACTCTGTAACAGGATTTGACAGATAGTGACGGGGCGCGGCCAGCAGGGGCCAGCAGCGAGGCTGACTTGCTCTTTGACCGTGTGACTGTGGTGACCAAATCCAGGGGGCGTATTACATTGGTTATTGATGTAGCTTAAAGAGGTGGAACAGATTAAACATTCAGATGAAACAATCAGCAAATAAAAGTCAAATGAAGAAAACGTACAAGGGCTTATTAGTCAATGATATCAGTGATTTCATGTCTGTTTGTTTTTTTACTATTTCCAATAAAAACCACAGAAAGATTAAAAGAGACAACAGATGGATATCATTACAAATGAGTCAGAAGAGAGGAATCCCTGGATAAACTAGTTATTGAGGTACAATCGGATGACTGGGAACTCATTTATAAAGGAAAAGACGCCCTGTCACTATGAGTGTACAATCAAACAATACAAGAGAAAGTGAAATATGGATCTGGACTCTGGGAGCAGTGGGCGGAGCTGAGGTTGCACCGTGAGAGAGAGCGAGAGAGAGAGAGAGAGAGAGAGAGAGTGGACAAAGATAGAGACTGAGACTGAGACTGAGACTGAGACTGAGTTTTACACTCGGACTTGGACTTGGAGTGGAGTGGATCAGTCTGGAGGCCCAGGCACATGACCACCTCAGCTTCCACTCAGAGCCCAGACCAGCTGTTCAGATTTGGACACTTGGAGCTGAGAAGGGGGAGGCTCTATGATTCCTCTTCATGCAGAGGTTTTATTTCCCTTTGCCACTGAAGGCAACACACTCACTAGTCACCAGTCCACAGATGAAAACACAAAATCATATGTGTACACAGAAAGTCCAGTTAAGATGGAGACGGGTTGTGAATGACACAGATGCTACTGGTACAGTATGAGAGTCTGACTGCTTTCAAAAGGTCCAGTGATCATACAAGCGTATCAGTCACTCTCATACTTTCTCATGGTTCTATTGACAATGAGAAGCAACAACACAACACTACTGCTTGGACATGTTTGCTGGATCACATCATGGATGATGGATGGATGGATGGATGGATGGATGGATGGATGGATGGATGGATGATGGATGTAATATACAGACATGACTTATGTTCACTCTGGAGGTGAGGGGGGAACTCCTGTTCTCACTTTCATTGTCACTTTAATTTGAAAAAAACATATATTCTATTTTCACCAAGATGTTAGTGAGTTAGTTTTACCAGTAAATGGCTGCTCCATCCTCACTTCTCCTATAACCAGGCCCAAACACACACACACCCCACACACACACACACACACACACACACACACACACACACACACACACACACACACACACACAACAGCCGGGCCTCCTGGGGGTCGTTTGGAGGGTCATAATTTATTTACACATGTTATAGATAATATCAAAGTAAGTGATGTATTAGTCAATGATATCAGTGATTTCATGTCTGTTTGTTTTAGTTTTTTTACTATTTACAATAAAAAACACAGAAACATTAAAACAGACAACAGATAGATGTCAACACAAATGAGTCAAAACAGAGCAGTCCCTGGAAAAACTAGTTATTGAGGTACAATCAGATGACTGGGAACTCATTTAGAAATACGAGAAAAAGTGAAATATAAAGATGTTTAATGGATGACAAAGGGCTTAAAAAATGCATCCAAGGAGAAGAATACATGACATAGAGAATCCAATAAATGATGAACGAAGGAGATGGAAAATAAATCCAAGAAATGTAAAACAAAGTTCACTCATATGATGAGAAAATGTTAGAAGAATTCTTTTAAGAAAGTACCAGAAAACAATAAAGACCATGTCAGCAGTACATAGAAGGTTCTACATAGTATCATTCAACAGGCTTCCAGTAAGGATACCGTTATTGAAAACAGACACACTTCACAAACTACAGACCCACAATTCTCCCAAATCCTAGAAAAACTCTTCAACGACATACTAGATACATTCAGAGAAATGAAATCTAATTCATTAAATCTAGGTCAAACAAAAATCATGATATTTGGAAAATATGAAATAAATAAACAGGTAAAGGTTCAAGTAGAGAGTGTAAATAGAGAAAAGGTGATTGAAGACAAATTTCTAGAAAAATGTAAGGATGAGTACGAGCACATTACAACTCTACAAAGCTGATTTCCTTTGATCTGAGCGTCTCCATGGCTCCAGTGCTGATCTCCTATCAGATCAAAGGAGATCAGGGCCTTTTGCCATGGAGATGCTCAGATCCAAGATTTCCTCCGGCTTTGATCTCCGTTGATCTCCATCCGGTGCCTCTCCCATCCACTTTGTGATGAAAGGCTCATTATTGTTCTTTTTCACAACCTTGGTGATGACGTCATCATTAGATTCAGGTATGATGAAGCAGGCAGAGAACTAAAACATGCAGGACACCAGCACTCTCTGACCCAGTTTGGACACCCTGTCGTAGACCATCAAGAGACAGCTTAGTTTTATCCTACTGATGACGTGTTGCTGCAATAGTCATCTTGCTCAGTTTCAAGTTTTTTCCCACAGACATCAGAGCACTCTGTAACAGGATTTGACAGATAGTGACGGGGCGCGGCCAGCAGGGGCCAGCAGCGAGGCTGACTTGCTCTTTGACCGTGTGACTGTGGTGACCAAATCCAGGGGGCGTATTACATTGGTTATTGATGTAGCTTAAAGAGGTGGAACAGATTAAACATTCAGATGAAACAATCAGCAAATAAAAGTCAAATGAAGAAAACGTACAAGGGCTTATTAGTCAATGATATCAGTGATTTCATGTCTGTTTGTTTTTTTACTATTTCCAATAAAAACCACAGAAAGATTAAAAGAGACAACAGATGGATATCATTACAAATGAGTCAGAAGAGAGGAATCCCTGGATAAACTAGTTATTGAGGTACAATCGGATGACTGGGAACTCATTTATAAAGGAAAAGACGCCCTGTCACTATGAGTGTACAATCAAACAATACAAGAGAAAGTGAAATATGGATCTGGACTCTGGGAGCAGTGGGCGGAGCTGAGGTTGCACCGTGAGAGAGAGCGAGAGAGAGAGAGAGAGAGAGAGAGAGTGGACAAAGATAGAGACTGAGACTGAGACTGAGACTGAGTTTTACACTCGGACTTGGACTTGGAGTGGAGTGGATCAGTCTGGAGGCCCAGGCACATGACCACCTCAGCTTCCACTCAGAGCCCAGACCAGCTGTTCAGATTTGGACACTTGGAGCTGAGAAGGGGGAGGCTCCATGATTCCTCTTCATGCAGAGGTTTTATTTCCCTTTGCCACTGAAGGCAACACACTCACTAGTCACCAGTCCACAGATGAAAACACAAAATCATATGTGTACACAGAAAGTCCAGTTAAGATGGAGACGGGTTGTGAATGACACAGATGCTACTGGTACAGTATGAGAGTCTGACTGCTTTCAAAAGGTCCAGTGATCATACAAGCGTATCAGTCACTCTCATACTTTCTCATGGTTCTATTGACAATGAGAAGCAACAACACAACACTACTGCTTGGACATGTTTGCTGGATCACATCATGGATGATGGATGATGGATGGATGGATGGATGGATGGATGGATGGATGGATGGATGATGGATGTAATATACAGACATGACTTATGTTCACTCTGGAGGTGAGGGGGGAACTCCTGTTCTCACTTTCATTGTCACTTTAATTTGAAAAAAACATATATTCTATTTTCACCAAGATGTTAGTGAGTTAGTTTTACCAGTAAATGGCTGCTCCATCCTCACTTCTCCTATAACCAGGCCCAAACACACACACACCCCCACACACACACACACACACACACACACACACACACACACACACACACAACAGCCGGGCCTCCTGGGGGTCGTTTGGAGGGTCATAATTTATTTACACATGTTATAGATAATATCAAAGTAAGTGATGTATTAGTCAATGATATCAGTGATTTCATGTCTGTTTGTTTTAGTTTTTTTACTATTTACAATAAAAAACACAGAAACATTAAAACAGACAACAGATAGATGTCAACACAAATGAGTCAAAACAGAGCAGTCCCTGGAAAAACTAGTTATTGAGGTACAATCAGATGACTGGGAACTCATTTAGAAATACGAGAAAAAGTGAAATATAAAGATGTTTAATGGATGACAAAGGGCTTAAAAAATGCATCCAAGGAGAAGAATACATGACATAGAGAATCCAATAAATGATGAACGAAGGAGATGGAAAATAAATCCAAGAAATGTAAAACAAAGTTCACTCATATGATGAGAAAATGTTAGAAGAATTCTTTTAAGAAAGTACCAGAAAACAATAAAGACCATGTCAGCAGTACATAGAAGGTTCTACATAGTATCATTCAACAGGCTTCCAGTAAGGATACCGTTATTGAAAACAGACACACTTCACAAACTACAGACCCACAATTCTCCCAAATCCTAGAAAAACTCTTCAACGACATACTAGATACATTCAGAGAAATGAAATCTAATTCATTAAATCTAGGTCAAACAAAAATCATGATATTTGGAAAATATGAAATAAATAAACAGGTAAAGGTTCAAGTAGAGAGTGTAAATAGAGAAAAGGTGATTGAAGACAAATTTCTAGAAAAATGTAAGGATGAGTACGAGCACATTACAACTCTACAAAGCTGATTTCCTTTGATCTGAGCGTCTCCATGGCTCCAGTGCTGATCTCCTATCAGATCAAAGGAGATCAGGGCCTTTTGCCATGGAGATGCTCAGATCCAAGATTTCCTCCGGCTTTGATCTCCGTTGATCTCCATCCGGTGCCTCTCCCATCCACTTTGTGATGAAAGGCTCATTATTGTTCTTTTTCACAACCTTGGTGATGACGTCATCATTAGATTCAGGTATGATGAAGCAGGCAGAGAACTAAAACATGCAGGACACCAGCACTCTCTGACCCAGTTTGGACACCCTGTCGTAGACCATCAAGAGACAGCTTAGTTTTATCCTACTGATGACGTGTTGCTGCAATAGTCATCTTGCTCAGTTTCAAGTTTTTTCCCACAGACATCAGAGCACTCTGTAACAGGATTTGACAGATAGTGACGGGGCGCGGCCAGCAGGGGCCAGCAGCGAGGCTGACTTGCTCTTTGACCGTGTGACTGTGGTGACCAAATCCAGGGGGCGTATTACATTGGTTATTGATGTAGCTTAAAGAGGTGGAACAGATTAAACATTCAGATGAAACAATCAGCAAATAAAAGTCAAATGAAGAAAACGTACAAGGGCTTATTAGTCAATGATATCAGTGATTTCATGTCTGTTTGTTTTTTTACTATTTCCAATAAAAACCACAGAAAGATTAAAAGAGACAACAGATGGATATCATTACAAATGAGTCAGAAGAGAGGAATCCCTGGATAAACTAGTTATTGAGGTACAATCGGATGACTGGGAACTCATTTATAAAGGAAAAGACGCCCTGTCACTATGAGTGTACAATCAAACAATACAAGAGAAAGTGAAATATGGATCTGGACTCTGGGAGCAGTGGGCGGAGCTGAGGTTGCACCGTGAGAGAGAGCGAGAGAGAGAGAGAGAGAGAGAGAGAGTGGACAAAGATAGAGACTGAGACTGAGACTGAGACTTGGACTTGGAGTGGAGTGGATCAGTCTGGAGGCCCAGGCACATGACCACCTCAGCTTCCACTCAGAGCCCAGACCAGCTGTTCAGATTTGGACACTTGGAGCTGAGAAGGGGGAGGCTCCATGATTCCTCTTCATGCAGAGGTTTTATTTCCCTTTGCCACTGAAGGCAACACACTCACTAGTCACCAGTCCACAGATGAAAACACAAAATCATATGTGTACACAGAAAGTCCAGTTAAGATGGAGACGGGTTGTGAATGACACAGATGCTACTGGTACAGTATGAGAGTCTGACTGCTTTCAAAAGGTCCAGTGATCATACAAGCGTATCAGTCACTCTCATACTTTCTCATGGTTCTATTGACAATGAGAAGCAACAACACAACACTACTGCTTGGACATGTTTGCTGGATCACATCATGGATGATGGATGATGGATGGATGGATGGATGGATGGATGGATGGATGGATGGATGGATGATGGATGTAATATACAGACATGACTTATGTTCACTCTGGAGGTGAGGGGGGAACTCCTGTTCTCACTTTCATTGTCACTTTAATTTGAAAAAAACATATATTCTATTTTCACCAAGATGTTAGTGAGTTAGTTTTACCAGTAAATGGCTGCTCCATCCTCACTTCTCCTATAACCAGGCCCAAACACACACACACCCCCACACACACACACACACACACACACACACACACACACACACACACACACACACACACACACACACAACAGCCGGGCCTCCTGGGGGTCGTTTGGAGGGTCATAATTTATTTACACATGTTATAGATAATATCAAAGTAAGTGATGTATTAGTCAATGATATCAGTGATTTCATGTCTGTTTGTTTTAGTTTTTTTACTATTTACAATAAAAAACACAGAAACATTAAAACAGACAACAGATAGATGTCAACACAAATGAGTCAAAACAGAGCAGTCCCTGGAAAAACTAGTTATTGAGGTACAATCAGATGACTGGGAACTCATTTAGAAATACGAGAAAAAGTGAAATATAAAGATGTTTAATGGATGACAAAGGGCTTAAAAAATGCATCCAAGGAGAAGAATACATGACATAGAGAATCCAATAAATGATGAACGAAGGAGATGGAAAATAAATCCAAGAAATGTAAAACAAAGTTCACTCATATGATGAGAAAATGTTAGAAGAATTCTTTTAAGAAAGTACCAGAAAACAATAAAGACCATGTCAGCAGTACATAGAAGGTTCTACATAGTATCATTCAACAGGCTTCCAGTAAGGATACCGTTATTGAAAACAGACACACTTCACAAACTACAGACCCACAATTCTCCCAAATCCTAGAAAAACTCTTCAACGACATACTAGATACATTCAGAGAAATGAAATCTAATTCATTAAATCTAGGTCAAACAAAAATCATGATATTTGGAAAATATGAAATAAATAAACAGGTAAAGGTTCAAGTAGAGAGTGTAAATAGAGAAAAGGTGATTGAAGACAAATTTCTAGAAAAATGTAAGGATGAGTACGAGCACATTACAACTCTACAAAGCTGATTTCCTTTGATCTGAGCGTCTCCATGGCTCCAGTGCTGATCTCCTATCAGATCAAAGGAGATCAGGGCCTTTTGCCATGGAGATGCTCAGATCCAAGATTTCCTCCGGCTTTGATCTCCGTTGATCTCCATCCGGTGCCTCTCCCATCCACTTTGTGATGAAAGGCTCATTATTGTTCTTTTTCACAACCTTGGTGATGACGTCATCATTAGATTCAGGTATGATGAAGCAGGCAGAGAACTAAAACATGCAGGACACCAGCACTCTCTGACCCAGTTTGGACACCCTGTCGTAGACCATCAAGAGACAGCTTAGTTTTATCCTACTGATGACGTGTTGCTGCAA
This sequence comes from Lipophrys pholis, assembly GCF_963383615.2. NCBI lineage: Eukaryota > Metazoa > Chordata > Actinopteri > Blenniiformes > Blenniidae > Lipophrys > Lipophrys pholis. The sequence goes on from NW_028292098.1 coordinate 536,311, forward strand.
TAGTCATCTTGCTCAGTTTCAAGTTTTTTCCCACAGACATCAGAGCACTCTGTAACAGGATTTGACAGATAGTGACGGGGCGCGGCCAGCAGGGGCCAGCAGCGAGGCTGACTTGCTCTTTGACCGTGTGACTGTGGTGACCAAATCCAGGGGGCGTATTACATTGGTTATTGATGTAGCTTAAAGAGGTGGAACAGATTAAACATTCAGATGAAACAATCAGCAAATAAAAGTCAAATGAAGAAAACGTACAAGGGCTTATTAGTCAATGATATCAGTGATTTCATGTCTGTTTGTTTTTTTACTATTTCCAATAAAAACCACAGAAAGATTAAAAGAGACAACAGATGGATATCATTACAAATGAGTCAGAAGAGAGGAATCCCTGGATAAACTAGTTATTGAGGTACAATCGGATGACTGGGAACTCATTTATAAAGGAAAAGACGCCCTGTCACTATGAGTGTACAATCAAACAATACAAGAGAAAGTGAAATATGGATCTGGACTCTGGGAGCAGTGGGCGGAGCTGAGGTTGCACCGTGAGAGAGAGCGAGAGAGAGAGAGAGAGAGAGAGAGAGTGGACAAAGATAGAGACTGAGACTGAGACTGAGACTTGGACTTGGAGTGGAGTGGATCAGTCTGGAGGCCCAGGCACATGACCACCTCAGCTTCCACTCAGAGCCCAGACCAGCTGTTCAGATTTGGACACTTGGAGCTGAGAAGGGGGAGGCTCCATGATTCCTCTTCATGCAGAGGTTTTATTTCCCTTTGCCACTGAAGGCAACACACTCACTAGTCACCAGTCCACAGATGAAAACACAAAATCATATGTGTACACAGAAAGTCCAGTTAAGATGGAGACGGGTTGTGAATGACACAGATGCTACTGGTACAGTATGAGAGTCTGACTGCTTTCAAAAGGTCCAGTGATCATACAAGCGTATCAGTCACTCTCATACTTTCTCATGGTTCTATTGACAATGAGAAGCAACAACACAACACTACTGCTTGGACATGTTTGCTGGATCACATCATGGATGATGGATGATGGATGGATGGATGGATGGATGGATGGATGGATGGATGGATGATGGATGTAATATACAGACATGACTTATGTTCACTCTGGAGGTGAGGGGGGAACTCCTGTTCTCACTTTCATTGTCACTTTAATTTGAAAAAAACATATATTCTATTTTCACCAAGATGTTAGTGAGTTAGTTTTACCAGTAAATGGCTGCTCCATCCTCACTTCTCCTATAACCAGGCCCAAACACACACACACCCCCACACACACACACACACACACACACACACACACACACACACACAACAGCCGGGCCTCCTGGGGGTCGTTTGGAGGGTCATAATTTATTTACACATGTTATAGATAATATCAAAGTAAGTGATGTATTAGTCAATGATATCAGTGATTTCATGTCTGTTTGTTTTAGTTTTTTTACTATTTACAATAAAAAACACAGAAACATTAAAACAGACAACAGATAGATGTCAACACAAATGAGTCAAAACAGAGCAGTCCCTGGAAAAACTAGTTATTGAGGTACAATCAGATGACTGGGAACTCATTTAGAAATACGAGAAAAAGTGAAATATAAAGATGTTTAATGGATGACAAAGGGCTTAAAAAATGCATCCAAGGAGAAGAATACATGACATAGAGAATCCAATAAATGATGAACGAAGGAGATGGAAAATAAATCCAAGAAATGTAAAACAAAGTTCACTCATATGATGAGAAAATGTTAGAAGAATTCTTTTAAGAAAGTACCAGAAAACAATAAAGACCATGTCAGCAGTACATAGAAGGTTCTACATAGTATCATTCAACAGGCTTCCAGTAAGGATACCGTTATTGAAAACAGACACACTTCACAAACTACAGACCCACAATTCTCCCAAATCCTAGAAAAACTCTTCAACGACATACTAGATACATTCAGAGAAATGAAATCTAATTCATTAAATCTAGGTCAAACAAAAATCATGATATTTGGAAAATATGAAATAAATAAACAGGTAAAGGTTCAAGTAGAGAGTGTAAATAGAGAAAAGGTGATTGAAGACAAATTTCTAGAAAAATGTAAGGATGAGTACGAGCACATTACAACTCTACAAAGCTGATTTCCTTTGATCTGAGCGTCTCCATGGCTCCAGTGCTGATCTCCTATCAGATCAAAGGAGATCAGGGCCTTTTGCCATGGAGATGCTCAGATCCAAGATTTCCTCCGGCTTTGATCTCCGTTGATCTCCATCCGGTGCCTCTCCCATCCACTTTGTGATGAAAGGCTCATTATTGTTCTTTTTCACAACCTTGGTGATGACGTCATCATTAGATTCAGGTATGATGAAGCAGGCAGAGAACTAAAACATGCAGGACACCAGCACTCTCTGACCCAGTTTGGACACCCTGTCGTAGACCATCAAGAGACAGCTTAGTTTTATCCTACTGATGACGTGTTGCTGCAATAGTCATCTTGCTCAGTTTCAAGTTTTTTCCCACAGACATCAGAGCACTCTGTAACAGGATTTGACAGATAGTGACGGGGCGCGGCCAGCAGGGGCCAGCAGCGAGGCTGACTTGCTCTTTGACCGTGTGACTGTGGTGACCAAATCCAGGGGGCGTATTACATTGGTTATTGATGTAGCTTAAAGAGGTGGAACAGATTAAACATTCAGATGAAACAATCAGCAAATAAAAGTCAAATGAAGAAAACGTACAAGGGCTTATTAGTCAATGATATCAGTGATTTCATGTCTGTTTGTTTTTTTACTATTTCCAATAAAAACCACAGAAAGATTAAAAGAGACAACAGATGGATATCATTACAAATGAGTCAGAAGAGAGGAATCCCTGGATAAACTAGTTATTGAGGTACAATCGGATGACTGGGAACTCATTTATAAAGGAAAAGACGCCCTGTCACTATGAGTGTACAATCAAACAATACAAGAGAAAGTGAAATATGGATCTGGACTCTGGGAGCAGTGGGCGGAGCTGAGGTTGCACCGTGAGAGAGAGCGAGAGAGAGAGAGAGAGAGAGAGAGAGTGGACAAAGATAGAGACTGAGACTGAGACTGAGACTTGGACTTGGAGTGGAGTGGATCAGTCTGGAGGCCCAGGCACATGACCACCTCAGCTTCCACTCAGAGCCCAGACCAGCTGTTCAGATTTGGACACTTGGAGCTGAGAAGGGGGAGGCTCCATGATTCCTCTTCATGCAGAGGTTTTATTTCCCTTTGCCACTGAAGGCAACACACTCACTAGTCACCAGTCCACAGATGAAAACACAAAATCATATGTGTACACAGAAAGTCCAGTTAAGATGGAGACGGGTTGTGAATGACACAGATGCTACTGGTACAGTATGAGAGTCTGACTGCTTTCAAAAGGTCCAGTGATCATACAAGCGTATCAGTCACTCTCATACTTTCTCATGGTTCTATTGACAATGAGAAGCAACAACACAACACTACTGCTTGGACATGTTTGCTGGATCACATCATGGATGATGGATGATGGATGGATGGATGGATGGATGGATGGATGGATGGATGGATGGATGATGGATGTAATATACAGACATGACTTATGTTCACTCTGGAGGTGAGGGGGGAACTCCTGTTCTCACTTTCATTGTCACTTTAATTTGAAAAAAACATATATTCTATTTTCACCAAGATGTTAGTGAGTTAGTTTTACCAGTAAATGGCTGCTCCATCCTCACTTCTCCTATAACCAGGCCCAAACACACACACACCCCCACACACACACACACACACACACACACACACACACACACACACACACACACACACACACACACACAACAGCCGGGCCTCCTGGGGGTCGTTTGGAGGGTCATAATTTATTTACACATGTTATAGATAATATCAAAGTAAGTGATGTATTAGTCAATGATATCAGTGATTTCATGTCTGTTTGTTTTAGTTTTTTTACTATTTACAATAAAAAACACAGAAACATTAAAACAGACAACAGATAGATGTCAACACAAATGAGTCAAAACAGAGCAGTCCCTGGAAAAACTAGTCATTGAGGTACAATCAGATGACTGGGAACTCATTTAGAAATACGAGAAAAAGTGAAATATAAAGATGTTTAATGGATGACAAAGGGCTTAAAAAATGCATCCAAGGAGAAGAATACATGACATAGAGAATCCAATAAATGATGAACGAAGGAGATGGAAAATAAATCCAAGAAATGTAAAACAAAGTTCACTCATATGATGAGAAAATGTTAGAAGAATTCTTTTAAGAAAGTACCAGAAAACAATAAAGACCATGTCAGCAGTACATAGAAGGTTCTACATAGTATCATTCAACAGGCTTCCAGTAAGGATACCGTTATTGAAAACAGACACACTTCACAAACTACAGACCCACAATTCTCCCAAATCCTAGAAAAACTCTTCAACGACATACTAGATACATTCAGAGAAATGAAATCTAATTCATTAAATCTAGGTCAAACAAAAATCATGATATTTGGAAAATATGAAATAAATAAACAGGTAAAGGTTCAAGTAGAGAGTGTAAATAGAGAAAAGGTGATTGAAGACAAATTTCTAGAAAAATGTAAGGATGAGTACGAGCACATTACAACTCTACAAAGCTGATTTCCTTTGATCTGAGCGTCTCCATGGCTCCAGTGCTGATCTCCTATCAGATCAAAGGAGATCAGGGCCTTTTGCCATGGAGATGCTCAGATCCAAGATTTCCTCCGGCTTTGATCTCCGTTGATCTCCATCCGGTGCCTCTCCCATCCACTTTGTGATGAAAGGCTCATTATTGTTCTTTTTCACAACCTTGGTGATGACGTCATCATTAGATTCAGGTATGATGAAGCAGGCAGAGAACTAAAACATGCAGGACACCAGCACTCTCTGACCCAGTTTGGACACCCTGTCGTAGACCATCAAGAGACAGCTTAGTTTTATCCTACTGATGACGTGTTGCTGCAATAGTCATCTTGCTCAGTTTCAAGTTTTTTCCCACAGACATCAGAGCACTCTGTAACAGGATTTGACAGATAGTGACGGGGCGCGGCCAGCAGGGGCCAGCAGCGAGGCTGACTTGCTCTTTGACCGTGTGACTGTGGTGACCAAATCCAGGGGGCGTATTACATTGGTTATTGATGTAGCTTAAAGAGGTGGAACAGATTAAACATTCAGATGAAACAATCAGCAAATAAAAGTCAAATGAAGAAAACGTACAAGGGCTTATTAGTCAATGATATCAGTGATTTCATGTCTGTTTGTTTTTTTACTATTTCCAATAAAAACCACAGAAAGATTAAAAGAGACAACAGATGGATATCATTACAAATGAGTCAGAAGAGAGGAATCCCTGGATAAACTAGTTATTGAGGTACAATCGGATGACTGGGAACTCATTTATAAAGGAAAAGACGCCCTGTCACTATGAGTGTACAATCAAACAATACAAGAGAAAGTGAAATATGGATCTGGACTCTGGGAGCAGTGGGCGGAGCTGAGGTTGCACCGTGAGAGAGAGCGAGAGAGAGAGAGAGAGAGAGAGAGAGTGGACAAAGATAGAGACTGAGACTGAGACTGAGACTGAGTTTTACACTCGGACTTGGACTTGGAGTGGAGTGGATTAGTCTGGAGGCCCAGGCACATGACCACCTCAGCTTCCACTCAGAGCCCAGACCAGCTGTTCAGATTTGGACACTTGGAGCTGAGAAGGGGGAGGCTCCATGATTCCTCTTCATGCAGAGGTTTTATTTCCCTTTGCCACTGAAGGCAACACACTCACTAGCCACCAGTCCACAGATGAAAACACAAAATCATATGTGTACACAGAAAGTCCAGTTAAGATGGAGACGGGTTGTGAATGACACAGATGCTACTGGTACAGTATGAGAGTCTGACTGCTTTCAAAAGGTCCAGTGATCATACAAGCGTATCAGTCACTCTCATACTAACTCATGGTTCTATTGACAATGAGAAGCAACAACACAACACTACTGCTTGGACATGTTTGCTGGATCACATCATGGATGGATGGATGATGGATGGATGGATGGATGGATGGATGATGGATGTAATATACAGACATGACTTATGTTCACTCTGGAGGTGAGGGGGGAACTCCTGTTCTCACTTTCATTGTCACTTTAATTTGAAAAAAACATATATTCTATTTTCACCAAGATGTTAGTGAGTTAGTTTTACCAGTAAATGGCTGCTCCATCCTCACTTCTCCTATAACCAGGCCCAAACACACACACACCCCCCCCCACACACACACACACACACACACACACACACACACACACAACAGCCGGGCCTCCTGGGGGTCGTTTGGAGGGTCATAATTTATTTACACATGTTATAGATAATATCAAAGTAAGTGATGTATTAGTCAATGATATCAGTGATTTCATGTCTGTTTGTTTTAGTTTTTTTACTATTTACAATAAAAAACACAGAAACATTAAAACAGACAACAGATAGATGTCAACACAAATGAGTCAAAACAGAGCAGTCCCTGGAAAAACTAGTTATTGAGGTACAATCAGATGACTGGGAACTCATTTAGAAATACGAGAAAAAGTGAAATATAAAGATGTTTAATGGATGACAAAGGGCTTAAAAAATGCATCCAAGGAGAAGAATACATGACATAGAGAATCCAATAAATGATGAACGAAGGAGATGGAAAATAAATCCAAGAAATGTAAAACAAAGTTCACTCATATGATGAGAAAATGTTAGAAGAATTCTTTTAAGAAAGTACCAGAAAACAATAAAGACCATGTCAGCAGTACATAGAAGGTTCTACATAGTATCATTCAACAGGCTTCCAGTAAGGATACCGTTATTGAAAACAGACACACTTCACAAACTACAGACCCACAATTCTCCCAAATCCTAGAAAAACTCTTCAACGACATACTAGATACATTCAGAGAAATGAAATCTAATTCATTAAATCTAGGTCAAACAAAAATCATGATATTTGGAAAATATGAAATAAATAAACAGGTAAAGGCTCAAGTAGAGAGTGTAAATAGAGAAAAGGTGATTGAAGACAAATTTCTAGAAAAATGTAAGGATGAGTACGAGCACATTACAACTCTACAAAGCTGATTTCCTTTGATCTGAGCGTCTCCATGGCTCCAGTGCTGATCTCCTATCAGATCAAAGGAGATCAGGGCCTTTTGCCATGGAGATGCTCAGATCCAAGATTTCCTCCGGCTTTGATCTCCGTTGATCTCCATCCGGTGCCTCTCCCATCCACTTTGTGATGAAAGGCTCATTATTGTTCTTTTTCACAACCTTGGTGATGACGTCATCATTAGATTCAGGTATGATGAAGCAGGCGGAGAACTAAAACATGCAGGACACCAGCACTCTCTGACCCAGTTTGGACACCCTGTCGTAGACCATCAAGAGACAGCTTAGTTTTATCCTACTGATGACGTGTTGCTGCAATAGTCATCTTGCTCAGTTTCAAGTTTTTTCCCACAGACATCAGAGCACTCTGTAACAGGATTTGACAGATAGTGACGGGGCGCGGCCAGCAGGGGCCAGCAGCGAGGCTGACTTGCTCTTTGACCGTGTGACTGTGGTGACCAAATCCAGGGGGCGTATTACATTGGTTATTGATGTAGCTTAAAGAGGTGGAACAGATTAAACATTCAGATGAAACAATCAGCAAATAAAAGTCAAATGAAGAAAACGTACAAGGGCTTATTAGTCAATGATATCAGTGATTTCATGTCTGTTTGTTTTTTTACTATTTCCAATAAAAACCACAGAAAGATTAAAAGAGACAACAGATGGATATCATTACAAATGAGTCAGAAGAGAGGAATCCCTGGATAAACTAGTTATTGAGGTACAATCGGATGACTGGGAACTCATTTATAAAGGAAAAGACGCCCTGTCACTATGAGTGTACAATCAAACAATACAAGAGAAAGTGAAATATGGATCTGGACTCTGGGAGCAGTGGGCGGAGCTGAGGTTGCACCGTGAGAGAGAGCGAGAGAGAGAGAGAGAGAGAGAGAGAGTGGACAAAGATAGAGACTGAGACTGAGACTGAGACTGAGACTGAGTTTTACACTCGGACTTGGACTTGGAGTGGAGTGGATTAGTCTGGAGGCCCAGGCACATGACCACCTCAGCTTCCACTCAGAGCCCAGACCAGCTGTTCAGATTTGGACACTTGGAGCTGAGAAGGGGGAGGCTCCATGATTCCTCTTCATGCAGAGGTTTTATTTCCCTTTGCCACTGAAGGCAACACACTCACTAGCCACCAGTCCACAGATGAAAACACAAAATCATATGTGTACACAGAAAGTCCAGTTAAGATGGAGACGGGTTGTGAATGACACAGATGCTACTGGTACAGTATGAGAGTCTGACTGCTTTCAAAAGGTCCAGTGATCATACAAGCGTATCAGTCACTCTCATACTAACTCATGGTTCTATTGACAATGAGAAGCAACAACACAACACTACTGCTTGGACATGTTTGCTGGATCACATCATGGATGGATGGATGATGGATGGATGGATGGATGGATGGATGGATGGATGGATGGATGGATGATGGATGTAATATACAGACATGACTTATGTTCACTCTGGAGGTGAGGGGGGAACTCCTGTTCTCACTTTCATTGTCACTTTAATTTGAAAAAAACATATATTCTATTTTCACCAAGATGTTAGTGAGTTAGTTTTACCAGTAAATGGCTGCTCCATCCTCACTTCTCCTATAACCAGGCCCAAACACACACACACCCCCCCACACACACACACACACACACACACACACACACACACACACACACACACACACACACACACACAACAGCCGGGCCTCCTGGGGGTCGTTTGGAGGGTCATAATTTATTTACACATGTTATAGATAATATCAAAGTAAGTGATGTATTAGTCAATGATATCAGTGATTTCATGTCTGTTTGTTTTAGTTTTTTTACTATTTACAATAAAAAACACAGAAACATTAAAACAGACAACAGATAGATGTCAACACAAATGAGTCAAAACAGAGCAGTCCCTGGAAAAACTAGTTATTGAGGTACAATCAGATGACTGGGAACTCATTTAGAAATACGAGAAAAAGTGAAATATAAAGATGTTTAATGGATGACAAAGGGCTTAAAAAATGCATCCAAGGAGAAGAATACATGACATAGAGAATCCAATAAATGATGAACGAAGGAGATGGAAAATAAATCCAAGAAATGTAAAACAAAGTTCACTCATATGATGAGAAAATGTTAGAAGAATTCTTTTAAGAAAGTACCAGAAAACAATAAAGACCATGTCAGCAGTACATAGAAGGTTCTACATAGTATCATTCAACAGGCTTCCAGTAAGGATACCGTTATTGAAAACAGACACACTTCACAAACTACAGACCCACAATTCTCCCAAATCCTAGAAAAACTCTTCAACGACATACTAGATACATTCAGAGAAATGAAATCTAATTCATTAAATCTAGGTCAAACAAAAATCATGATATTTGGAAAATATGAAATAAATAAACAGGTAAAGGTTCAAGTAGAGAGTGTAAATAGAGAAAAGGTGATTGAAGACAAATTTCTAGAAAAATGTAAGGATGAGTACGAGCACATTACAACTCTACAAAGCTGATTTCCTTTGATCTGAGCGTCTCCATGGCTCCAGTGCTGATCTCCTATCAGATCAAAGGAGATCAGGGCCTTTTGCCATGGAGATGCTCAGATCCAAGATTTCCTCCGGCTTTGATCTCCGTTGATCTCCATCCGGTGCCTCTCCCATCCACTTTGTGATGAAAGGCTCATTATTGTTCTTTTTCACAACCTTGGTGATGACGTCATCATTAGATTCAGGTATGATGAAGCAGGCAGAGAACTAAAACATGCAGGACACCAGCACTCTCTGACCCAGTTTGGACACCCTGTCGTAGACCATCAAGAGACAGCTTAGTTTTATCCTACTGATGACGTGTTGCTGCAATAGTCATCTTGCTCAGTTTCAAGTTTTTTCCCACAGACATCAGAGCACTCTGTAACAGGATTTGACAGATAGTGACGGGGCGCGGCCAGCAGGGGCCAGCAGCGAGGCTGACTTGCTCTTTGACCGTGTGACTGTGGTGACCAAATCCAGGGGGCGTATTACATTGGTTATTGATGTAGCTTAAAGAGGTGGAACAGATTAAACATTCAGATGAAACAATCAGCAAATAAAAGTCAAATGAAGAAAACGTACAAGGGCTTATTAGTCAATGATATCAGTGATTTCATGTCTGTTTGTTTTTTTACTATTTCCAATAAAAACCACAGAAAGATTAAAAGAGACAACAGATGGATATCATTACAAATGAGTCAGAAGAGAGGAATCCCTGGATAAACTAGTTATTGAGGTACAATCGGATGACTGGGAACTCATTTATAAAGGAAAAGACGCCCTGTCACTATGAGTGTACAATCAAACAATACAAGAGAAAGTGAAATATGGATCTGGACTCTGGGAGCAGTGGGCGGAGCTGAGGTTGCACCGTGAGAGAGAGCGAGAGAGAGAGAGAGAGAGAGAGAGAGTGGACAAAGATAGAGACTGAGACTGAGACTGAGACTGAGTTTTACACTCGGACTTGGACTTGGAGTGGAGTGGATCAGTCTGGAGGCCCAGGCACATGACCACCTCAGCTTCCACTCAGAGCCCAGACCAGCTGTTCAGATTTGGACACTTGGAGCTGAGAAGGGGGAGGCTCTATGATTCCTCTTCATGCAGAGGTTTTATTTCCCTTTGCCACTGAAGGCAACACACTCACTAGTCACCAGTCCACAGATGAAAACACAAAATCATATGTGTACACAGAAAGTCCAGTTAAGATGGAGACGGGTTGTGAATGACACAGATGCTACTGGTACAGTATGAGAGTCTGACTGCTTTCAAAAGGTCCAGTGATCATACAAGCGTATCAGTCACTCTCATACTTTCTCATGGTTCTATTGACAATGAGAAGCAACAACACAACACTACTGCTTGGACATGTTTGCTGGATCACATCATGGATGATGGATGATGGATGGATGGATGGATGGATGGATGGATGGATGGATGGATGGATGATGGATGTAATATACAGACATGACTTATGTTCACTCTGGAGGTGAGGGGGGAACTCCTGTTCTCACTTTCATTGTCACTTTAATTTGAAAAAAACATATATTCTATTTTCACCAAGATGTTAGTGAGTTAGTTTTACCAGTAAATGGCTGCTCCATCCTCACTTCTCCTATAACCAGGCCCAAACACACACACACCCCCCCACACACACACCCCCCCCCCCACACACACACACACACACACACACACACACACACACACAACAGCCGGGCCTCCTGGGGGTCGTTTGGAGGGTCATAATTTATTTACACATGTTATAGATAATATCAAAGTAAGTGATGTATTAGTCAATGATATCAGTGATTTCATGTCTGTTTGTTTTAGTTTTTTTACTATTTACAATAAAAAACACAGAAACATTAAAACAGACAACAGATAGATGTCAACACAAATGAGTCAAAACAGAGCAGTCCCTGGAAAAACTAGTTATTGAGGTACAATCAGATGACTGGGAACTCATTTAGAAATACGAGAAAAAGTGAAATATAAAGATGTTTAATGGATGACAAAGGGCTTAAAAAATGCATCCAAGGAGAAGAATACATGACATAGAGAATCCAATAAATGATGAACGAAGGAGATGGAAAATAAATCCAAGAAATGTAAAACAAAGTTCACTCATATGATGAGAAAATGTTAGAAGAATTCTTTTAAGAAAGTACCAGAAAACAATAAAGACCATGTCAGCAGTACATAGAAGGTTCTACATAGTATCATTCAACAGGCTTCCAGTAAGGATACCGTTATTGAAAACAGACACACTTCACAAACTACAGACCCACAATTCTCCCAAATCCTAGAAAAACTCTTCAACGACATACTAGATACATTCAGAGAAATGAAATCTAATTCATTAAATCTAGGTCAAACAAAAATCATGATATTTGGAAAATATGAAATAAATAAACAGGTAAAGGTTCAAGTAGAGAGTGTAAATAGAGAAAAGGTGATTGAAGACAAATTTCTAGAAAAATGTAAGGATGAGTACGAGCACATTACAACTCTACAAAGCTGATTTCCTTTGATCTGAGCGTCTCCATGGCTCCAGTGCTGATCTCCTATCAGATCAAAGGAGATCAGGGCCTTTTGCCATGGAGATGCTCAGATCCAAGATTTCCTCCAGCTTTGATCTCCGTTGATCTCCATCCGGTGCCTCTCCCATCCACTTTGTGATGAAAGGCTCATTATTGTTCTTTTTCACAACCTTGGTGATGACGTCATCATTAGATTCAGGTATGATGAAGCAGGCAGAGAACTAAAACATGCAGGACACCAGCACTCTCTGACCCAGTTTGGACACCCTGTCGTAGACCATCAAGAGACAGCTTAGTTTTATCCTACTGATGACGTGTTGCTGCAATAGTCATCTTGCTCAGTTTCAAGTTTTTTCCCACAGACATCAGAGCACTCTGTAACAGGATTTGACAGATAGTGACGGGGCGCGGCCAGCAGGGGCCAGCAGCGAGGCTGACTTGCTCTTTGACCGTGTGACTGTGGTGACCAAATCCAGGGGGCGTATTACATTGGTTATTGATGTAGCTTAAAGAGGTGGAACAGATTAAACATTCAGATGAAACAATCAGCAAATAAAAGTCAAATGAAGAAAACGTACAAGGGCTTATTAGTCAATGATATCAGTGATTTCATGTCTGTTTGTTTTTTTACTATTTCCAATAAAAACCACAGAAAGATTAAAAGAGACAACAGATGGATATCATTACAAATGAGTCAGAAGAGAGGAGTCCCTGGATAAACTAGTTATTGAGGTACAATCGGATGACTGGGAACTCATTTATAAAGGAAAAGACGCCCTGTCACTATGAGTGTACAATCAAACAATACAAGAGAAAGTGAAATATGGATCTGGACTCTGGGAGCAGTGGGCGGAGCTGAGGTTGCACCGTGAGAGAGAGCGAGAGAGAGAGAGAGAGAGAGAGAGAGTGGACAAAGATAGAGACTGAGACTGAGACTGAGACTGAGACTTGGACTTGGAGTGGAGTGGATCAGTCTGGAGGCCCAGGCACATGACCACCTCAGCTTCCACTCAGAGCCCAGACCAGCTGTTCAGATTTGGACACTTGGAGCTGAGAAGGGGGAGGCTCCATGATTCCTCTTCATGCAGAGGTTTTATTTCCCTTTGCCACTGAAGGCAACACACTCACTAGTCACCAGTCCACAGATGAAAACACAAAATCATATGTGTACACAGAAAGTCCAGTTAAGATGGAGACGGGTTGTGAATGACACAGATGCTACTGGTACAGTATGAGAGTCTGACTGCTTTCAAAAGGTCCAGTGATCATACAAGCGTATCAGTCACTCTCATACTTTCTCATGGTTCTATTGACAATGAGAAGCAACAACACAACACTACTGCTTGGACATGTTTGCTGGATCACATCATGGATGATGGATGATGGATGGATGGATGGATGGATGGATGGATGGATGGATGGATGGATGATGGATGTAATATACAGACATGACTTATGTTCACTCTGGAGGTGAGGGGGGAACTCCTGTTCTCACTTTCATTGTCACTTTAATTTGAAAAAAACATATATTCTATTTTCACCAAGATGTTAGTGAGTTAGTTTTACCAGTAAATGGCTGCTCCATCCTCACTTCTCCTATAACCAGGCCCAAACACACACACACCCCCACACACACACACACACACACACACACACACACACACACACACACACACACACACACACAACAGCCGGGCCTCCTGGGGGTCGTTTGGAGGGTCATAATTTATTTACACATGTTATAGATAATATCAAAGTAAGTGATGTATTAGTCAATGATATCAGTGATTTCATGTCTGTTTGTTTTAGTTTTTTTACTATTTACAATAAAAAACACAGAAACATTAAAACAGACAACAGATAGATGTCAACACAAATGAGTCAAAACAGAGCAGTCCCTGGAAAAACTAGTTATTGAGGTACAATCAGATGACTGGGAACTCATTTAGAAATACGAGAAAAAGTGAAATATAAAGATGTTTAATGGATGACAAAGGGCTTAAAAAATGCATCCAAGGAGAAGAATACATGACATAGAGAATCCAATAAATGATGAACGAAGGAGATGGAAAATAAATCCAAGAAATGTAAAACAAAGTTCACTCATATGATGAGAAAATGTTAGAAGAATTCTTTTAAGAAAGTACCAGAAAACAATAAAGACCATGTCAGCAGTACATAGAAGGTTCTACATAGTATCATTCAACAGGCTTCCAGTAAGGATACCGTTATTGAAAACAGACACACTTCACAAACTACAGACCCACAATTCTCCCAAATCCTAGAAAAACTCTTCAACGACATACTAGATACATTCAGAGAAATGAAATCTAATTCATTAAATCTAGGTCAAACAAAAATCATGATATTTGGAAAATATGAAATAAATAAACAGGTAAAGGTTCAAGTAGAGAGTGTAAATAGAGAAAAGGTGATTGAAGACAAATTTCTAGAAAAATGTAAGGATGAGTACGAGCACATTACAACTCTACAAAGCTGATTTCCTTTGATCTGAGCGTCTCCATGGCTCCAGTGCTGATCTCCTATCAGATCAAAGGAGATCAGGGCCTTTTGCCATGGAGATGCTCAGATCCAAGATTTCCTCCGGCTTTGATCTCCGTTGATCTCCATCCGGTGCCTCTCCCATCCACTTTGTGATGAAAGGCTCATTATTGTTCTTTTTCACAACCTTGGTGATGACGTCATCATTAGATTCAGGTATGATGAAGCAGGCAGAGAACTAAAACATGCAGGACACCAGCACTCTCTGACCCAGTTTGGACACCCTGTCGTAGACCATCAAGAGACAGCTTAGTTTTATCCTACTGATGACGTGTTGCTGCAATAGTCATCTTGCTCAGTTTCAAGTTTTTTCCCACAGACATCAGAGCACTCTGTAACAGGATTTGACAGATAGTGACGGGGCGCGGCCAGCAGGGGCCAGCAGCGAGGCTGACTTGCTCTTTGACCGTGTGACTGTGGTGACCAAATCCAGGGGGCGTATTACATTGGTTATTGATGTAGCTTAAAGAGGTGGAACAGATTAAACATTCAGATGAAACAATCAGCAAATAAAAGTCAAATGAAGAAAACGTACAAGGGCTTATTAGTCAATGATATCAGTGATTTCATGTCTGTTTGTTTTTTTACTATTTCCAATAAAAACCACAGAAAGATTAAAAGAGACAACAGATGGATATCATTACAAATGAGTCAGAAGAGAGGAATCCCTGGATAAACTAGTTATTGAGGTACAATCGGATGACTGGGAACTCATTTATAAAGGAAAAGACGCCCTGTCACTATGAGTGTACAATCAAACAATACAAGAGAAAGTGAAATATGGATCTGGACTCTGGGAGCAGTGGGCGGAGCTGAGGTTGCACCGTGAGAGAGAGCGAGAGAGAGAGAGAGAGAGAGAGAGAGTGGACAAAGATAGAGACTGAGACTGAGACTGAGTTTTACACTCGGACTTGGACTTGGAGTGGAGTGGATTAGTCTGGAGGCCCAGGCACATGACCACCTCAGCTTCCACTCAGAGCCCAGACCAGCTGTTCAGATTTGGACACTTGGAGCTGAGAAGGGGGAGGCTCCATGATTCCTCTTCATGCAGAGGTTTTATTTCCCTTTGCCACTGAAGGCAACACACTCACTAGTCACCAGTCCACAGATGAAAACACAAAATCATATGTGTACACAGAAAGTCCAGTTAAGATGGAGACGGGTTGTGAATGACACAGATGCTACTGGTACAGTATGAGAGTCTGACTGCTTTCAAAAGGTCCAGTGATCATACAAGCGTATCAGTCACTCTCATACTTTCTCATGGTTCTATTGACAATGAGAAGCAACAACACAACACTACTGCTTGGACATGTTTGCTGGATCACATCATGGATGATGGATGATGGATGGATGGATGGATGGATGGATGGATGGATGGATGGATGGATGATGGATGTAATATACAGACATGACTTATGTTCACTCTGGAGGTGAGGGGGGAACTCCTGTTCTCACTTTCATTGTCACTTTAATTTGAAAAAAACATATATTCTATTTTCACCAAGATGTTAGTGAGTTAGTTTTACCAGTAAATGGCTGCTCCATCCTCACTTCTCCTATAACCAGGCCCAAACACACACACACCCCCCCCCCACACACACACACACACACACACACACACACACACACACACACACACACACACACAACAGCCGGGCCTCCTGGGGGTCGTTTGGAGGGTCATAATTTATTTACACATGTTATAGATAATATCAAAGTAAGTGATGTATTAGTCAATGATATCAGTGATTTCATGTCTGTTTGTTTTAGTTTTTTTACTATTTACAATAAAAAACACAGAAACATTAAAACAGACAACAGATAGATGTCAACACAAATGAGTCAAAACAGAGCAGTCCCTGGAAAAACTAGTTATTGAGGTACAATCAGATGACTGGGAACTCATTTAGAAATACGAGAAAAAGTGAAATATAAAGATGTTTAATGGATGACAAAGGGCTTAAAAAATGCATCCAAGGAGAAGAATACATGACATAGAGAATCCAATAAATGATGAACGAAGGAGATGGAAAATAAATCCAAGAAATGTAAAACAAAGTTCACTCATATGATGAGAAAATGTTAGAAGAATTCTTTTAAGAAAGTACCAGAAAACAATAAAGACCATGTCAGCAGTACATAGAAGGTTCTACATAGTATCATTCAACAGGCTTCCAGTAAGGATACCGTTATTGAAAACAGACACACTTCACAAACTACAGACCCACAATTCTCCCAAATCCTAGAAAAACTCTTCAACGACATACTAGATACATTCAGAGAAATGAAATCTAATTCATTAAATCTAGGTCAAACAAAAATCATGATATTTGGAAAATATGAAATAAATAAACAGGTAAAGGCTCAAGTAGAGAGTGTAAATAGAGAAAAGGTGATTGAAGACAAATTTCTAGAAAAATGTAAGGATGAGTACGAGCACATTACAACTCTACAAAGCTGATTTCCTTTGATCTGAGCGTCTCCATGGCTCCAGTGCTGATCTCCTATCAGATCAAAGGAGATCAGGGCCTTTTGCCATGGAGATGCTCAGATCCAAGATTTCCTCCGGCTTTGATCTCCGTTGATCTCCATCCGGTGCCTCTCCCATCCACTTTGTGATGAAAGGCTCATTATTGTTCTTTTTCACAACCTTGGTGATGACGTCATCATTAGATTCAGGTATGATGAAGCAGGCAGAGAACTAAAACATGCAGGACACCAGCACTCTCTGACCCAGTTTGGACACCCTGTCGTAGACCATCAAGAGACAGCTTAGTTTTATCCTACTGATGACGTGTTGCTGCAATAGTCATCTTGCTCAGTTTCAAGTTTTTTCCCACAGACATCAGAGCACTCTGTAACAGGATTTGACAGATAGTGACGGGGCGCGGCCAGCAGGGGCCAGCAGCGAGGCTGACTTGCTCTTTGACCGTGTGACTGTGGTGACCAAATCCAGGGGGCGTATTACATTGGTTATTGATGTAGCTTAAAGAGGTGGAACAGATTAAACATTCAGATGAAACAATCAGCAAATAAAAGTCAAATGAAGAAAACGTACAAGGGCTTATTAGTCAATGATATCAGTGATTTCATGTCTGTTTGTTTTTTTACTATTTCCAATAAAAACCACAGAAAGATTAAAAGAGACAACAGATGGATATCATTACAAATGAGTCAGAAGAGAGGAATCCCTGGATAAACTAGTTATTGAGGTACAATCGGATGACTGGGAACTCATTTATAAAGGAAAAGACGCCCTGTCACTATGAGTGTACAATCAAACAATACAAGAGAAAGTGAAATATGGATCTGGACTCTGGGAGCAGTGGGCGGAGCTGAGGTTGCACCGTGAGAGAGAGCGAGAGAGAGAGAGAGAGAGAGAGAGAGTGGACAAAGATAGAGACTGAGACTGAGACTGAGACTGAGACTGAGTTTTACACTCGGACTTGGACTTGGAGTGGAGTGGATTAGTCTGGAGGCCCAGGCACATGACCACCTCAGCTTCCACTCAGAGCCCAGACCAGCTGTTCAGATTTGGACACTTGGAGCTGAGAAGGGGGAGGCTCCATGATTCCTCTTCATGCAGAGGTTTTATTTCCCTTTGCCACTGAAGGCAACACACTCACTAGTCACCAGTCCACAGATGAAAACACAAAATCATATGTGTACACAGAAAGTCCAGTTAAGATGGAGACGGGTTGTGAATGACACAGATGCTACTGGTACAGTATGAGAGTCTGACTGCTTTCAAAAGGTCCAGTGATCATACAAGCGTATCAGTCACTCTCATACTTTCTCATGGTTCTATTGACAATGAGAAGCAACAACACAACACTACTGCTTGGACATGTTTGCTGGATCACATCATGGATGATGGATGATGGATGGATGGATGGATGGATGGATGGATGGATGGATGGATGGATGATGGATGTAATATACAGACATGACTTATGTTCACTCTGGAGGTGAGGGGGGAACTCCTGTTCTCACTTTCATTGTCACTTTAATTTGAAAAAAACATATATTCTATTTTCACCAAGATGTTAGTGAGTTAGTTTTACCAGTAAATGGCTGCTCCATCCTCACTTCTCCTATAACCAGGCCCAAACACACACACACCCCCCCCCCCACACACACACACACACACACACACACACACACACACACACACACACACACACACAACAGCCGGGCCTCCTGGGGGTCGTTTGGAGGGTCATAATTTATTTACACATGTTATAGATAATATCAAAGTAAGTGATGTATTAGTCAATGATATCAGTGATTTCATGTCTGTTTGTTTTAGTTTTTTTACTATTTACAATAAAAAACACAGAAACATTAAAACAGACAACAGATAGATGTCAACACAAATGAGTCAAAACAGAGCAGTCCCTGGAAAAACTAGTTATTGAGGTACAATCAGATGACTGGGAACTCATTTAGAAATACGAGAAAAAGTGAAATATAAAGATGTTTAATGGATGACAAAGGGCTTAAAAAATGCATCCAAGGAGAAGAATACATGACATAGAGAATCCAATAAATGATGAACGAAGGAGATGGAAAATAAATCCAAGAAATGTAAAACAAAGTTCACTCATATGATGAGAAAATGTTAGAAGAATTCTTTTAAGAAAGTACCAGAAAACAATAAAGACCATGTCAGCAGTACATAGAAGGTTCTACATAGTATCATTCAACAGGCTTCCAGTAAGGATACCGTTATTGAAAACAGACACACTTCACAAACTACAGACCCACAATTCTCCCAAATCCTAGAAAAACTCTTCAACGACATACTAGATACATTCAGAGAAATGAAATCTAATTCATTAAATCTAGGTCAAACAAAAATCATGATATTTGGAAAATATGAAATAAATAAACAGGTAAAGGCTCAAGTAGAGAGTGTAAATAGAGAAAAGGTGATTGAAGACAAATTTCTAGAAAAATGTAAGGATGAGTACGAGCACATTACAACTCTACAAAGCTGATTTCCTTTGATCTGAGCGTCTCCATGGCTCCAGTGCTGATCTCCTATCAGATCAAAGGAGATCAGGGCCTTTTGCCATGGAGATGCTCAGATCCAAGATTTCCTCCGGCTTTGATCTCCGTTGATCTCCATCCGGTGCCTCTCCCATCCACTTTGTGATGAAAGGCTCATTATTGTTCTTTTTCACAACCTTGGTGATGACGTCATCATTAGATTCAGGTATGATGAAGCAGGCGGAGAACTAAAACATGCAGGACACCAGCACTCTCTGACCCAGTTTGGACACCCTGTCGTAGACCATCAAGAGACAGCTTAGTTTTATCCTACTGATGACGTGTTGCTGCAATAGTCATCTTGCTCAGTTTCAAGTTTTTTCCCACAGACATCAGAGCACTCTGTAACAGGATTTGACAGATAGTGACGGGGCGCGGCCAGCAGGGGCCAGCAGCGAGGCTGACTTGCTCTTTGACCGTGTGACTGTGGTGACCAAATCCAGGGGGCGTATTACATTGGTTATTGATGTAGCTTAAAGAGGTGGAACAGATTAAACATTCAGATGAAACAATCAGCAAATAAAAGTCAAATGAAGAAAACGTACAAGGGCTTATTAGTCAATGATATCAGTGATTTCATGTCTGTTTGTTTTTTTACTATTTCCAATAAAAACCACAGAAAGATTAAAAGAGACAACAGATGGATATCATTACAAATGAGTCAGAAGAGAGGAATCCCTGGATAAACTAGTTATTGAGGTACAATCGGATGACTGGGAACTCATTTATAAAGGAAAAGACGCCCTGTCACTATGAGTGTACAATCAAACAATACAAGAGAAAGTGAAATATGGATCTGGACTCTGGGAGCAGTGGGCGGAGCTGAGGTTGCACCGTGAGAGAGAGCGAGAGAGAGAGAGAGAGAGAGAGAGAGTGGACAAAGATAGAGACTGAGACTGAGACTGAGACTGAGACTGAGTTTTACACTCGGACTTGGACTTGGAGTGGAGTGGATTAGTCTGGAGGCCCAGGCACATGACCACCTCAGCTTCCACTCAGAGCCCAGACCAGCTGTTCAGATTTGGACACTTGGAGCTGAGAAGGGGGAGGCTCCATGATTCCTCTTCATGCAGAGGTTTTATTTCCCTTTGCCACTGAAGGCAACACACTCACTAGCCACCAGTCCACAGATGAAAACACAAAATCATATGTGTACACAGAAAGTCCAGTTAAGATGGAGACGGGTTGTGAATGACACAGATGCTACTGGTACAGTATGAGAGTCTGACTGCTTTCAAAAGGTCCAGTGATCATACAAGCGTATCAGTCACTCTCATACTAACTCATGGTTCTATTGACAATGAGAAGCAACAACACAACACTACTGCTTGGACATGTTTGCTGGATCACATCATGGATGGATGGATGATGGATGGATGGATGGATGGATGGATGGATGATGGATGTAATATACAGACATGACTTATGTTCACTCTGGAGGTGAGGGGGGAACTCCTGTTCTCACTTTCATTGTCACTTTAATTTGAAAAAAACATATATTCTATTTTCACCAAGATGTTAGTGAGTTAGTTTTACCAGTAAATGGCTGCTCCATCCTCACTTCTCCTATAACCAGGCCCAAACACACACACACCCCCCCCCACACACACACACACACACACACACACACACACACACACACACAACAGCCGGGCCTCCTGGGGGTCGTTTGGAGGGTCATAATTTATTTACACATGTTATAGATAATATCAAAGTAAGTGATGTATTAGTCAATGATATCAGTGATTTCATGTCTGTTTGTTTTAGTTTTTTTACTATTTACAATAAAAAACACAGAAACATTAAAACAGACAACAGATAGATGTCAACACAAATGAGTCAAAACAGAGCAGTCCCTGGAAAAACTAGTTATTGAGGTACAATCAGATGACTGGGAACTCATTTAGAAATACGAGAAAAAGTGAAATATAAAGATGTTTAATGGATGACAAAGGGCTTAAAAAATGCATCCAAGGAGAAGAATACATGACATAGAGAATCCAATAAATGATGAACGAAGGAGATGGAAAATAAATCCAAGAAATGTAAAACAAAGTTCACTCATATGATGAGAAAATGTTAGAAGAATTCTTTTAAGAAAGTACCAGAAAACAATAAAGACCATGTCAGCAGTACATAGAAGGTTCTACATAGTATCATTCAACAGGCTTCCAGTAAGGATACCGTTATTGAAAACAGACACACTTCACAAACTACAGACCCACAATTCTCCCAAATCCTAGAAAAACTCTTCAACGACATACTAGATACATTCAGAGAAATGAAATCTAATTCATTAAATCTAGGTCAAACAAAAATCATGATATTTGGAAAATATGAAATAAATAAACAGGTAAAGGCTCAAGTAGAGAGTGTAAATAGAGAAAAGGTGATTGAAGACAAATTTCTAGAAAAATGTAAGGATGAGTACGAGCACATTACAACTCTACAAAGCTGATTTCCTTTGATCTGAGCGTCTCCATGGCTCCAGTGCTGATCTCCTATCAGATCAAAGGAGATCAGGGCCTTTTGCCATGGAGATGCTCAGATCCAAGATTTCCTCCGGCTTTGATCTCCGTTGATCTCCATCCGGTGCCTCTCCCATCCACTTTGTGATGAAAGGCTCATTATTGTTCTTTTTCACAACCTTGGTGATGACGTCATCATTAGATTCAGGTATGATGAAGCAGGCGGAGAACTAAAACATGCAGGACACCAGCACTCTCTGACCCAGTTTGGACACCCTGTCGTAGACCATCAAGAGACAGCTTAGTTTTATCCTACTGATGACGTGTTGCTGCAATAGTCATCTTGCTCAGTTTCAAGTTTTTTCCCACAGACATCAGAGCACTCTGTAACAGGATTTGACAGATAGTGACGGGGCGCGGCCAGCAGGGGCCAGCAGCGAGGCTGACTTGCTCTTTGACCGTGTGACTGTGGTGACCAAATCCAGGGGGCGTATTACATTGGTTATTGATGTAGCTTAAAGAGGTGGAACAGATTAAACATTCAGATGAAACAATCAGCAAATAAAAGTCAAATGAAGAAAACGTACAAGGGCTTATTAGTCAATGATATCAGTGATTTCATGTCTGTTTGTTTTTTTACTATTTCCAATAAAAACCACAGAAAGATTAAAAGAGACAACAGATGGATATCATTACAAATGAGTCAGAAGAGAGGAATCCCTGGATAAACTAGTTATTGAGGTACAATCGGATGACTGGGAACTCATTTATAAAGGAAAAGACGCCCTGTCACTATGAGTGTACAATCAAACAATACAAGAGAAAGTGAAATATGGATCTGGACTCTGGGAGCAGTGGGCGGAGCTGAGGTTGCACCGTGAGAGAGAGCGAGAGAGAGCGAGAGAGAGAGAGAGAGTGGACAAAGATAGAGACTGAGACTGAGACTGAGACTCGGACTCGGACTTGGACTTGGACTTGGAGTGGAGTGGATCAGTCTGGAGGCCCAGGCACATGACCACCTCAGCTTCCACTCAGAGCCCAGACCAGCTGTTCAGATTTGGACACTTGGAGCTGAGAAGGGGGAGGCTCCATGATTCCTCTTCATGCAGAGGTTTTATTTCCCTTTGCCACTGAAGGCAACACACTCACTAGTCACCAGTCCACAGATGAAAACACAAAATCATATGTGTACACAGAAAGTCCAGTTAAGATGGAGACGGGTTGTGAATGACACAGATGCTACTGGTACAGTATGAGAGTCTGACTGCTTTCAAAAGGTCCAGTGATCATACAAGCGTATCAGTCACTCTCATACTTTCTCATGGTTCTATTGACAATGAGAAGCAACAACACAACACTACTGCTTGGACATGTTTGCTGGATCACATCATGGATGATGGATGATGGATGGATGGATGGATGGATGGATGGATGGATGGATGGATGGATGGATGATGGATGTAATATACAGACATGACTTATGTTCACTCTGGAGGTGAGGGGGGAACTCCTGTTCTCACTTTCATTGTCACTTTAATTTGAAAAAAACATATATTCTATTTTCACCAAGATGTTAGTGAGTTAGTTTTACCAGTAAATGGCTGCTCCATCCTCACTTCTCCTATAACCAGGCCCAAACACACACACACCCCCACACACACACACACACACACACACACACACACACACACACACACACACACACACACACACAACAGCCGGGCCTCCTGGGGGTCGTTTGGAGGGTCATAATTTATTTACACATGTTATAGATAATATCAAAGTAAGTGATGTATTAGTCAATGATATCAGTGATTTCATGTCTGTTTGTTTTAGTTTTTTTACTATTTACAATAAAAAACACAGAAACATTAAAACAGACAACAGATAGATGTCAACACAAATGAGTCAAAACAGAGCAGTCCCTGGAAAAACTAGTTATTGAGGTACAATCAGATGACTGGGAACTCATTTAGAAATACGAGAAAAAGTGAAATATAAAGATGTTTAATGGATGACAAAGGGCTTAAAAAATGCATCCAAGGAGAAGAATACATGACATAGAGAATCCAATAAATGATGAACGAAGGAGATGGAAAATAAATCCAAGAAATGTAAAACAAAGTTCACTCATATGATGAGAAAATGTTAGAAGAATTCTTTTAAGAAAGTACCAGAAAACAATAAAGACCATGTCAGCAGTACATAGAAGGTTCTACATAGTATCATTCAACAGGCTTCCAGTAAGGATACCGTTATTGAAAACAGACACACTTCACAAACTACAGACCCACAATTCTCCCAAATCCTAGAAAAACTCTTCAACGACATACTAGATACATTCAGAGAAATGAAATCTAATTCATTAAATCTAGGTCAAACAAAAATCATGATATTTGGAAAATATGAAATAAATAAACAGGTAAAGGTTCAAGTAGAGAGTGTAAATAGAGAAAAGGTGATTGAAGACAAATTTCTAGAAAAATGTAAGGATGAGTACGAGCACATTACAACTCTACAAAGCTGATTTCCTTTGATCTGAGCGTCTCCATGGCTCCAGTGCTGATCTCCTATCAGATCAAAGGAGATCAGGGCCTTTTGCCATGGAGATGCTCAGATCCAAGATTTCCTCCGGCTTTGATCTCCGTTGATCTCCATCCGGTGCCTCTCCCATCCACTTTGTGATGAAAGGCTCATTATTGTTCTTTTTCACAACCTTGGTGATGACGTCATCATTAGATTCAGGTATGATGAAGCAGGCAGAGAACTAAAACATGCAGGACACCAGCACTCTCTGACCCAGTTTGGACACCCTGTCGTAGACCATCAAGAGACAGCTTAGTTTTATCCTACTGATGACGTGTTGCTGCAATAGTCATCTTGCTCAGTTTCAAGTTTTTTCCCACAGACATCAGAGCACTCTGTAACAGGATTTGACAGATAGTGACGGGGCGCGGCCAGCAGGGGCCAGCAGCGAGGCTGACTTGCTCTTTGACCGTGTGACTGTGGTGACCAAATCCAGGGGGCGTATTACATTGGTTATTGATGTAGCTTAAAGAGGTGGAACAGATTAAACATTCAGATGAAACAATCAGCAAATAAAAGTCAAATGAAGAAAACGTACAAGGGCTTATTAGTCAATGATATCAGTGATTTCATGTCTGTTTGTTTTTTTACTATTTCCAATAAAAACCACAGAAAGATTAAAAGAGACAACAGATGGATATCATTACAAATGAGTCAGAAGAGAGGAATCCCTGGATAAACTAGTTATTGAGGTACAATCGGATGACTGGGAACTCATTTATAAAGGAAAAGACGCCCTGTCACTA
Source organism: Lipophrys pholis (assembly GCF_963383615.2). Taxonomy (NCBI): domain Eukaryota; kingdom Metazoa; phylum Chordata; class Actinopteri; order Blenniiformes; family Blenniidae; genus Lipophrys; species Lipophrys pholis. The sequence continues at coordinate 561,987 of NW_028292098.1, forward strand.
TGAGTGTACAATCAAACAATACAAGAGAAAGTGAAATATGGATCTGGACTCTGGGAGCAGTGGGCGGAGCTGAGGTTGCACCGTGAGAGAGAGCGAGAGAGAGAGAGAGAGAGAGAGAGAGTGGACAAAGATAGAGACTGAGACTGAGACTGAGACTGAGACTGAGTTTTACACTCGGACTTGGACTTGGAGTGGAGTGGATCAGTCTGGAGGCCCAGGCACATGACCACCTCAGCTTCCACTCAGAGCCCAGACCAGCTGTTCAGATTTGGACACTTGGAGCTGAGAAGGGGGAGGCTCTATGATTCCTCTTCATGCAGAGGTTTTATTTCCCTTTGCCACTGAAGGCAACACACTCACTAGTCACCAGTCCACAGATGAAAACACAAAATCATATGTGTACACAGAAAGTCCAGTTAAGATGGAGACGGGTTGTGAATGACACAGATGCTACTGGTACAGTATGAGAGTCTGACTGCTTTCAAAAGGTCCAGTGATCATACAAGCGTATCAGTCACTCTCATACTTTCTCATGGTTCTATTGACAATGAGAAGCAACAACACAACACTACTGCTTGGACATGTTTGCTGGATCACATCATGGATGATGGATGATGGATGGATGGATGGATGGATGGATGGATGGATGGATGGATGATGGATGTAATATACAGACATGACTTATGTTCACTCTGGAGGTGAGGGGGGAACTCCTGTTCTCACTTTCATTGTCACTTTAATTTGAAAAAAACATATATTCTATTTTCACCAAGATGTTAGTGAGTTAGTTTTACCAGTAAATGGCTGCTCCATCCTCACTTCTCCTATAACCAGGCCCAAACACACACACACCCCCCCACACACACACCCCCCCCCCCACACACACACACACACACACACACACACACACACACACACAACAGCCGGGCCTCCTGGGGGTCGTTTGGAGGGTCATAATTTATTTACACATGTTATAGATAATATCAAAGTAAGTGATGTATTAGTCAATGATATCAGTGATTTCATGTCTGTTTGTTTTAGTTTTTTTACTATTTACAATAAAAAACACAGAAACATTAAAACAGACAACAGATAGATGTCAACACAAATGAGTCAAAACAGAGCAGTCCCTGGAAAAACTAGTTATTGAGGTACAATCAGATGACTGGGAACTCATTTAGAAATACGAGAAAAAGTGAAATATAAAGATGTTTAATGGATGACAAAGGGCTTAAAAAATGCATCCAAGGAGAAGAATACATGACATAGAGAATCCAATAAATGATGAACGAAGGAGATGGAAAATAAATCCAAGAAATGTAAAACAAAGTTCACTCATATGATGAGAAAATGTTAGAAGAATTCTTTTAAGAAAGTACCAGAAAACAATAAAGACCATGTCAGCAGTACATAGAAGGTTCTACATAGTATCATTCAACAGGCTTCCAGTAAGGATACCGTTATTGAAAACAGACACACTTCACAAACTACAGACCCACAATTCTCCCAAATCCTAGAAAAACTCTTCAACGACATACTAGATACATTCAGAGAAATGAAATCTAATTCATTAAATCTAGGTCAAACAAAAATCATGATATTTGGAAAATATGAAATAAATAAACAGGTAAAGGTTCAAGTAGAGAGTGTAAATAGAGAAAAGGTGATTGAAGACAAATTTCTAGAAAAATGTAAGGATGAGTACGAGCACATTACAACTCTACAAAGCTGATTTCCTTTGATCTGAGCGTCTCCATGGCTCCAGTGCTGATCTCCTATCAGATCAAAGGAGATCAGGGCCTTTTGCCATGGAGATGCTCAGATCCAAGATTTCCTCCGGCTTTGATCTCCGTTGATCTCCATCCGGTGCCTCTCCCATCCACTTTGTGATGAAAGGCTCATTATTGTTCTTTTTCACAACCTTGGTGATGACGTCATCATTAGATTCAGGTATGATGAAGCAGGCAGAGAACTAAAACATGCAGGACACCAGCACTCTCTGACCCAGTTTGGACACCCTGTCGTAGACCATCAAGAGACAGCTTAGTTTTATCCTACTGATGACGTGTTGCTGCAATAGTCATCTTGCTCAGTTTCAAGTTTTTTCCCACAGACATCAGAGCACTCTGTAACAGGATTTGACAGATAGTGACGGGGCGCGGCCAGCAGGGGCCAGCAGCGAGGCTGACTTGCTCTTTGACCGTGTGACTGTGGTGACCAAATCCAGGGGGCGTATTACATTGGTTATTGATGTAGCTTAAAGAGGTGGAACAGATTAAACATTCAGATGAAACAATCAGCAAATAAAAGTCAAATGAAGAAAACGTACAAGGGCTTATTAGTCAATGATATCAGTGATTTCATGTCTGTTTGTTTTTTTACTATTTCCAATAAAAACCACAGAAAGATTAAAAGAGACAACAGATGGATATCATTACAAATGAGTCAGAAGAGAGGAATCCCTGGATAAACTAGTTATTGAGGTACAATCGGATGACTGGGAACTCATTTATAAAGGAAAAGACGCCCTGTCACTATGAGTCTACAATCAAACAATACAAGAGAAAGTGAAATATGGATCTGGACTCTGGGAGCAGTGGGCGGAGCTGAGGTTGCACCGTGAGAGAGAGCGAGAGAGAGAGAGAGAGAGAGAGAGAGAGAGTGGACAAAGATAGAGACTGAGACTGAGACTGAGACTGAGTTTTACACTCGGACTTGGACTTGGAGTGGAGTGGATTAGTCTGGAGGCCCAGGCACATGACCACCTCAGCTTCCACTCAGAGCCCAGACCAGCTGTTCAGATTTGGACACTTGGAGCTGAGAAGGGGGAGGCTCCATGATTCCTCTTCATGCAGAGGTTTTATTTCCCTTTGCCACTGAAGGCAACACACTCACTAGCCACCAGTCCACAGATGAAAACACAAAATCATATGTGTACACAGAAAGTCCAGTTAAGATGGAGACGGGTTGTGAATGACACAGATGCTACTGGTACAGTATGAGAGTCTGACTGCTTTCAAAAGGTCCAGTGATCATACAAGCGTATCAGTCACTCTCATACTAACTCATGGTTCTATTGACAATGAGAAGCAACAACACAACACTACTGCTTGGACATGTTTGCTGGATCACATCATGGATGGATGGATGATGGATGGATGGATGGATGGATGGATGATGGATGTAATATACAGACATGACTTATGTTCACTCTGGAGGTGAGGGGGGAACTCCTGTTCTCACTTTCATTGTCACTTTAATTTGAAAAAAACATATATTCTATTTTCACCAAGATGTTAGTGAGTTAGTTTTACCAGTAAATGGCTGCTCCATCCTCACTTCTCCTATAACCAGGCCCAAACACACACACACCCCCCCCCCCACACACACACACACACACACACACACACACACACACAACAGCCGGGCCTCCTGGGGGTCGTTTGGAGGGTCATAATTTATTTACACATGTTATAGATAATATCAAAGTAAGTGATGTATTAGTCAATGATATCAGTGATTTCATGTCTGTTTGTTTTAGTTTTTTTACTATTTACAATAAAAAACACAGAAACATTAAAACAGACAACAGATAGATGTCAACACAAATGAGTCAAAACAGAGCAGTCCCTGGAAAAACTAGTTATTGAGGTACAATCAGATGACTGGGAACTCATTTAGAAATACGAGAAAAAGTGAAATATAAAGATGTTTAATGGATGACAAAGGGCTTAAAAAATGCATCCAAGGAGAAGAATACATGACATAGAGAATCCAATAAATGATGAACGAAGGAGATGGAAAATAAATCCAAGAAATGTAAAACAAAGTTCACTCATATGATGAGAAAATGTTAGAAGAATTCTTTTAAGAAAGTACCAGAAAACAATAAAGACCATGTCAGCAGTACATAGAAGGTTCTACATAGTATCATTCAACAGGCTTCCAGTAAGGATACCGTTATTGAAAACAGACACACTTCACAAACTACAGACCCACAATTCTCCCAAATCCTAGAAAAACTCTTCAACGACATACTAGATACATTCAGAGAAATGAAATCTAATTCATTAAATCTAGGTCAAACAAAAATCATGATATTTGGAAAATATGAAATAAATAAACAGGTAAAGGTTCAAGTAGAGAGTGTAAATAGAGAAAAGGTGATTGAAGACAAATTTCTAGAAAAATGTAAGGATGAGTACGAGCACATTACAACTCTACAAAGCTGATTTCCTTTGATCTGAGCGTCTCCATGGCTCCAGTGCTGATCTCCTATCAGATCAAAGGAGATCAGGGCCTTTTGCCATGGAGATGCTCAGATCCAAGATTTCCTCCGGCTTTGATCTCCGTTGATCTCCATCCGGTGCCTCTCCCATCCACTTTGTGATGAAAGGCTCATTATTGTTCTTTTTCACAACCTTGGTGATGACGTCATCATTAGATTCAGGTATGATGAAGCAGGCAGAGAACTAAAACATGCAGGACACCAGCACTCTCTGACCCAGTTTGGACACCCTGTCGTAGACCATCAAGAGACAGCTTAGTTTTATCCTACTGATGACGTGTTGCTGCAATAGTCATCTTGCTCAGTTTCAAGTTTTTTCCCACAGACATCAGAGCACTCTGTAACAGGATTTGACAGATAGTGACGGGGCGCGGCCAGCAGGGGCCAGCAGCGAGGCTGACTTGCTCTTTGACCGTGTGACTGTGGTGACCAAATCCAGGGGGCGTATTACATTGGTTATTGATGTAGCTTAAAGAGGTGGAACAGATTAAACATTCAGATGAAACAATCAGCAAATAAAAGTCAAATGAAGAAAACGTACAAGGGCTTATTAGTCAATGATATCAGTGATTTCATGTCTGTTTGTTTTTTTACTATTTCCAATAAAAACCACAGAAAGATTAAAAGAGACAACAGATGGATATCATTACAAATGAGTCAGAAGAGAGGAATCCCTGGATAAACTAGTTATTGAGGTACAATCGGATGACTGGGAACTCATTTATAAAGGAAAAGACGCCCTGTCACTATGAGTGTACAATCAAACAATACAAGAGAAAGTGAAATATGGATCTGGACTCTGGGAGCAGTGGGCGGAGCTGAGGTTGCACCGTGAGAGAGAGCGAGAGAGAGAGAGAGAGAGAGAGAGAGTGGACAAAGATAGAGACTGAGACTGAGACTGAGACTGAGACTGAGTTTTACACTCGGACTTGGACTTGGAGTGGAGTGGATCAGTCTGGAGGCCCAGGCACATGACCACCTCAGCTTCCACTCAGAGCCCAGACCAGCTGTTCAGATTTGGACACTTGGAGCTGAGAAGGGGGAGGCTCCATGATTCCTCTTCATGCAGAGGTTTTATTTCCCTTTGCCACTGAAGGCAACACACTCACTAGTCACCAGTCCACAGATGAAAACACAAAATCATATGTGTACACAGAAAGTCCAGTTAAGATGGAGACGGGTTGTGAATGACACAGATGCTACTGGTACAGTATGAGAGTCTGACTGCTTTCAAAAGGTCCAGTGATCATACAAGCGTATCAGTCACTCTCATACTTTCTCATGGTTCTATTGACAATGAGAAGCAACAACACAACACTACTGCTTGGACATGTTTGCTGGATCACATCATGGATGATGGATGATGGATGGATGGATGATGGATGTAATATACAGACATGACTTATGTTCACTCTGGAGGTGAGGGGGGAACTCCTGTTCTCACTTTCATTGTCACTTTAATTTGAAAAAAACATATATTCTATTTTCACCAAGATGTTAGTGAGTTAGTTTTACCAGTAAATGGCTGCTCCATCCTCACTTCTCCTATAACCAGGCCCAAACACACACACACCCCCCCACACACACACCCCCCCCCCCCACACACACACACACACACACACACACACACACACACACAACAGCCGGGCCTCCTGGGGGTCGTTTGGAGGGTCATAATTTATTTACACATGTTATAGATAATATCAAAGTAAGTGATGTATTAGTCAATGATATCAGTGATTTCATGTCTGTTTGTTTTAGTTTTTTTACTATTTACAATAAAAAACACAGAAACATTAAAACAGACAACAGATAGATGTCAACACAAATGAGTCAAAACAGAGCAGTCCCTGGAAAAACTAGTTATTGAGGTACAATCAGATGACTGGGAACTCATTTAGAAATACGAGAAAAAGTGAAATATAAAGATGTTTAATGGATGACAAAGGGCTTAAAAAATGCATCCAAGGAGAAGAATACATGACATAGAGAATCCAATAAATGATGAACGAAGGAGATGGAAAATAAATCCAAGAAATGTAAAACAAAGTTCACTCATATGATGAGAAAATGTTAGAAGAATTCTTTTAAGAAAGTACCAGAAAACAATAAAGACCATGTCAGCAGTACATAGAAGGTTCTACATAGTATCATTCAACAGGCTTCCAGTAAGGATACCGTTATTGAAAACAGACACACTTCACAAACTACAGACCCACAATTCTCCCAAATCCTAGAAAAACTCTTCAACGACATACTAGATACATTCAGAGAAATGAAATCTAATTCATTAAATCTAGGTCAAACAAAAATCATGATATTTGGAAAATATGAAATAAATAAACAGGTAAAGGTTCAAGTAGAGAGTGTAAATAGAGAAAAGGTGATTGAAGACAAATTTCTAGAAAAATGTAAGGATGAGTACGAGCACATTACAACTCTACAAAGCTGATTTCCTTTGATCTGAGCGTCTCCATGGCTCCAGTGCTGATCTCCTATCAGATCAAAGGAGATCAGGGCCTTTTGCCATGGAGATGCTCAGATCCAAGATTTCCTCCGGCTTTGATCTCCGTTGATCTCCATCCGGTGCCTCTCCCATCCACTTTGTGATGAAAGGCTCATTATTGTTCTTTTTCACAACCTTGGTGATGACGTCATCATTAGATTCAGGTATGATGAAGCAGGCAGAGAACTAAAACATGCAGGACACCAGCACTCTCTGACCCAGTTTGGACACCCTGTCGTAGACCATCAAGAGACAGCTTAGTTTTATCCTACTGATGACGTGTTGCTGCAATAGTCATCTTGCTCAGTTTCAAGTTTTTTCCCACAGACATCAGAGCACTCTGTAACAGGATTTGACAGATAGTGACGGGGCGCGGCCAGCAGGGGCCAGCAGCGAGGCTGACTTGCTCTTTGACCGTGTGACTGTGGTGACCAAATCCAGGGGGCGTATTACATTGGTTATTGATGTAGCTTAAAGAGGTGGAACAGATTAAACATTCAGATGAAACAATCAGCAAATAAAAGTCAAATGAAGAAAACGTACAAGGGCTTATTAGTCAATGATATCAGTGATTTCATGTCTGTTTGTTTTTTTACTATTTCCAATAAAAACCACAGAAAGATTAAAAGAGACAACAGATGGATATCATTACAAATGAGTCAGAAGAGAGGAATCCCTGGATAAACTAGTTATTGAGGTACAATCGGATGACTGGGAACTCATTTATAAAGGAAAAGACGCCCTGTCACTATGAGTGTACAATCAAACAATACAAGAGAAAGTGAAATATGGATCTGGACTCTGGGAGCAGTGGGCGGAGCTGAGGTTGCACCGTGAGAGAGAGCGAGAGAGAGAGAGAGAGAGAGAGAGAGTGGACAAAGCTAGAGACTGAGACTGAGACTGAGACTGAGTTTTACACTCGGACTTGGACTTGGAGTGGAGTGGATTAGTCTGGAGGCCCAGGCACATGACCACCTCAGCTTCCACTCAGAGCCCAGACCAGCTGTTCAGATTTGGACACTTGGAGCTGAGAAGGGGGAGGCTCCATGATTCCTCTTCATGCAGAGGTTTTATTTCCCTTTGCCACTGAAGGCAACACACTCACTAGTCACCAGTCCACAGATGAAAACACAAAATCATATGTGTACACAGAAAGTCCAGTTAAGATGGAGACGGGTTGTGAATGACACAGATGCTACTGGTACAGTATGAGAGTCTGACTGCTTTCAAAAGGTCCAGTGATCATACAAGCGTATCAGTCACTCTCATACTAACTCATGGTTCTATTGACAATGAGAAGCAACAACACAACACTACTGCTTGGACATGTTTGCTGGATCACATCATGGATGGATGGATGATGGATGGATGGATGGATGGATGGATGATGGATGTAATATACAGACATGACTTATGTTCACTCTGGAGGTGAGGGGGGAACTCCTGTTCTCACTTTCATTGTCACTTTAATTTGAAAAAAACATATATTCTATTTTCACCAAGATTTTAGTGAGTTAGTTTTACCAGTAAATGGCTGCTCCATCCTCACTTCTCCTATAACCAGGCCCAAACACACACACACCCCCCCCCACACACACACACACACACACACACACACACACACACACACACACAACAGCCGGGCCTCCTGGGGGTCGTTTGGAGGGTCATAATTTATTTACACATGTTATAGATAATATCAAAGTAAGTGATGTATTAGTCAATGATATCAGTGATTTCATGTCTGTTTGTTTTAGTTTTTTTACTATTTACAATAAAAAACACAGAAACATTAAAACAGACAACAGATAGATGTCAACACAAATGAGTCAAAACAGAGCAGTCCCTGGAAAAACTAGTTATTGAGGTACAATCAGATGACTGGGAACTCATTTAGAAATACGAGAAAAAGTGAAATATAAAGATGTTTAATGGATGACAAAGGGCTTAAAAAATGCATCCAAGGAGAAGAATACATGACATAGAGAATCCAATAAATGATGAACGAAGGAGATGGAAAATAAATCCAAGAAATGTAAAACAAAGTTCACTCATATGATGAGAAAATGTTAGAAGAATTCTTTTAAGAAAGTACCAGAAAACAATAAAGACCATGTCAGCAGTACATAGAAGGTTCTACATAGTATCATTCAACAGGCTTCCAGTAAGGATACCGTTATTGAAAACAGACACACTTCACAAACTACAGACCCACAATTCTCCCAAATCCTAGAAAAACTCTTCAACGACATACTAGATACATTCAGAGAAATGAAATCTAATTCATTAAATCTAGGTCAAACAAAAATCATGATATTTGGAAAATATGAAATAAATAAACAGGTAAAGGCTCAAGTAGAGAGTGTAAATAGAGAAAAGGTGATTGAAGACAAATTTCTAGAAAAATGTAAGGATGAGTACGAGCACATTACAACTCTACAAAGCTGATTTCCTTTGATCTGAGCGTCTCCATGGCTCCAGTGCTGATCTCCTATCAGATCAAAGGAGATCAGGGCCTTTTGCCATGGAGATGCTCAGATCCAAGATTTCCTCCGGCTTTGATCTCCGTTGATCTCCATCCGGTGCCTCTCCCATCCACTTTGTGATGAAAGGCTCATTATTGTTCTTTTTCACAACCTTGGTGATGACGTCATCATTAGATTCAGGTATGATGAAGCAGGCGGAGAACTAAAACATGCAGGACACCAGCACTCTCTGACCCAGTTTGGACACCCTGTCGTAGACCATCAAGAGACAGCTTAGTTTTATCCTACTGATGACGTGTTGCTGCAATAGTCATCTTGCTCAGTTTCAAGTTTTTTCCCACAGACATCAGAGCACTCTGTAACAGGATTTGACAGATAGTGACGGGGCGCGGCCAGCAGGGGCCAGCAGCGAGGCTGACTTGCTCTTTGACCGTGTGACTGTGGTGACCAAATCCAGGGGGCGTATTACATTGGTTATTGATGTAGCTTAAAGAGGTGGAACAGATTAAACATTCAGATGAAACAATCAGCAAATAAAAGTCAAATGAAGAAAACGTACAAGGGCTTATTAGTCAATGATATCAGTGATTTCATGTCTGTTTGTTTTTTTACTATTTCCAATAAAAACCACAGAAAGATTAAAAGAGACAACAGATGGATATCATTACAAATGAGTCAGAAGAGAGGAATCCCTGGATAAACTAGTTATTGAGGTACAATCGGATGACTGGGAACTCATTTATAAAGGAAAAGACGCCCTGTCACTATGAGTGTACAATCAAACAATACAAGAGAAAGTGAAATATGGATCTGGACTCTGGGAGCAGTGGGCGGAGCTGAGGTTGCACCGTGAGAGAGAGCGAGAGAGAGAGAGAGAGAGAGAGAGAGTGGACAAAGATAGAGACTGAGACTGAGACTGAGACTGAGACTCGGACTCGGACTTGGACTTGGAGTGGAGTGGATCAGTCTGGAGGCCCAGGCACATGACCACCTCAGCTTCCACTCAGAGCCCAGACCAGCTGTTCAGATTTGGACACTTGGAGCTGAGAAGGGGGAGGCTCCATGATTCCTCTTCATGCAGAGGTTTTATTTCCCTTTGCCACTGAAGGCAACACACTCACTAGTCACCAGTCCACAGATGAAAACACAAAATCATATGTGTACACAGAAAGTCCAGTTAAGATGGAGACGGGTTGTGAATGACACAGATGCTACTGGTACAGTATGAGAGTCTGACTGCTTTCAAAAGGTCCAGTGATCATACAAGCGTATCAGTCACTCTCATACTTTCTCATGGTTCTATTGACAATGAGAAGCAACAACACAACACTACTGCTTGGACATGTTTGCTGGATCACATCATGGATGATGGATGATGGATGGATGGATGGATGGATGGATGGATGGATGGATGGATGATGGATGTAATATACAGACATGACTTATGTTCACTCTGGAGGTGAGGGGGGAACTCCTGTTCTCACTTTCATTGTCACTTTAATTTGAAAAAAACATATATTCTATTTTCACCAAGATGTTAGTGAGTTAGTTTTACCAGTAAATGGCTGCTCCATCCTCACTTCTCCTATAACCAGGCCCAAACACACACACACCCCCCCACACACACACCCCCCCCCCCCACACACACACACACACACACACACACACACACACACACAACAGCCGGGCCTCCTGGGGGTCGTTTGGAGGGTCATAATTTATTTACACATGTTATAGATAATATCAAAGTAAGTGATGTATTAGTCAATGATATCAGTGATTTCATGTCTGTTTGTTTTAGTTTTTTTACTATTTACAATAAAAAACACAGAAACATTAAAACAGACAACAGATAGATGTCAACACAAATGAGTCAAAACAGAGCAGTCCCTGGAAAAACTAGTTATTGAGGTACAATCAGATGACTGGGAACTCATTTAGAAATACGAGAAAAAGTGAAATATAAAGATGTTTAATGGATGACAAAGGGCTTAAAAAATGCATCCAAGGAGAAGAATACATGACATAGAGAATCCAATAAATGATGAACGAAGGAGATGGAAAATAAATCCAAGAAATGTAAAACAAAGTTCACTCATATGATGAGAAAATGTTAGAAGAATTCTTTTAAGAAAGTACCAGAAAACAATAAAGACCATGTCAGCAGTACATAGAAGGTTCTACATAGTATCATTCAACAGGCTTCCAGTAAGGATACCGTTATTGAAAACAGACACACTTCACAAACTACAGACCCACAATTCTCCCAAATCCTAGAAAAACTCTTCAACGACATACTAGATACATTCAGAGAAATGAAATCTAATTCATTAAATCTAGGTCAAACAAAAATCATGATATTTGGAAAATATGAAATAAATAAACAGGTAAAGGTTCAAGTAGAGAGTGTAAATAGAGAAAAGGTGATTGAAGACAAATTTCTAGAAAAATGTAAGGATGAGTACGAGCACATTACAACTCTACAAAGCTGATTTCCTTTGATCTGAGCGTCTCCATGGCTCCAGTGCTGATCTCCTATCAGATCAAAGGAGATCAGGGCCTTTTGCCATGGAGATGCTCAGATCCAAGATTTCCTCCGGCTTTGATCTCCGTTGATCTCCATCCGGTGCCTCTCCCATCCACTTTGTGATGAAAGGCTCATTATTGTTCTTTTTCACAACCTTGGTGATGACGTCATCATTAGATTCAGGTATGATGAAGCAGGCAGAGAACTAAAACATGCAGGACACCAGCACTCTCTGACCCAGTTTGGACACCCTGTCGTAGACCATCAAGAGACAGCTTAGTTTTATCCTACTGATGACGTGTTGCTGCAATAGTCATCTTGCTCAGTTTCAAGTTTTTTCCCACAGACATCAGAGCACTCTGTAACAGGATTTGACAGATAGTGACGGGGCGCGGCCAGCAGGGGCCAGCAGCGAGGCTGACTTGCTCTTTGACCGTGTGACTGTGGTGACCAAATCCAGGGGGCGTATTACATTGGTTATTGATGTAGCTTAAAGAGGTGGAACAGATTAAACATTCAGATGAAACAATCAGCAAATAAAAGTCAAATGAAGAAAACGTACAAGGGCTTATTAGTCAATGATATCAGTGATTTCATGTCTGTTTGTTTTTTTACTATTTCCAATAAAAACCACAGAAAGATTAAAAGAGACAACAGATGGATATCATTACAAATGAGTCAGAAGAGAGGAATCCCTGGATAAACTAGTTATTGAGGTACAATCGGATGACTGGGAACTCATTTATAAAGGAAAAGACGCCCTGTCACTATGAGTGTACAATCAAACAATACAAGAGAAAGTGAAATATGGATCTGGACTCTGGGAGCAGTGGGCGGAGCTGAGGTTGCACCGTGAGAGAGAGCGAGAGAGAGAGAGAGAGAGAGAGAGAGTGGACAAAGATAGAGACTGAGACTGAGACTGAGACTGAGACTGAGTTTTACACTCGGACTTGGACTTGGAGTGGAGTGGATCAGTCTGGAGGCCCAGGCACATGACCACCTCAGCTTCCACTCAGAGCCCAGACCAGCTGTTCAGATTTGGACACTTGGAGCTGAGAAGGGGGAGGCTCTATGATTCCTCTTCATGCAGAGGTTTTATTTCCCTTTGCCACTGAAGGCAACACACTCACTAGTCACCAGTCCACAGATGAAAACACAAAATCATATGTGTACACAGAAAGTCCAGTTAAGATGGAGACGGGTTGTGAATGACACAGATGCTACTGGTACAGTATGAGAGTCTGACTGCTTTCAAAAGGTCCAGTGATCATACAAGCGTATCAGTCACTCTCATACTTTCTCATGGTTCTATTGACAATGAGAAGCAACAACACAACACTACTGCTTGGACATGTTTGCTGGATCACATCATGGATGATGGATGATGGATGGATGGATGGATGGATGGATGGATGGATGGATGGATGGATGGATGATGGATGTAATATACAGACATGACTTATGTTCACTCTGGAGGTGAGGGGGGAACTCCTGTTCTCACTTTCATTGTCACTTTAATTTGAAAAAAACATATATTCTATTTTCACCAAGATGTTAGTGAGTTAGTTTTACCAGTAAATGGCTGCTCCATCCTCACTTCTCCTATAACCAGGCCCAAACACACACACACCCCCACACACACACACACACACACACACACACACACACACACACACACACACACACACACACACACACAACAGCCGGGCCTCCTGGGGGTCGTTTGGAGGGTCATAATTTATTTACACATGTTATAGATAATATCAAAGTAAGTGATGTATTAGTCAATGATATCAGTGATTTCATGTCTGTTTGTTTTAGTTTTTTTACTATTTACAATAAAAAACACAGAAACATTAAAACAGACAACAGATAGATGTCAACACAAATGAGTCAAAACAGAGCAGTCCCTGGAAAAACTAGTTATTGAGGTACAATCAGATGACTGGGAACTCATTTAGAAATACGAGAAAAAGTGAAATATAAAGATGTTTAATGGATGACAAAGGGCTTAAAAAATGCATCCAAGGAGAAGAATACATGACATAGAGAATCCAATAAATGATGAACGAAGGAGATGGAAAATAAATCCAAGAAATGTAAAACAAAGTTCACTCATATGATGAGAAAATGTTAGAAGAATTCTTTTAAGAAAGTACCAGAAAACAATAAAGACCATGTCAGCAGTACATAGAAGGTTCTACATAGTATCATTCAACAGGCTTCCAGTAAGGATACCGTTATTGAAAACAGACACACTTCACAAACTACAGACCCACAATTCTCCCAAATCCTAGAAAAACTCTTCAACGACATACTAGATACATTCAGAGAAATGAAATCTAATTCATTAAATCTAGGTCAAACAAAAATCATGATATTTGGAAAATATGAAATAAATAAACAGGTAAAGGTTCAAGTAGAGAGTGTAAATAGAGAAAAGGTGATTGAAGACAAATTTCTAGAAAAATGTAAGGATGAGTACGAGCACATTACAACTCTACAAAGCTGATTTCCTTTGATCTGAGCGTCTCCATGGCTCCAGTGCTGATCTCCTATCAGATCAAAGGAGATCAGGGCCTTTTGCCATGGAGATGCTCAGATCCAAGATTTCCTCCGGCTTTGATCTCCGTTGATCTCCATCCGGTGCCTCTCCCATCCACTTTGTGATGAAAGGCTCATTATTGTTCTTTTTCACAACCTTGGTGATGACGTCATCATTAGATTCAGGTATGATGAAGCAGGCAGAGAACTAAAACATGCAGGACACCAGCACTCTCTGACCCAGTTTGGACACCCTGTCGTAGACCATCAAGAGACAGCTTAGTTTTATCCTACTGATGACGTGTTGCTGCAATAGTCATCTTGCTCAGTTTCAAGTTTTTTCCCACAGACATCAGAGCACTCTGTAACAGGATTTGACAGATAGTGACGGGGCGCGGCCAGCAGGGGCCAGCAGCGAGGCTGACTTGCTCTTTGACCGTGTGACTGTGGTGACCAAATCCAGGGGGCGTATTACATTGGTTATTGATGTAGCTTAAAGAGGTGGAACAGATTAAACATTCAGATGAAACAATCAGCAAATAAAAGTCAAATGAAGAAAACGTACAAGGGCTTATTAGTCAATGATATCAGTGATTTCATGTCTGTTTGTTTTTTTACTATTTCCAATAAAAACCACAGAAAGATTAAAAGAGACAACAGATGGATATCATTACAAATGAGTCAGAAGAGAGGAATCCCTGGATAAACTAGTTATTGAGGTACAATCGGATGACTGGGAACTCATTTATAAAGGAAAAGACGCCCTGTCACTATGAGTGTACAATCAAACAATACAAGAGAAAGTGAAATATGGATCTGGACTCTGGGAGCAGTGGGCGGAGCTGAGGTTGCACCGTGAGAGAGAGCGAGAGAGAGAGAGAGAGAGAGAGAGAGTGGACAAAGATAGAGACTGAGACTGAGACTGAGACTGAGACTGAGACTGAGTTTTACACTCGGACTTGGACTTGGAGTGGAGTGGATCAGTCTGGAGGCCCAGGCACATGACCACCTCAGCTTCCACTCAGAGCCCAGACCAGCTGTTCAGATTTGGACACTTGGAGCTGAGAAGGGGGAGGCTCTATGATTCCTCTTCATGCAGAGGTTTTATTTCCCTTTGCCACTGAAGGCAACACACTCACTAGTCACCAGTCCACAGATGAAAACACAAAATCATATGTGTACACAGAAAGTCCAGTTAAGATGGAGACGGGTTGTGAATGACACAGATGCTACTGGTACAGTATGAGAGTCTGACTGCTTTCAAAAGGTCCAGTGATCATACAAGCGTATCAGTCACTCTCATACTTTCTCATGGTTCTATTGACAATGAGAAGCAACAACACAACACTACTGCTTGGACATGTTTGCTGGATCACATCATGGATGATGGATGATGGATGGATGGATGGATGGATGGATGGATGGATGGATGGATGGATGGATGATGGATGTAATATACAGACATGACTTATGTTCACTCTGGAGGTGAGGGGGGAACTCCTGTTCTCACTTTCATTGTCACTTTAATTTGAAAAAAACATATATTCTATTTTCACCAAGATGTTAGTGAGTTAGTTTTACCAGTAAATGGCTGCTCCATCCTCACTTCTCCTATAACCAGGCCCAAACACACACACACCCCCACACACACACACACACACACACACACACACACACACACACACACACACACACACACACACACACAACAGCCGGGCCTCCTGGGGGTCGTTTGGAGGGTCATAATTTATTTACACATGTTATAGATAATATCAAAGTAAGTGATGTATTAGTCAATGATATCAGTGATTTCATGTCTGTTTGTTTTAGTTTTTTTACTATTTACAATAAAAAACACAGAAACATTAAAACAGACAACAGATAGATGTCAACACAAATGAGTCAAAACAGAGCAGTCCCTGGAAAAACTAGTTATTGAGGTACAATCAGATGACTGGGAACTCATTTAGAAATACGAGAAAAAGTGAAATATAAAGATGTTTAATGGATGACAAAGGGCTTAAAAAATGCATCCAAGGAGAAGAATACATGACATAGAGAATCCAATAAATGATGAACGAAGGAGATGGAAAATAAATCCAAGAAATGTAAAACAAAGTTCACTCATATGATGAGAAAATGTTAGAAGAATTCTTTTAAGAAAGTACCAGAAAACAATAAAGACCATGTCAGCAGTACATAGAAGGTTCTACATAGTATCATTCAACAGGCTTCCAGTAAGGATACCGTTATTGAAAACAGACACACTTCACAAACTACAGACCCACAATTCTCCCAAATCCTAGAAAAACTCTTCAACGACATACTAGATACATTCAGAGAAATGAAATCTAATTCATTAAATCTAGGTCAAACAAAAATCATGATATTTGGAAAATATGAAATAAATAAACAGGTAAAGGTTCAAGTAGAGAGTGTAAATAGAGAAAAGGTGATTGAAGACAAATTTCTAGAAAAATGTAAGGATGAGTACGAGCACATTACAACTCTACAAAGCTGATTTCCTTTGATCTGAGCGTCTCCATGGCTCCAGTGCTGATCTCCTATCAGATCAAAGGAGATCAGGGCCTTTTGCCATGGAGATGCTCAGATCCAAGATTTCCTCCGGCTTTGATCTCCGTTGATCTCCATCCGGTGCCTCTCCCATCCACTTTGTGATGAAAGGCTCATTATTGTTCTTTTTCACAACCTTGGTGATGACGTCATCATTAGATTCAGGTATGATGAAGCAGGCAGAGAACTAAAACATGCAGGACACCAGCACTCTCTGACCCAGTTTGGACACCCTGTCGTAGACCATCAAGAGACAGCTTAGTTTTATCCTACTGATGACGTGTTGCTGCAATAGTCATCTTGCTCAGTTTCAAGTTTTTTCCCACAGACATCAGAGCACTCTGTAACAGGATTTGACAGATAGTGACGGGGCGCGGCCAGCAGGGGCCAGCAGCGAGGCTGACTTGCTCTTTGACCGTGTGACTGTGGTGACCAAATCCAGGGGGCGTATTACATTGGTTATTGATGTAGCTTAAAGAGGTGGAACAGATTAAACATTCAGATGAAACAATCAGCAAATAAAAGTCAAATGAAGAAAACGTACAAGGGCTTATTAGTCAATGATATCAGTGATTTCATGTCTGTTTGTTTTTTTACTATTTCCAATAAAAACCACAGAAAGATTAAAAGAGACAACAGATGGATATCATTACAAATGAGTCAGAAGAGAGGAATCCCTGGATAAACTAGTTATTGAGGTACAATCGGATGACTGGGAACTCATTTATAAAGGAAAAGACGCCCTGTCACTATGAGTGTACAATCAAACAATACAAGAGAAAGTGAAATATGGATCTGGACTCTGGGAGCAGTGGGCGGAGCTGAGGTTGCACCGTGAGAGAGAGCGAGAGAGAGAGAGAGAGAGAGAGAGAGTGGACAAAGATAGAGACTGAGACTGAGACTGAGACTGAGTTTTACACTCGGACTTGGACTTGGAGTGGAGTGGATTAGTCTGGAGGCCCAGGCACATGACCACCTCAGCTTCCACTCAGAGCCCAGACCAGCTGTTCAGATTTGGACACTTGGAGCTGAGAAGGGGGAGGCTCCATGATTCCTCTTCATGCAGAGGTTTTATTTCCCTTTGCCACTGAAGGCAACACACTCACTAGTCACCAGTCCACAGATGAAAACACAAAATCATATGTGTACACAGAAAGTCCAGTTAAGATGGAGACGGGTTGTGAATGACACAGATGCTACTGGTACAGTATGAGAGTCTGACTGCTTTCAAAAGGTCCAGTGATCATACAAGCGTATCAGTCACTCTCATACTTTCTCATGGTTCTATTGACAATGAGAAGCAACAACACAACACTACTGCTTGGACATGTTTGCTGGATCACATCATGGATGATGGATGATGGATGGATGGATGGATGGATGGATGGATGGATGGATGATGGATGTAATATACAGACATGACTTATGTTCACTCTGGAGGTGAGGGGGGAACTCCTGTTCTCACTTTCATTGTCACTTTAATTTGAAAAAAACATATATTCTATTTTCACCAAGATGTTAGTGAGTTAGTTTTACCAGTAAATGGCTGCTCCATCCTCACTTCTCCTATAACCAGGCCCAAACACACACACACCCCCCCACACACACACACACACACACACACACACACACACACACACACACACACACACACAACAGCCGGGCCTCCTGGGGGTCGTTTGGAGGGTCATAATTTATTTACACATGTTATAGATAATATCAAAGTAAGTGATGTATTAGTCAATGATATCAGTGATTTCATGTCTGTTTGTTTTAGTTTTTTTACTATTTACAATAAAAAACACAGAAACATTAAAACAGACAACAGATAGATGTCAACACAAATGAGTCAAAACAGAGCAGTCCCTGGAAAAACTAGTCATTGAGGTACAATCAGATGACTGGGAACTCATTTAGAAATACGAGAAAAAGTGAAATATAAAGATGTTTAATGGATGACAAAGGGCTTAAAAAATGCATCCAAGGAGAAGAATACATGACATAGAGAATCCAATAAATGATGAACGAAGGAGATGGAAAATAAATCCAAGAAATGTAAAACAAAGTTCACTCATATGATGAGAAAATGTTAGAAGAATTCTTTTAAGAAAGTACCAGAAAACAATAAAGACCATGTCAGCAGTACATAGAAGGTTCTACATAGTATCATTCAACAGGCTTCCAGTAAGGATACCGTTATTGAAAACAGACACACTTCACAAACTACAGACCCACAATTCTCCCAAATCCTAGAAAAACTCTTCAACGACATACTAGATACATTCAGAGAAATGAAATCTAATTCATTAAATCTAGGTCAAACAAAAATCATGATATTTGGAAAATATGAAATAAATAAACAGGTAAAGGTTCAAGTAGAGAGTGTAAATAGAGAAAAGGTGATTGAAGACAAATTTCTAGAAAAATGTAAGGATGAGTACGAGCACATTACAACTCTACAAAGCTGATTTCCTTTGATCTGAGCGTCTCCATGGCTCCAGTGCTGATCTCCTATCAGATCAAAGGAGATCAGGGCCTTTTGCCATGGAGATGCTCAGATCCAAGATTTCCTCCGGCTTTGATCTCCGTTGATCTCCATCCGGTGCCTCTCCCATCCACTTTGTGATGAAAGGCTCATTATTGTTCTTTTTCACAACCTTGGTGATGACGTCATCATTAGATTCAGGTATGATGAAGCAGGCAGAGAACTAAAACATGCAGGACACCAGCACTCTCTGACCCAGTTTGGACACCCTGTCGTAGACCATCAAGAGACAGCTTAGTTTTATCCTACTGATGACGTGTTGCTGCAATAGTCATCTTGCTCAGTTTCAAGTTTTTTCCCACAGACATCAGAGCACTCTGTAACAGGATTTGACAGATAGTGACGGGGCGCGGCCAGCAGGGGCCAGCAGCAAGGCTGACTTGCTCTTTGACCGTGTGACTGTGGTGACCAAATCCAGGGGGCGTATTACATTGGTTATTGATGTAGCTTAAAGAGGTGGAACAGATTAAACATTCAGATGAAACAATCAGCAAATAAAAGTCAAATGAAGAAAACGTACAAGGGCTTATTAGTCAATGATATCAGTGATTTCATGTCTGTTTGTTTTTTTACTATTTCCAATAAAAACCACAGAAAGATTAAAAGAGACAACAGATGGATATCATTACAAATGAGTCAGAAGAGAGGAATCCCTGGATAAACTAGTTATTGAGGTACAATCGGATGACTGGGAACTCATTTATAAAGGAAAAGACGCCCTGTCACTATGAGTGTACAATCAAACAATACAAGAGAAAGTGAAATATGGATCTGGACTCTGGGAGCAGTGGGCGGAGCTGAGGTTGCACCGTGAGAGAGAGCGAGAGAGAGAGAGAGAGAGAGAGAGAGTGGACAAAGATAGAGACTGAGACTGAGACTGAGACTGAGTTTTACACTCGGACTTGGACTTGGAGTGGAGTGGATTAGTCTGGAGGCCCAGGCACATGACCACCTCAGCTTCCACTCAGAGCCCAGACCAGCTGTTCAGATTTGGACACTTGGAGCTGAGAAGGGGGAGGCTCCATGATTCCTCTTCATGCAGAGGTTTTATTTCCCTTTGCCACTGAAGGCAACACACTCACTAGTCACCAGTCCACAGATGAAAACACAAAATCATATGTGTACACAGAAAGTCCAGTTAAGATGGAGACGGGTTGTGAATGACACAGATGCTACTGGTACAGTATGAGAGTCTGACTGCTTTCAAAAGGTCCAGTGATCATACAAGCGTATCAGTCACTCTCATACTTTCTCATGGTTCTATTGACAATGAGAAGCAACAACACAACACTACTGCTTGGACATGTTTGCTGGATCACATCATGGATGATGGATGATGGATGGATGGATGGATGGATGGATGGATGGATGGATGGATGGATGATGGATGTAATATACAGACATGACTTATGTTCACTCTGGAGGTGAGGGGGGAACTCCTGTTCTCACTTTCATTGTCACTTTAATTTGAAAAAAACATATATTCTATTTTCACCAAGATGTTAGTGAGTTAGTTTTACCAGTAAATGGCTGCTCCATCCTCACTTCTCCTATAACCAGGCCCAAACACACACACACCCCCCCACACACACACACACACACACACACACACACACACACACACACACACACACACACACAACAGCCGGGCCTCCTGGGGGTCGTTTGGAGGGTCATAATTTATTTACACATGTTATAGATAATATCAAAGTAAGTGATGTATTAGTCAATGATATCAGTGATTTCATGTCTGTTTGTTTTAGTTTTTTTACTATTTACAATAAAAAACACAGAAACATTAAAACAGACAACAGATAGATGTCAACACAAATGAGTCAAAACAGAGCAGTCCCTGGAAAAACTAGTCATTGAGGTACAATCAGATGACTGGGAACTCATTTAGAAATACGAGAAAAAGTGAAATATAAAGATGTTTAATGGATGACAAAGGGCTTAAAAAATGCATCCAAGGAGAAGAATACATGACATAGAGAATCCAATAAATGATGAACGAAGGAGATGGAAAATAAATCCAAGAAATGTAAAACAAAGTTCACTCATATGATGAGAAAATGTTAGAAGAATTCTTTTAAGAAAGTACCAGAAAACAATAAAGACCATGTCAGCAGTACATAGAAGGTTCTACATAGTATCATTCAACAGGCTTCCAGTAAGGATACCGTTATTGAAAACAGACACACTTCACAAACTACAGACCCACAATTCTCCCAAATCCTAGAAAAACTCTTCAACGACATACTAGATACATTCAGAGAAATGAAATCTAATTCATTAAATCTAGGTCAAACAAAAATCATGATATTTGGAAAATATGAAATAAATAAACAGGTAAAGGTTCAAGTAGAGAGTGTAAATAGAGAAAAGGTGATTGAAGACAAATTTCTAGAAAAATGTAAGGATGAGTACGAGCACATTACAACTCTACAAAGCTGATTTCCTTTGATCTGAGCGTCTCCATGGCTCCAGTGCTGATCTCCTATCAGATCAAAGGAGATCAGGGCCTTTTGCCATGGAGATGCTCAGATCCAAGATTTCCTCCGGCTTTGATCTCCGTTGATCTCCATCCGGTGCCTCTCCCATCCACTTTGTGATGAAAGGCTCATTATTGTTCTTTTTCACAACCTTGGTGATGACGTCATCATTAGATTCAGGTATGATGAAGCAGGCAGAGAACTAAAACATGCAGGACACCAGCACTCTCTGACCCAGTTTGGACACCCTGTCGTAGACCATCAAGAGACAGCTTAGTTTTATCCTACTGATGACGTGTTGCTGCAATAGTCATCTTGCTCAGTTTCAAGTTTTTTCCCACAGACATCAGAGCACTCTGTAACAGGATTTGACAGATAGTGACGGGGCGCGGCCAGCAGGGGCCAGCAGCAAGGCTGACTTGCTCTTTGACCGTGTGACTGTGGTGACCAAATCCAGGGGGCGTATTACATTGGTTATTGATGTAGCTTAAAGAGGTGGAACAGATTAAACATTCAGATGAAACAATCAGCAAATAAAAGTCAAATGAAGAAAACGTACAAGGGCTTATTAGTCAATGATATCAGTGATTTCATGTCTGTTTGTTTTTTTACTATTTCCAATAAAAACCACAGAAAGATTAAAAGAGACAACAGATGGATATCATTACAAATGAGTCAGAAGAGAGGAATCCCTGGATAAACTAGTTATTGAGGTACAATCGGATGACTGGGAACTCATTTATAAAGGAAAAGACGCCCTGTCACTATGAGTGTACAATCAAACAATACAAGAGAAAGTGAAATATGGATCTGGACTCTGGGAGCAGTGGGCGGAGCTGAGGTTGCACCGTGAGAGAGAGCGAGAGAGAGAGAGAGAGAGAGAGAGAGTGGACAAAGATAGAGACTGAGACTGAGACTGAGACTGAGTTTTACACTCGGACTTGGACTTGGAGTGGAGTGGATTAGTCTGGAGGCCCAGGCACATGACCACCTCAGCTTCCACTCAGAGCCCAGACCAGCTGTTCAGATTTGGACACTTGGAGCTGAGAAGGGGGAGGCTCCATGATTCCTCTTCATGCAGAGGTTTTATTTCCCTTTGCCACTGAAGGCAACACACTCACTAGCCACCAGTCCACAGATGAAAACACAAAATCATATGTGTACACAGAAAGTCCAGTTAAGATGGAGACGGGTTGTGAA
The DNA here is from genome assembly GCF_963383615.2 of Lipophrys pholis. Classification (NCBI taxonomy): domain Eukaryota; kingdom Metazoa; phylum Chordata; class Actinopteri; order Blenniiformes; family Blenniidae; genus Lipophrys; species Lipophrys pholis. Next base: position 585,149 of record NW_028292098.1, read on the forward strand.
TGACACAGATGCTACTGGTACAGTATGAGAGTCTGACTGCTTTCAAAAGGTCCAGTGATCATACAAGCGTATCAGTCACTCTCATACTAACTCATGGTTCTATTGACAATGAGAAGCAACAACACAACACTACTGCTTGGACATGTTTGCTGGATCACATCATGGATGGATGGATGATGGATGGATGGATGGATGGATGGAGGATGGATGTAATATACAGACATGACTTATGTTCACTCTGGAGGTGAGGGGGGAACTCCTGTTCTCACTTTCATTGTCACTTTAATTTGAAAAAAACATATATTCTATTTTCACCAAGATGTTAGTGAGTTAGTTTTACCAGTAAATGGCTGCTCCATCCTCACTTCTCCTATAACCAGGCCCAAACACACACACACCCCCCCCCACACACACACACACACACACACACACACACACACACACACACAACAGCCGGGCCTCCTGGGGGTCGTTTGGAGGGTCATAATTTATTTACACATGTTATAGATAATATCAAAGTAAGTGATGTATTAGTCAATGATATCAGTGATTTCATGTCTGTTTGTTTTAGTTTTTTTACTATTTACAATAAAAAACACAGAAACATTAAAACAGACAACAGATAGATGTCAACACAAATGAGTCAAAACAGAGCAGTCCCTGGAAAAACTAGTTATTGAGGTACAATCAGATGACTGGGAACTCATTTAGAAATACGAGAAAAAGTGAAATATAAAGATGTTTAATGGATGACAAAGGGCTTAAAAAATGCATCCAAGGAGAAGAATACATGACATAGAGAATCCAATAAATGATGAACGAAGGAGATGGAAAATAAATCCAAGAAATGTAAAACAAAGTTCACTCATATGATGAGAAAATGTTAGAAGAATTCTTTTAAGAAAGTACCAGAAAACAATAAAGACCATGTCAGCAGTACATAGAAGGTTCTACATAGTATCATTCAACAGGCTTCCAGTAAGGATACCGTTATTGAAAACAGACACACTTCACAAACTACAGACCCACAATTCTCCCAAATCCTAGAAAAACTCTTCAACGACATACTAGATACATTCAGAGAAATGAAATCTAATTCATTAAATCTAGGTCAAACAAAAATCATGATATTTGGAAAATATGAAATAAATAAACAGGTAAAGGTTCAAGTAGAGAGTGTAAATAGAGAAAAGGTGATTGAAGACAAATTTCTAGAAAAATGTAAGGATGAGTACGAGCACATTACAACTCTACAAAGCTGATTTCCTTTGATCTGAGCGTCTCCATGGCTCCAGTGCTGATCTCCTATCAGATCAAAGGAGATCAGGGCCTTTTGCCATGGAGATGCTCAGATCCAAGATTTCCTCCGGCTTTGATCTCCGTTGATCTCCATCCGGTGCCTCTCCCATCCACTTTGTGATGAAAGGCTCATTATTGTTCTTTTTCACAACCTTGGTGATGACGTCATCATTAGATTCAGGTATGATGAAGCAGGCAGAGAACTAAAACATGCAGGACACCAGCACTCTCTGACCCAGTTTGGACACCCTGTCGTAGACCATCAAGAGACAGCTTAGTTTTATCCTACTGATGACGTGTTGCTGCAATAGTCATCTTGCTCAGTTTCAAGTTTTTTCCCACAGACATCAGAGCACTCTGTAACAGGATTTGACAGATAGTGACGGGGCGCGGCCAGCAGGGGCCAGCAGCGAGGCTGACTTGCTCTTTGACCGTGTGACTGTGGTGACCAAATCCAGGGGGCGTATTACATTGGTTATTGATGTAGCTTAAAGAGGTGGAACAGATTAAACATTCAGATGAAACAATCAGCAAATAAAAGTCAAATGAAGAAAACGTACAAGGGCTTATTAGTCAATGATATCAGTGATTTCATGTCTGTTTGTATTTTTACTATTTCCAATAAAAACCACAGAAAGATTAAAAGAGACAACAGATGGATATCATTACAAATGAGTCAGAAGAGAGGAATCCCTGGATAAACTAGTTATTGAGGTACAATCGGATGACTGGGAACTCATTTATAAAGGAAAAGACGCCCTGTCACTATGAGTGTACAATCAAACAATACAAGAGAAAGTGAAATATGGATCTGGACTCTGGGAGCAGTGGGCGGAGCTGAGGTTGCACCGTGAGAGAGAGCGAGAGAGAGAGAGAGAGAGAGAGAGAGTGGACAAAGATAGAGACTGAGACTGAGACTGAGACTGAGTTTTACACTCGGACTTGGACTTGGAGTGGAGTGGATTAGTCTGGAGGCCCAGGCACATGACCACCTCAGCTTCCACTCAGAGCCCAGACCAGCTGTTCAGATTTGGACACTTGGAGCTGAGAAGGGGGAGGCTCCATGATTCCTCTTCATGCAGAGGTTTTATTTCCCTTTGCCACTGAAGGCAACACACTCACTAGTCACCAGTCCACAGATGAAAACACAAAATCATATGTGTACACAGAAAGTCCAGTTAAGATGGAGACGGGTTGTGAATGACACAGATGCTACTGGTACAGTATGAGAGTCTGACTGCTTTCAAAAGGTCCAGTGATCATACAAGCGTATCAGTCACTCTCATACTTTCTCATGGTTCTATTGACAATGAGAAGCAACAACACAACACTACTGCTTGGACATGTTTGCTGGATCACATCATGGATGATGGATGATGGATGGATGGATGGATGGATGGATGGATGGATGGATGGATGGATGATGGATGTAATATACAGACATGACTTATGTTCACTCTGGAGGTGAGGGGGGAACTCCTGTTCTCACTTTCATTGTCACTTTAATTTGAAAAAAACATATATTCTATTTTCACCAAGATGTTAGTGAGTTAGTTTTACCAGTAAATGGCTGCTCCATCCTCACTTCTCCTATAACCAGGCCCAAACACACACACACCCCCACACACACACACACACACACACACACACACACACACACACACACACACACACACACACACACACACACACACAACAGCCGGGCCTCCTGGGGGTCGTTTGGAGGGTCATAATTTATTTACACATGTTATAGATAATATCAAAGTAAGTGATGTATTAGTCAATGATATCAGTGATTTCATGTCTGTTTGTTTTAGTTTTTTTACTATTTACAATAAAAAACACAGAAACATTAAAACAGACAACAGATAGATGTCAACACAAATGAGTCAAAACAGAGCAGTCCCTGGAAAAACTAGTCATTGAGGTACAATCAGATGACTGGGAACTCATTTAGAAATACGAGAAAAAGTGAAATATAAAGATGTTTAATGGATGACAAAGGGCTTAAAAAATGCATCCAAGGAGAAGAATACATGACATAGAGAATCCAATAAATGATGAACGAAGGAGATGGAAAATAAATCCAAGAAATGTAAAACAAAGTTCACTCATATGATGAGAAAATGTTAGAAGAATTCTTTTAAGAAAGTACCAGAAAACAATAAAGACCATGTCAGCAGTACATAGAAGGTTCTACATAGTATCATTCAACAGGCTTCCAGTAAGGATACCGTTATTGAAAACAGACACACTTCACAAACTACAGACCCACAATTCTCCCAAATCCTAGAAAAAACTCTTCAACGACATACTAGATACATTCAGAGAAATGAAATCTAATTCATTAAATCTAGGTCAAACAAAAATCATGATATTTGGAAAATATGAAATAAATAAACAGGTAAAGGTTCAAGTAGAGAGTGTAAATAGAGAAAAGGTGATTGAAGACAAATTTCTAGAAAAATGTAAGGATGAGTACGAGCACATTACAACTCTACAAAGCTGATTTCCTTTGATCTGAGCGTCTCCATGGCTCCAGTGCTGATCTCCTATCAGATCAAAGGAGATCAGGGCCTTTTGCCATGGAGATGCTCAGATCCAAGATTTCCTCCGGCTTTGATCTCCGTTGATCTCCATCCGGTGCCTCTCCCATCCACTTTGTGATGAAAGGCTCATTATTGTTCTTTTTCACAACCTTGGTGATGACGTCATCATTAGATTCAGGTATGATGAAGCAGGCAGAGAACTAAAACATGCAGGACACCAGCACTCTCTGACCCAGTTTGGACACCCTGTCGTAGACCATCAAGAGACAGCTTAGTTTTATCCTACTGATGACGTGTTGCTGCAATAGTCATCTTGCTCAGTTTCAAGTTTTTTCCCACAGACATCAGAGCACTCTGTAACAGGATTTGACAGATAGTGACGGGGCGCGGCCAGCAGGGGCCAGCAGCGAGGCTGACTTGCTCTTTGACCGTGTGACTGTGGTGACCAAATCCAGGGGGCGTATTACATTGGTTATTGATGTAGCTTAAAGAGGTGGAACAGATTAAACATTCAGATGAAACAATCAGCAAATAAAAGTCAAATGAAGAAAACGTACAAGGGCTTATTAGTCAATGATATCAGTGATTTCATGTCTGTTTGTTTTTTTACTATTTCCAATAAAAACCACAGAAAGATTAAAAGAGACAACAGATGGATATCATTACAAATGAGTCAGAAGAGAGGAATCCCTGGATAAACTAGTTATTGAGGTACAATCGGATGACTGGGAACTCATTTATAAAGGAAAAGACGCCCTGTCACTATGAGTGTACAATCAAACAATACAAGAGAAAGTGAAATATGGATCTGGACTCTGGGAGCAGTGGGCGGAGCTGAGGTTGCACCGTGAGAGAGAGCGAGAGAGAGAGAGAGAGAGAGAGAGAGTGGACAAAGATAGAGACTGAGACTGAGACTGAGACTGAGTTTTACACTCGGACTTGGACTTGGAGTGGAGTGGATTAGTCTGGAGGCCCAGGCACATGACCACCTCAGCTTCCACTCAGAGCCCAGACCAGCTGTTCAGATTTGGACACTTGGAGCTGAGAAGGGGGAGGCTCCATGATTCCTCTTCATGCAGAGGTTTTATTTCCCTTTGCCACTGAAGGCAACACACTCACTAGCCACCAGTCCACAGATGAAAACACAAAATCATATGTGTACACAGAAAGTCCAGTTAAGATGGAGACGGGTTGTGAATGACACAGATGCTACTGGTACAGTATGAGAGTCTGACTGCTTTCAAAAGGTCCAGTGATCATACAAGCGTATCAGTCACTCTCATACTAACTCATGGTTCTATTGACAATGAGAAGCAACAACACAACACTACTGCTTGGACATGTTTGCTGGATCACATCATGGATGGATGGATGATGGATGGATGGATGGATGGATGGATGATGGATGTAATATACAGACATGACTTATGTTCACTCTGGAGGTGAGGGGGGAACTCCTGTTCTCACTTTCATTGTCACTTTAATTTGAAAAAAACATATATTCTATTTTCACCAAGATGTTAGTGAGTTAGTTTTACCAGTAAATGGCTGCTCCATCCTCACTTCTCCTATAACCAGGCCCAAACACACACACACCCCCCCCCCCACACACACACACACACACACACACACACACACACACAACAGCCGGGCCTCCTGGGGGTCGTTTGGAGGGTCATAATTTATTTACACATGTTATAGATAATATCAAAGTAAGTGATGTATTAGTCAATGATATCAGTGATTTCATGTCTGTTTGTTTTAGTTTTTTTACTATTTACAATAAAAAACACAGAAACATTAAAACAGACAACAGATAGATGTCAACACAAATGAGTCAAAACAGAGCAGTCCCTGGAAAAACTAGTTATTGAGGTACAATCAGATGACTGGGAACTCATTTAGAAATACGAGAAAAAGTGAAATATAAAGATGTTTAATGGATGACAAAGGGCTTAAAAAATGCATCCAAGGAGAAGAATACATGACATAGAGAATCCAATAAATGATGAACGAAGGAGATGGAAAATAAATCCAAGAAATGTAAAACAAAGTTCACTCATATGATGAGAAAATGTTAGAAGAATTCTTTTAAGAAAGTACCAGAAAACAATAAAGACCATGTCAGCAGTACATAGAAGGTTCTACATAGTATCATTCAACAGGCTTCCAGTAAGGATACCGTTATTGAAAACAGACACACTTCACAAACTACAGACCCACAATTCTCCCAAATCCTAGAAAAACTCTTCAACGACATACTAGATACATTCAGAGAAATGAAATCTAATTCATTAAATCTAGGTCAAACAAAAATCATGATATTTGGAAAATATGAAATAAATAAACAGGTAAAGGCTCAAGTAGAGAGTGTAAATAGAGAAAAGGTGATTGAAGACAAATTTCTAGAAAAATGTAAGGATGAGTACGAGCACATTACAACTCTACAAAGCTGATTTCCTTTGATCTGAGCGTCTCCATGGCTCCAGTGCTGATCTCCTATCAGATCAAAGGAGATCAGGGCCTTTTGCCATGGAGATGCTCAGATCCAAGATTTCCTCCGGCTTTGATCTCCGTTGATCTCCATCCGGTGCCTCTCCCATCCACTTTGTGATGAAAGGCTCATTATTGTTCTTTTTCACAACCTTGGTGATGACGTCATCATTAGATTCAGGTATGATGAAGCAGGCGGAGAACTAAAACATGCAGGACACCAGCACTCTCTGACCCAGTTTGAACACCCTGTCGTAGACCATCAAGAGACAGCTTAGTTTTATCCTACTGATGACGTGTTGCTGCAATAGTCATCTTGCTCAGTTTCAAGTTTTTTCCCACAGACATCAGAGCACTCTGTAACAGGATTTGACAGATAGTGACGGGGCGCGGCCAGCAGGGGCCAGCAGCGAGGCTGACTTGCTCTTTGACCGTGTGACTGTGGTGACCAAATCCAGGGGGCGTATTACATTGGTTATTGATGTAGCTTAAAGAGGTGGAACAGATTAAACATTCAGATGAAACAATCAGCAAATAAAAGTCAAATGAAGAAAACGTACAAGGGCTTATTAGTCAATGATATCAGTGATTTCATGTCTGTTTGTTTTTTTACTATTTCCAATAAAAACCACAGAAAGATTAAAAGAGACAACAGATGGATATCATTACAAATGAGTCAGAAGAGAGGAATCCCTGGATAAACTAGTTATTGAGGTACAATCGGATGACTGGGAACTCATTTATAAAGGAAAAGACGCCCTGTCACTATGAGTGTACAATCAAACAATACAAGAGAAAGTGAAATATGGATCTGGACTCTGGGAGCAGTGGGCGGAGCTGAGGTTGCACCGTGAGAGAGAGCGAGAGAGAGAGAGAGAGAGAGAGAGAGTGGACAAAGATAGAGACTGAGACTGAGACTGAGACTCGGACTCGGACTCGGACTCGGACTTGGACTTGGAGTGGAGTGGATCAGTCTGGAGGCCCAGGCACATGACCACCTCAGCTTCCACTCAGAGCCCAGACCAGCTGTTCAGATTTGGACACTTGGAGCTGAGAAGGGGGAGGCTCCATGATTCCTCTTCATGCAGAGGTTTTATTTCCCTTTGCCACTGAAGGCAACACACTCACTAGTCACCAGTCCACAGATGAAAACACAAAATCATATGTGTACACAGAAAGTCCAGTTAAGATGGAGACGGGTTGTGAATGACACAGATGCTACTGGTACAGTATGAGAGTCTGACTGCTTTCAAAAGGTCCAGTGATCATACAAGCGTATCAGTCACTCTCATACTTTCTCATGGTTCTATTGACAATGAGAAGCAACAACACAACACTACTGCTTGGACATGTTTGCTGGATCACATCATGGATGATGGATGATGGATGGATGGATGGATGGATGGATGGATGGATGGATGGATGGATGATGGATGTAATATACAGACATGACTTATGTTCACTCTGGAGGTGAGGGGGGAACTCCTGTTCTCACTTTCATTGTCACTTTAATTTGAAAAAAACATATATTCTATTTTCACCAAGATGTTAGTGAGTTAGTTTTACCAGTAAATGGCTGCTCCATCCTCACTTCTCCTATAACCAGGCCCAAACACACACACACCCCCACACACACACACACACACACACACACACACACACACACACACACACACACACACACACACACACAACAGCCGGGCCTCCTGGGGGTCGTTTGGAGGGTCATAATTTATTTACACATGTTATAGATAATATCAAAGTAAGTGATGTATTAGTCAATGATATCAGTGATTTCATGTCTGTTTGTTTTAGTTTTTTTACTATTTACAATAAAAAACACAGAAACATTAAAACAGACAACAGATAGATGTCAACACAAATGAGTCAAAACAGAGCAGTCCCTGGAAAAACTAGTTATTGAGGTACAATCAGATGACTGGGAACTCATTTAGAAATACGAGAAAAAGTGAAATATAAAGATGTTTAATGGATGACAAAGGGCTTAAAAAATGCATCCAAGGAGAAGAATACATGACATAGAGAATCCAATAAATGATGAACGAAGGAGATGGAAAATAAATCCAAGAAATGTAAAACAAAGTTCACTCATATGATGAGAAAATGTTAGAAGAATTCTTTTAAGAAAGTACCAGAAAACAATAAAGACCATGTCAGCAGTACATAGAAGGTTCTACATAGTATCATTCAACAGGCTTCCAGTAAGGATACCGTTATTGAAAACAGACACACTTCACAAACTACAGACCCACAATTCTCCCAAATCCTAGAAAAACTCTTCAACGACATACTAGATACATTCAGAGAAATGAAATCTAATTCATTAAATCTAGGTCAAACAAAAATCATGATATTTGGAAAATATGAAATAAATAAACAGGTAAAGGTTCAAGTAGAGAGTGTAAATAGAGAAAAGGTGATTGAAGACAAATTTCTAGAAAAATGTAAGGATGAGTACGAGCACATTACAACTCTACAAAGCTGATTTCCTTTGATCTGAGCGTCTCCATGGCTCCAGTGCTGATCTCCTATCAGATCAAAGGAGATCAGGGCCTTTTGCCATGGAGATGCTCAGATCCAAGATTTCCTCCGGCTTTGATCTCCGTTGATCTCCATCCGGTGCCTCTCCCATCCACTTTGTGATGAAAGGCTCATTATTGTTCTTTTTCACAACCTTGGTGATGACGTCATCATTAGATTCAGGTATGATGAAGCAGGCAGAGAACTAAAACATGCAGGACACCAGCACTCTCTGACCCAGTTTGGACACCCTGTCGTAGACCATCAAGAGACAGCTTAGTTTTATCCTACTGATGACGTGTTGCTGCAATAGTCATCTTGCTCAGTTTCAAGTTTTTTCCCACAGACATCAGAGCACTCTGTAACAGGATTTGACAGATAGTGACGGGGCGCGGCCAGCAGGGGCCAGCAGCGAGGCTGACTTGCTCTTTGACCGTGTGACTGTGGTGACCAAATCCAGGGGGCGTATTACATTGGTTATTGATGTAGCTTAAAGAGGTGGAACAGATTAAACATTCAGATGAAACAATCAGCAAATAAAAGTCAAATGAAGAAAACGTACAAGGGCTTATTAGTCAATGATATCAGTGATTTCATGTCTGTTTGTATTTTTACTATTTCCAATAAAAACCACAGAAAGATTAAAAGAGACAACAGATGGATATCATTACAAATGAGTCAGAAGAGAGGAATCCCTGGATAAACTAGTTATTGAGGTACAATCGGATGACTGGGAACTCATTTATAAAGGAAAAGACGCCCTGTCACTATGAGTGTACAATCAAACAATACAAGAGAAAGTGAAATATGGATCTGGACTCTGGGAGCAGTGGGCGGAGCTGAGGTTGCACCGTGAGAGAGAGCGAGAGAGAGAGAGAGAGAGAGAGAGAGTGGACAAAGATAGAGACTGAGACTGAGACTGAGACTGAGTTTTACACTCGGACTTGGACTTGGAGTGGAGTGGATTAGTCTGGAGGCCCAGGCACATGACCACCTCAGCTTCCACTCAGAGCCCAGACCAGCTGTTCAGATTTGGACACTTGGAGCTGAGAAGGGGGAGGCTCCATGATTCCTCTTCATGCAGAGGTTTTATTTCCCTTTGCCACTGAAGGCAACACACTCACTAGTCACCAGTCCACAGATGAAAACACAAAATCATATGTGTACACAGAAAGTCCAGTTAAGATGGAGACGGGTTGTGAATGACACAGATGCTACTGGTACAGTATGAGAGTCTGACTGCTTTCAAAAGGTCCAGTGATCATACAAGCGTATCAGTCACTCTCATACTTTCTCATGGTTCTATTGACAATGAGAAGCAACAACACAACACTACTGCTTGGACATGTTTGCTGGATCACATCATGGATGATGGATGATGGATGGATGGATGGATGGATGGATGGATGGATGGATGGATGGATGATGGATGTAATATACAGACATGACTTATGTTCACTCTGGAGGTGAGGGGGGAACTCCTGTTCTCACTTTCATTGTCACTTTAATTTGAAAAAAACATATATTCTATTTTCACCAAGATGTTAGTGAGTTAGTTTTACCAGTAAATGGCTGCTCCATCCTCACTTCTCCTATAACCAGGCCCAAACACACACACACCCCCCCCCCCCCCACACACACACACACACACACACACACACACACACACACACACACACACACACACACACAACAGCCGGGCCTCCTGGGGGTCGTTTGGAGGGTCATAATTTATTTACACATGTTATAGATAATATCAAAGTAAGTGATGTATTAGTCAATGATATCAGTGATTTCATGTCTGTTTGTTTTAGTTTTTTTACTATTTACAATAAAAAACACAGAAACATTAAAACAGACAACAGATAGATGTCAACACAAATGAGTCAAAACAGAGCAGTCCCTGGAAAAACTAGTCATTGAGGTACAATCAGATGACTGGGAACTCATTTAGAAATACGAGAAAAAGTGAAATATAAAGATGTTTAATGGATGACAAAGGGCTTAAAAAATGCATCCAAGGAGAAGAATACATGACATAGAGAATCCAATAAATGATGAACGAAGGAGATGGAAAATAAATCCAAGAAATGTAAAACAAAGTTCACTCATATGATGAGAAAATGTTAGAAGAATTCTTTTAAGAAAGTACCAGAAAACAATAAAGACCATGTCAGCAGTACATAGAAGGTTCTACATAGTATCATTCAACAGGCTTCCAGTAAGGATACCGTTATTGAAAACAGACACACTTCACAAACTACAGACCCACAATTCTCCCAAATCCTAGAAAAACTCTTCAACGACATACTAGATACATTCAGAGAAATGAAATCTAATTCATTAAATCTAGGTCAAACAAAAATCATGATATTTGGAAAATATGAAATAAATAAACAGGTAAAGGTTCAAGTAGAGAGTGTAAATAGAGAAAAGGTGATTGAAGACAAATTTCTAGAAAAATGTAAGGATGAGTACGAGCACATTACAACTCTACAAAGCTGATTTCCTTTGATCTGAGCGTCTCCATGGCTCCAGTGCTGATCTCCTATCAGATCAAAGGAGATCAGGGCCTTTTGCCATGGAGATGCTCAGATCCAAGATTTCCTCCGGCTTTGATCTCCGTTGATCTCCATCCGGTGCCTCTCCCATCCACTTTGTGATGAAAGGCTCATTATTGTTCTTTTTCACAACCTTGGTGATGACGTCATCATTAGATTCAGGTATGATGAAGCAGGCAGAGAACTAAAACATGCAGGACACCAGCACTCTCTGACCCAGTTTGGACACCCTGTCGTAGACCATCAAGAGACAGCTTAGTTTTATCCTACTGATGACGTGTTGCTGCAATAGTCATCTTGCTCAGTTTCAAGTTTTTTCCCACAGACATCAGAGCACTCTGTAACAGGATTTGACAGATAGTGACGGGGCGCGGCCAGCAGGGGCCAGCAGCAAGGCTGACTTGCTCTTTGACCGTGTGACTGTGGTGACCAAATCCAGGGGGCGTATTACATTGGTTATTGATGTAGCTTAAAGAGGTGGAACAGATTAAACATTCAGATGAAACAATCAGCAAATAAAAGTCAAATGAAGAAAACGTACAAGGGCTTATTAGTCAATGATATCAGTGATTTCATGTCTGTTTGTATTTTTACTATTTCCAATAAAAACCACAGAAAGATTAAAAGAGACAACAGATGGATATCATTACAAATGAGTCAGAAGAGAGGAATCCCTGGATAAACTAGTTATTGAGGTACAATCGGATGACTGGGAACTCATTTATAAAGGAAAAGACGCCCTGTCACTATGAGTGTACAATCAAACAATACAAGAGAAAGTGAAATATGGATCTGGACTCTGGGAGCAGTGGGCGGAGCTGAGGTTGCACCGTGAGAGAGAGCGAGAGAGAGAGAGAGAGAGAGAGAGAGTGGACAAAGATAGAGACTGAGACTGAGACTGAGACTGAGTTTTACACTCGGACTTGGACTTGGAGTGGAGTGGATTAGTCTGGAGGCCCAGGCACATGACCACCTCAGCTTCCACTCAGAGCCCAGACCAGCTGTTCAGATTTGGACACTTGGAGCTGAGAAGGGGGAGGCTCCATGATTCCTCTTCATGCAGAGGTTTTATTTCCCTTTGCCACTGAAGGCAACACACTCACTAGTCACCAGTCCACAGATGAAAACACAAAATCATATGTGTACACAGAAAGTCCAGTTAAGATGGAGACGGGTTGTGAATGACACAGATGCTACTGGTACAGTATGAGAGTCTGACTGCTTTCAAAAGGTCCAGTGATCATACAAGCGTATCAGTCACTCTCATACTTTCTCATGGTTCTATTGACAATGAGAAGCAACAACACAACACTACTGCTTGGACATGTTTGCTGGATCACATCATGGATGATGGATGATGGATGGATGGATGGATGGATGGATGGATGGATGGATGGATGGATGATGGATGTAATATACAGACATGACTTATGTTCACTCTGGAGGTGAGGGGGGAACTCCTGTTCTCACTTTCATTGTCACTTTAATTTGAAAAAAACATATATTCTATTTTCACCAAGATGTTAGTGAGTTAGTTTTACCAGTAAATGGCTGCTCCATCCTCACTTCTCCTATAACCAGGCCCAAACACACACACACCCCCACACACACACACACACACACACACACACACACACACACACACACACACACACACACACACACACAACAGCCGGGCCTCCTGGGGGTCGTTTGGAGGGTCATAATTTATTTACACATGTTATAGATAATATCAAAGTAAGTGATGTATTAGTCAATGATATCAGTGATTTCATGTCTGTTTGTTTTAGTTTTTTTACTATTTACAATAAAAAACACAGAAACATTAAAACAGACAACAGATAGATGTCAACACAAATGAGTCAAAACAGAGCAGTCCCTGGAAAAACTAGTCATTGAGGTACAATCAGATGACTGGGAACTCATTTAGAAATACGAGAAAAAGTGAAATATAAAGATGTTTAATGGATGACAAAGGGCTTAAAAAATGCATCCAAGGAGAAGAATACATGACATAGAGAATCCAATAAATGATGAACGAAGGAGATGGAAAATAAATCCAAGAAATGTAAAACAAAGTTCACTCATATGATGAGAAAATGTTAGAAGAATTCTTTTAAGAAAGTACCAGAAAACAATAAAGACCATGTCAGCAGTACATAGAAGGTTCTACATAGTATCATTCAACAGGCTTCCAGTAAGGATACCGTTATTGAAAACAGACACACTTCACAAACTACAGACCCACAATTCTCCCAAATCCTAGAAAAAACTCTTCAACGACATACTAGATACATTCAGAGAAATGAAATCTAATTCATTAAATCTAGGTCAAACAAAAATCATGATATTTGGAAAATATGAAATAAATAAACAGGTAAAGGTTCAAGTAGAGAGTGTAAATAGAGAAAAGGTGATTGAAGACAAATTTCTAGAAAAATGTAAGGATGAGTACGAGCACATTACAACTCTACAAAGCTGATTTCCTTTGATCTGAGCGTCTCCATGGCTCCAGTGCTGATCTCCTATCAGATCAAAGGAGATCAGGGCCTTTTGCCATGGAGATGCTCAGATCCAAGATTTCCTCCGGCTTTGATCTCCGTTGATCTCCATCCGGTGCCTCTCCCATCCACTTTGTGATGAAAGGCTCATTATTGTTCTTTTTCACAACCTTGGTGATGACGTCATCATTAGATTCAGGTATGATGAAGCAGGCAGAGAACTAAAACATGCAGGACACCAGCACTCTCTGACCCAGTTTGGACACCCTGTCGTAGACCATCAAGAGACAGCTTAGTTTTATCCTACTGATGACGTGTTGCTGCAATAGTCATCTTGCTCAGTTTCAAGTTTTTTCCCACAGACATCAGAGCACTCTGTAACAGGATTTGACAGATAGTGACGGGGCGCGGCCAGCAGGGGCCAGCAGCGAGGCTGACTTGCTCTTTGACCGTGTGACTGTGGTGACCAAATCCAGGGGGCGTATTACATTGGTTATTGATGTAGCTTAAAGAGGTGGAACAGATTAAACATTCAGATGAAACAATCAGCAAATAAAAGTCAAATGAAGAAAACGTACAAGGGCTTATTAGTCAATGATATCAGTGATTTCATGTCTGTTTGTTTTTTTACTATTTCCAATAAAAACCACAGAAAGATTAAAAGAGACAACAGATGGATATCATTACAAATGAGTCAGAAGAGAGGAATCCCTGGATAAACTAGTTATTGAGGTACAATCGGATGACTGGGAACTCATTTATAAAGGAAAAGACGCCCTGTCACTATGAGTGTACAATCAAACAATACAAGAGAAAGTGAAATATGGATCTGGACTCTGGGAGCAGTGGGCGGAGCTGAGGTTGCACCGTGAGAGAGAGCGAGAGAGAGAGAGAGAGAGAGAGAGAGTGGACAAAGATAGAGACTGAGACTGAGACTGAGACTGAGTTTTACACTCGGACTTGGACTTGGAGTGGAGTGGATTAGTCTGGAGGCCCAGGCACATGACCACCTCAGCTTCCACTCAGAGCCCAGACCAGCTGTTCAGATTTGGACACTTGGAGCTGAGAAGGGGGAGGCTCCATGATTCCTCTTCATGCAGAGGTTTTATTTCCCTTTGCCACTGAAGGCAACACACTCACTAGCCACCAGTCCACAGATGAAAACACAAAATCATATGTGTACACAGAAAGTCCAGTTAAGATGGAGACGGGTTGTGAATGACACAGATGCTACTGGTACAGTATGAGAGTCTGACTGCTTTCAAAAGGTCCAGTGATCATACAAGCGTATCAGTCACTCTCATACTAACTCATGGTTCTATTGACAATGAGAAGCAACAACACAACACTACTGCTTGGACATGTTTGCTGGATCACATCATGGATGGATGGATGATGGATGGATGGATGGATGGATGGATGATGGATGTAATATACAGACATGACTTATGTTCACTCTGGAGGTGAGGGGGGAACTCCTGTTCTCACTTTCATTGTCACTTTAATTTGAAAAAAACATATATTCTATTTTCACCAAGATGTTAGTGAGTTAGTTTTACCAGTAAATGGCTGCTCCATCCTCACTTCTCCTATAACCAGGCCCAAACACACACACACCCCCCCCCCCACACACACACACACACACACACACACACACACACACAACAGCCGGGCCTCCTGGGGGTCGTTTGGAGGGTCATAATTTATTTACACATGTTATAGATAATATCAAAGTAAGTGATGTATTAGTCAATGATATCAGTGATTTCATGTCTGTTTGTTTTAGTTTTTTTACTATTTACAATAAAAAACACAGAAACATTAAAACAGACAACAGATAGATGTCAACACAAATGAGTCAAAACAGAGCAGTCCCTGGAAAAACTAGTTATTGAGGTACAATCAGATGACTGGGAACTCATTTAGAAATACGAGAAAAAGTGAAATATAAAGATGTTTAATGGATGACAAAGGGCTTAAAAAATGCATCCAAGGAGAAGAATACATGACATAGAGAATCCAATAAATGATGAACGAAGGAGATGGAAAATAAATCCAAGAAATGTAAAACAAAGTTCACTCATATGATGAGAAAATGTTAGAAGAATTCTTTTAAGAAAGTACCAGAAAACAATAAAGACCATGTCAGCAGTACATAGAAGGTTCTACATAGTATCATTCAACAGGCTTCCAGTAAGGATACCGTTATTGAAAACAGACACACTTCACAAACTACAGACCCACAATTCTCCCAAATCCTAGAAAAACTCTTCAACGACATACTAGATACATTCAGAGAAATGAAATCTAATTCATTAAATCTAGGTCAAACAAAAATCATGATATTTGGAAAATATGAAATAAATAAACAGGTAAAGGCTCAAGTAGAGAGTGTAAATAGAGAAAAGGTGATTGAAGACAAATTTCTAGAAAAATGTAAGGATGAGTACGAGCACATTACAACTCTACAAAGCTGATTTCCTTTGATCTGAGCGTCTCCATGGCTCCAGTGCTGATCTCCTATCAGATCAAAGGAGATCAGGGCCTTTTGCCATGGAGATGCTCAGATCCAAGATTTCCTCCGGCTTTGATCTCCGTTGATCTCCATCCGGTGCCTCTCCCATCCACTTTGTGATGAAAGGCTCATTATTGTTCTTTTTCACAACCTTGGTGATGACGTCATCATTAGATTCAGGTATGATGAAGCAGGCGGAGAACTAAAACATGCAGGACACCAGCACTCTCTGACCCAGTTTGAACACCCTGTCGTAGACCATCAAGAGACAGCTTAGTTTTATCCTACTGATGACGTGTTGCTGCAATAGTCATCTTGCTCAGTTTCAAGTTTTTTCCCACAGACATCAGAGCACTCTGTAACAGGATTTGACAGATAGTGACGGGGCGCGGCCAGCAGGGGCCAGCAGCGAGGCTGACTTGCTCTTTGACCGTGTGACTGTGGTGACCAAATCCAGGGGGCGTATTACATTGGTTATTGATGTAGCTTAAAGAGGTGGAACAGATTAAACATTCAGATGAAACAATCAGCAAATAAAAGTCAAATGAAGAAAACGTACAAGGGCTTATTAGTCAATGATATCAGTGATTTCATGTCTGTTTGTTTTTTTACTATTTCCAATAAAAACCACAGAAAGATTAAAAGAGACAACAGATGGATATCATTACAAATGAGTCAGAAGAGAGGAATCCCTGGATAAACTAGTTATTGAGGTACAATCGGATGACTGGGAACTCATTTATAAAGGAAAAGACGCCCTGTCACTATGAGTGTACAATCAAACAATACAAGAGAAAGTGAAATATGGATCTGGACTCTGGGAGCAGTGGGCGGAGCTGAGGTTGCACCGTGAGAGAGAGCGAGAGAGAGAGAGAGAGAGAGAGAGAGTGGACAAAGATAGAGACTGAGACTGAGACTGAGACTCGGACTCGGACTCGGACTCGGACTCGGACTTGGAGTGGAGTGGATCAGTCTGGAGGCCCAGGCACATGACCACCTCAGCTTCCACTCAGAGCCCAGACCAGCTGTTCAGATTTGGACACTTGGAGCTGAGAAGGGGGAGGCTCCATGATTCCTCTTCATGCAGAGGTTTTATTTCCCTTTGCCACTGAAGGCAACACACTCACTAGTCACCAGTCCACAGATGAAAACACAAAATCATATGTGTACACAGAAAGTCCAGTTAAGATGGAGACGGGTTGTGAATGACACAGATGCTACTGGTACAGTATGAGAGTCTGACTGCTTTCAAAAGGTCCAGTGATCATACAAGCGTATCAGTCACTCTCATACTTTCTCATGGTTCTATTGACAATGAGAAGCAACAACACAACACTACTGCTTGGACATGTTTGCTGGATCACATCATGGATGATGGATGATGGATGGATGGATGGATGGATGGATGGATGGATGGATGGATGGATGATGGATGTAATATACAGACATGACTTATGTTCACTCTGGAGGTGAGGGGGGAACTCCTGTTCTCACTTTCATTGTCACTTTAATTTGAAAAAAACATATATTCTATTTTCACCAAGATGTTAGTGAGTTAGTTTTACCAGTAAATGGCTGCTCCATCCTCACTTCTCCTATAACCAGGCCCAAACACACACACACCCCCACACACACACACACACACACACACACACACACACACACACACACACACACACACACACACACACACAACAGCCGGGCCTCCTGGGGGTCGTTTGGAGGGTCATAATTTATTTACACATGTTATAGATAATATCAAAGTAAGTGATGTATTAGTCAATGATATCAGTGATTTCATGTCTGTTTGTTTTAGTTTTTTTACTATTTACAATAAAAAACACAGAAACATTAAAACAGACAACAGATAGATGTCAACACAAATGAGTCAAAACAGAGCAGTCCCTGGAAAAACTAGTTATTGAGGTACAATCAGATGACTGGGAACTCATTTAGAAATACGAGAAAAAGTGAAATATAAAGATGTTTAATGGATGACAAAGGGCTTAAAAAATGCATCCAAGGAGAAGAATACATGACATAGAGAATCCAATAAATGATGAACGAAGGAGATGGAAAATAAATCCAAGAAATGTAAAACAAAGTTCACTCATATGATGAGAAAATGTTAGAAGAATTCTTTTAAGAAAGTACCAGAAAACAATAAAGACCATGTCAGCAGTACATAGAAGGTTCTACATAGTATCATTCAACAGGCTTCCAGTAAGGATACCGTTATTGAAAACAGACACACTTCACAAACTACAGACCCACAATTCTCCCAAATCCTAGAAAAACTCTTCAACGACATACTAGATACATTCAGAGAAATGAAATCTAATTCATTAAATCTAGGTCAAACAAAAATCATGATATTTGGAAAATATGAAATAAATAAACAGGTAAAGGTTCAAGTAGAGAGTGTAAATAGAGAAAAGGTGATTGAAGACAAATTTCTAGAAAAATGTAAGGATGAGTACGAGCACATTACAACTCTACAAAGCTGATTTCCTTTGATCTGAGCGTCTCCATGGCTCCAGTGCTGATCTCCTATCAGATCAAAGGAGATCAGGGCCTTTTGCCATGGAGATGCTCAGATCCAAGATTTCCTCCGGCTTTGATCTCCGTTGATCTCCATCCGGTGCCTCTCCCATCCACTTTGTGATGAAAGGCTCATTATTGTTCTTTTTCACAACCTTGGTGATGACGTCATCATTAGATTCAGGTATGATGAAGCAGGCAGAGAACTAAAACATGCAGGACACCAGCACTCTCTGACCCAGTTTGGACACCCTGTCGTAGACCATCAAGAGACAGCTTAGTTTTATCCTACTGATGACGTGTTGCTGCAATAGTCATCTTGCTCAGTTTCAAGTTTTTTCCCACAGACATCAGAGCACTCTGTAACAGGATTTGACAGATAGTGACGGGGCGCGGCCAGCAGGGGCCAGCAGCGAGGCTGACTTGCTCTTTGACCGTGTGACTGTGGTGACCAAATCCAGGGGGCGTATTACATTGGTTATTGATGTAGCTTAAAGAGGTGGAACAGATTAAACATTCAGATGAAACAATCAGCAAATAAAAGTCAAATGAAGAAAACGTACAAGGGCTTATTAGTCAATGATATCAGTGATTTCATGTCTGTTTGTTTTTTTACTATTTCCAATAAAAACCACAGAAAGATTAAAAGAGACAACAGATGGATATCATTACAAATGAGTCAGAAGAGAGGAATCCCTGGATAAACTAGTTATTGAGGTACAATCGGATGACTGGGAACTCATTTATAAAGGAAAAGACGCCCTGTCACTATGAGTGTACAATCAAACAATACAAGAGAAAGTGAAATATGGATCTGGACTCTGGGAGCAGTGGGCGGAGCTGAGGTTGCACCGTGAGAGAGAGCGAGAGAGAGAGAGAGAGAGAGAGAGAGTGGACAAAGATAGAGACTGAGACTGAGACTGAGACTGAGTTTTACACTCGGACTTGGACTTGGAGTGGAGTGGATTAGTCTGGAGGCCCAGGCACATGACCACCTCAGCTTCCACTCAGAGCCCAGACCAGCTGTTCAGATTTGGACACTTGGAGCTGAGAAGGGGGAGGCTCCATGATTCCTCTTCATGCAGAGGTTTTATTTCCCTTTGCCACTGAAGGCAACACACTCACTAGTCACCAGTCCACAGATGAAAACACAAAATCATATGTGTACACAGAAAGTCCAGTTAAGATGGAGACGGGTTGTGAATGACACAGATGCTACTGGTACAGTATGAGAGTCTGACTGCTTTCAAAAGGTCCAGTGATCATACAAGCGTATCAGTCACTCTCATACTTTCTCATGGTTCTATTGACAATGAGAAGCAACAACACAACACTACTGCTTGGACATGTTTGCTGGATCACATCATGGATGATGGATGATGGATGGATGGATGGATGGATGGATGGATGGATGGATGGATGGATGATGGATGTAATATACAGACATGACTTATGTTCACTCTGGAGGTGAGGGGGGAACTCCTGTTCTCACTTTCATTGTCACTTTAATTTGAAAAAAACATATATTCTATTTTCACCAAGATGTTAGTGAGTTAGTTTTACCAGTAAATGGCTGCTCCATCCTCACTTCTCCTATAACCAGGCCCAAACACACACACACCCCCCCCCCCCCACACACACACACACACACACACACACACACACACACACACACACACACACACACACACAACAGCCGGGCCTCCTGGGGGTCGTTTGGAGGGTCATAATTTATTTACACATGTTATAGATAATATCAAAGTAAGTGATGTATTAGTCAATGATATCAGTGATTTCATGTCTGTTTGTTTTAGTTTTTTTACTATTTACAATAAAAAACACAGAAACATTAAAACAGACAACAGATAGATGTCAACACAAATGAGTCAAAACAGAGCAGTCCCTGGAAAAACTAGTCATTGAGGTACAATCAGATGACTGGGAACTCATTTAGAAATACGAGAAAAAGTGAAATATAAAGATGTTTAATGGATGACAAAGGGCTTAAAAAATGCATCCAAGGAGAAGAATACATGACATAGAGAATCCAATAAATGATGAACGAAGGAGATGGAAAATAAATCCAAGAAATGTAAAACAAAGTTCACTCATATGATGAGAAAATGTTAGAAGAATTCTTTTAAGAAAGTACCAGAAAACAATAAAGACCATGTCAGCAGTACATAGAAGGTTCTACATAGTATCATTCAACAGGCTTCCAGTAAGGATACCGTTATTGAAAACAGACACACTTCACAAACTACAGACCCACAATTCTCCCAAATCCTAGAAAAACTCTTCAACGACATACTAGATACATTCAGAGAAATGAAATCTAATTCATTAAATCTAGGTCAAACAAAAATCATGATATTTGGAAAATATGAAATAAATAAACAGGTAAAGGTTCAAGTAGAGAGTGTAAATAGAGAAAAGGTGATTGAAGACAAATTTCTAGAAAAATGTAAGGATGAGTACGAGCACATTACAACTCTACAAAGCTGATTTCCTTTGATCTGAGCGTCTCCATGGCTCCAGTGCTGATCTCCTATCAGATCAAAGGAGATCAGGGCCTTTTGCCATGGAGATGCTCAGATCCAAGATTTCCTCCGGCTTTGATCTCCGTTGATCTCCATCCGGTGCCTCTCCCATCCACTTTGTGATGAAAGGCTCATTATTGTTCTTTTTCACAACCTTGGTGATGACGTCATCATTAGATTCAGGTATGATGAAGCAGGCAGAGAACTAAAACATGCAGGACACCAGCACTCTCTGACCCAGTTTGGACACCCTGTCGTAGACCATCAAGAGACAGCTTAGTTTTATCCTACTGATGACGTGTTGCTGCAATAGTCATCTTGCTCAGTTTCAAGTTTTTTCCCACAGACATCAGAGCACTCTGTAACAGGATTTGACAGATAGTGACGGGGCGCGGCCAGCAGGGGCCAGCAGCGAGGCTGACTTGCTCTTTGACCGTGTGACTGTGGTGACCAAATCCAGGGGGCGTATTACATTGGTTATTGATGTAGCTTAAAGAGGTGGAACAGATTAAACATTCAGATGAAACAATCAGCAAATAAAAGTCAAATGAAGAAAACGTACAAGGGCTTATTAGTCAATGATATCAGTGATTTCATGTCTGTTTGTTTTTTTACTATTTCCAATAAAAACCACAGAAAGATTAAAAGAGACAACAGATGGATATCATTACAAATGAGTCAGAAGAGAGGAATCCCTGGATAAACTAGTTATTGAGGTACAATCGGATGACTGGGAACTCATTTATAAAGGAAAAGACGCCCTGTCACTATGAGTGTACAATCAAACAATACAAGAGAAAGTGAAATATGGATCTGGACTCTGGGAGCAGTGGGCGGAGCTGAGGTTGCACCGTGAGAGAGAGCGAGAGAGAGAGAGAGAGAGAGAGAGAGTGGACAAAGATAGAGACTGAGACTGAGACTGAGACTGAGTTTTACACTCGGACTTGGACTTGGAGTGGAGTGGATTAGTCTGGAGGCCCAGGCACATGACCACCTCAGCTTCCACTCAGAGCCCAGACCAGCTGTTCAGATTTGGACACTTGGAGCTGAGAAGGGGGAGGCTCCATGATTCCTCTTCATGCAGAGGTTTTATTTCCCTTTGCCACTGAAGGCAACACACTCACTAGCCACCAGTCCACAGATGAAAACACAAAATCATATGTGTACACAGAAAGTCCAGTTAAGATGGAGACGGGTTGTGAATGACACAGATGCTACTGGTACAGTATGAGAGTCTGACTGCTTTCAAAAGGTCCAGTGATCATACAAGCGTATCAGTCACTCTCATACTAACTCATGGTTCTATTGACAATGAGAAGCAACAACACAACACTACTGCTTGGACATGTTTGCTGGATCACATCATGGATGGATGGATGATGGATGGATGGATGGATGGATGGATGATGGATGTAATATACAGACATGACTTATGTTCACTCTGGAGGTGAGGGGGGAACTCCTGTTCTCACTTTCATTGTCACTTTAATTTGAAAAAAACATATATTCTATTTTCACCAAGATGTTAGTGAGTTAGTTTTACCAGTAAATGGCTGCTCCATCCTCACTTCTCCTATAACCAGGCCCAAACACACACACACCCCCCCCCACACACACACACACACACACACACACACACACACACACACACAACAGCCGGGCCTCCTGGGGGTCGTTTGGAGGGTCATAATTTATTTACACATGTTATAGATAATATCAAAGTAAGTGATGTATTAGTCAATGATATCAGTGATTTCATGTCTGTTTGTTTTAGTTTTTTTACTATTTACAATAAAAAACACAGAAACATTAAAACAGACAACAGATAGATGTCAACACAAATGAGTCAAAACAGAGCAGTCCCTGGAAAAACTAGTTATTGAGGTACAATCAGATGACTGGGAACTCATTTAGAAATACGAGAAAAAGTGAAATATAAAGATGTTTAATGGATGACAAAGGGCTTAAAAAATGCATCCAAGGAGAAGAATACATGACATAGAGAATCCAATAAATGATGAACGAAGGAGATGGAAAATAAATCCAAGAAATGTAAAACAAAGTTCACTCATATGATGAGAAAATGTTAGAAGAATTCTTTTAAGAAAGTACCAGAAAACAATAAAGACCATGTCAGCAGTACATAGAAGGTTCTACATAGTATCATTCAACAGGCTTCCAGTAAGGATACCGTTATTGAAAACAGACACACTTCACAAACTACAGACCCACAATTCTCCCAAATCCTAGAAAAACTCTTCAACGACATACTAGATACATTCAGAGAAATGAAATCTAATTCATTAAATCTAGGTCAAACAAAAATCATGATATTTGGAAAATATGAAATAAATAAACAGGTAAAGGCTCAAGTAGAGAGTGTAAATAGAGAAAAGGTGATTGAAGACAAATTTCTAGAAAAATGTAAGGATGAGTACGAGCACATTACAACTCTACAAAGCTGATTTCCTTTGATCTGAGCGTCTCCATGGCTCCAGTGCTGATCTCCTATCAGATCAAAGGAGATCAGGGCCTTTTGCCATGGAGATGCTCAGATCCAAGATTTCCTCCGGCTTTGATCTCCGTTGATCTCCATCCGGTGCCTCTCCCATCCACTTTGTGATGAAAGGCTCATTATTGTTCTTTTTCACAACCTTGGTGATGACGTCATCATTAGATTCAGGTATGATGAAGCAGGCGGAGAACTAAAACATGCAGGACACCAGCACTCTCTGACCCAGTTTGGACACCCTGTCGTAGACCATCAAGAGACAGCTTAGTTTTATCCTACTGATGACGTGTTGCTGCAATAGTCATCTTGCTCAGTTTCAAGTTTTTTCCCACAGACATCAGAGCACTCTGTAACAGGATTTGACAGATAGTGACGGGGCGCGGCCAGCAGGGGCCAGCAGCGAGGCTGACTTGCTCTTTGACCGTGTGACTGTGGTGACCAAATCCAGGGGGCGTATTACATTGGTTATTGATGTAGCTTAAAGAGGTGGAACAGATTAAACATTCAGATGAAACAATCAGCAAATAAAAGTCAAATGAAGAAAACGTACAAGGGCTTATTAGTCAATGATATCAGTGATTTCATGTCTGTTTGTTTTTTTACTATTTCCAATAAAAACCACAGAAAGATTAAAAGAGACAACAGATGGATATCATTACAAATGAGTCAGAAGAGAGGAATCCCTGGATAAACTAGTTATTGAGGTACAATCGGATGACTGGGAACTCATTTATAAAGGAAAAGACGCCCTGTCACTATGAGTGTACAATCAAACAATACAAGAGAAAGTGAAATATGGATCTGGACTCTGGGAGCAGTGGGCGGAGCTGAGGTTGCACCGTGAGAGAGAGCGAGAGAGAGAGAGAGAGAGAGAGAGAGTGGACAAAGATAGAGACTGAGACTGAGACTGAGACTGAGTTTTACACTCGGACTTGGACTTGGAGTGGAGTGGATTAGTCTGGAGGCCCAGGCACATGACCACCTCAGCTTCCACTCAGAGCCCAGACCAGCTGTTCAGATTTGGACACTTGGAGCTGAGAAGGGGGAGGCTCCATGATTCCTCTTCATGCAGAGGTTTTATTTCCCTTTGCCACTGAAGGCAACACACTCACTAGTCACCAGTCCACAGATGAAAACACAAAATCATATGTGTACACAGAAAGTCCAGTTAAGATGGAGACGGGTTGTGAATGACACAGATGCTACTGGTACAGTATGAGAGTCTGACTGCTTTCAAAAGGTCCAGTGATCATACAAGCGTATCAGTCACTCTCATACTTTCTCATGGTTCTATTGACAATGAGAAGCAACAACACAACACTACTGCTTGGACATGTTTGCTGGATCACATCATGGATGATGGATGATGGATGGATGGATGGATGGATGGATGGATGGATGGATGGATGATGGATGTAATATACAGACATGACTTATGTTCACTCTGGAGGTGAGGGGGGAACTCCTGTTCTCACTTTCATTGTCACTTTAATTTGAAAAAAACATATATTCTATTTTCACCAAGATGTTAGTGAGTTAGTTTTACCAGTAAATGGCTGCTCCATCCTCACTTCTCCTATAACCAGGCCCAAACACACACACACCCCCACACACACACACACACACACACACACAACAGCCGGGCCTCCTGGGGGTCGTTTGGAGGGTCATAATTTATTTACACATGTTATAGATAATATCAAAGTAAGTGATGTATTAGTCAATGATATCAGTGATTTCATGTCTGTTTGTTTTAGTTTTTTTACTATTTACAATAAAAAACACAGAAACATTAAAACAGACAACAGATAGATGTCAACACAAATGAGTCAAAACAGAGCAGTCCCTGGAAAAACTAGTTATTGAGGTACAATCAGTTGACTGGGAACTCATTTATAAATACGAGAAAAAGTGGAATATAAAGATGTTTAATGGATGACAAAGGGCTTAAAAAATGCATCCAAGGAGAAGAATACATGACATAGAGAATCCAATAAATGATGAACGAAGGAGATGGAAAATAAATCCAAGAAATGTAAAACAAAGTTCACTCATATGATGAGAAAATGTTAGAAGAATTCTTTTAAGAAAGTACCAGAAAACAATAAAGACCATGTCAGCAGTACATAGAAGGTTCTACATAGTATCATTCAACAGGCTTCCAGTAAGGATACCGTTATTGAAAACAGACACACTTCACAAACTACAGACCCACAATTCTCCCAAATCCTAGAAAAACTCTTCAACGACATACTAGATACATTCAGAGAAATGAAATCTAATTCATTAAATCTAGGTCAAACAAAAATCATGATATT
This sequence comes from Lipophrys pholis, assembly GCF_963383615.2. NCBI lineage: Eukaryota > Metazoa > Chordata > Actinopteri > Blenniiformes > Blenniidae > Lipophrys > Lipophrys pholis. Next base: position 611,519 of record NW_028292098.1, read on the forward strand.
TGGAAAATATGAAATAAATAAACAGGTAAAGGTTCAAGTAGAGAGTGTAAATAGAGAAAAGGTGATTGAAGACAAATTTCTAGAAAAATGTAAGGATGAGTACGAGCACATTACAACTCTACAAAGCTGATTTCCTTTGATCTGAGCGTCTCCATGGCTCCAGTGCTGATCTCCTATCAGATCAAAGGAGATCAGGGCCTTTTGCCATGGAGATGCTCAGATCCAAGATTTCCTCCGGCTTTGATCTCCGTTGATCTCCATCCGGTGCCTCTCCCATCCACTTTGTGATGAAAGGCTCATTATTGTTCTTTTTCACAACCTTGGTGATGACGTCATCATTAGATTCAGGTATGATGAAGCAGGCGGAGAACTAAAACATGCAGGACACCAGCACTCTCTGACCCAGTTTGGACACCCTGTCGTAGACCATCAAGAGACAGCTTAGTTTTATCCTACTGATGACGTGTTGCTGCAATAGTCATCTTGCTCAGTTTCAAGTTTTTTCCCACAGACATCAGAGCACTCTGTAACAGGATTTGACAGATAGTGACGGGGCGCGGCCAGCAGGGGCCAGCAGCGAGGCTGACTTGCTCTTTGACCGTGTGACTGTGGTGACCAAATCCAGGGGGCGTATTACATTGGTTATTGATGTAGCTTAAAGAGGTGGAACAGATTAAACATTCAGATGAAACAATCAGCAAATAAAAGTCAAATGAAGAAAACGTACAAGGGCTTATTAGTCAATGATATCAGTGATTTCATGTCTGTTTGTTTTTTTACTATTTCCAATAAAAACCACAGAAAGATTAAAAGAGACAACAGATGGATATCATTACAAATGAGTCAGAAGAGAGGAATCCCTGGATAAACTAGTTATTGAGGTACAATCGGATGACTGGGAACTCATTTATAAAGGAAAAGACGCCCTGTCACTATGAGTGTACAATCAAACAATACAAGAGAAAGTGAAATATGGATCTGGACTCTGGGAGCAGTGGGCGGAGCTGAGGTTGCACCGTGAGAGAGAGCGAGAGAGAGAGAGAGAGAGAGAGAGAGAGAGAGTGGACAAAGCTAGAGACTGAGACTGAGACTGAGACTGAGTTTTACACTCGGACTTGGACTTGGAGTGGAGTGGATCAGTCTGGAGGCCCAGGCACATGACCACCTCAGCTTCCACTCAGAGCCCAGACCAGCTGTTCAGATTTGGACACTTGGAGCTGAGAAGGGGGAGGCTCCATGATTCCTCTTCATGCAGAGGTTTTATTTCCCTTTGCCACTGAAGGCAACACACTCACTAGTCACCAGTCCACAGATGAAAACACAAAATCATATGTGTACACAGAAAGTCCAGTTAAGATGGAGACGGGTTGTGAATGACACAGATGCTACTGGTACAGTATGAGAGTCTGACTGCTTTCAAAAGGTCCAGTGATCATACAAGCGTATCAGTCACTCTCATACTTTCTCATGGTTCTATTGACAATGAGAAGCAACAACACAACACTACTGCTTGGACATGTTTGCTGGATCACATCATGGATGATGGATGATGGATGGATGGATGGATGGATGGATGGATGATGGATGTAATATACAGACATGACTTATGTTCACTCTGGAGGTGAGGGGGGAACTCCTGTTCTCACTTTCATTGTCACTTTAATTTGAAAAAAACATATATTCTATTTTCACCAAGATGTTAGTGAGTTAGTTTTACCAGTAAATGGCTGCTCCATCCTCACTTCTCCTATAACCAGGCCCAAACACACACACACCCCCCCCCCACACACACACACACACACACACACACACACAACAGCCGGGCCTCCTGGGGGTCGTTTGGAGGGTCATAATTTATTTACACATGTTATAGATAATATCAAAGTAAGTGATGTATTAGTCAATGATATCAGTGATTTCATGTCTGTTTGTTTTAGTTTTTTTACTATTTACAATAAAAAACACAGAAACATTAAAACAGACAACAGATAGATGTCAACACAAATGAGTCAAAACAGAGCAGTCCCTGGAAAAACTAGTTATTGAGGTACAATCAGTTGACTGGGAACTCATTTATAAATACGAGAAAAAGTGGAATATAAAGATGTTTAATGGATGACAAAGGGCTTAAAAAATGCATCCAAGGAGAAGAATACATGACATAGAGAATCCAATAAATGATGAACGAAGGAGATGGAAAATAAATCCAAGAAATGTAAAACAAAGTTCACTCATATGATGAGAAAATGTTAGAAGAATTCTTTTAAGAAAGTACCAGAAAACAATAAAGACCATGTCAGCAGTACATAGAAGGTTCTACATAGTATCATTCAACAGGCTTCCAGTAAGGATACCGTTATTGAAAACAGACACACTTCACAAACTACAGACCCACAATTCTCCCAAATCCTAGAAAAACTCTTCAACGACATACTAGATACATTCAGAGAAATGAAATCTAATTCATTAAATCTAGGTCAAACAAAAATCATGATATTTGGAAAATATGAAATAAATAAACAGGTAAAGGTTCAAGTAGAGAGTGTAAATAGAGAAAAGGTGATTGAAGACAAATTTCTAGAAAAATGTAAGGATGAGTACGAGCACATTACAACTCTACAAAGCTGATTTCCTTTGATCTGAGCGTCTCCATGGCTCCAGTGCTGATCTCCTATCAGATCAAAGGAGATCAGGGCCTTTTGCCATGGAGATGCTCAGATCCAAGATTTCCTCCGGCTTTGATCTCCGTTGATCTCCATCCGGTGCCTCTCCCATCCACTTTGTGATGAAAGGCTCATTATTGTTCTTTTTCACAACCTTGGTGATGACGTCATCATTAGATTCAGGTATGATGAAGCAGGCAGAGAACTAAAACATGCAGGACACCAGCACTCTCTGACCCAGTTTGGACACCCTGTCGTAGACCATCAAGAGACAGCTTAGTTTTATCCTACTGATGACGTGTTGCTGCAATAGTCATCTTGCTCAGTTTCAAGTTTTTTCCCACAGACATCAGAGCACTCTGTAACAGGATTTGACAGATAGTGACGGGGCGCGGCCAGCAGGGGCCAGCAGCGAGGCTGACTTGCTCTTTGACCGTGTGACTGTGGTGACCAAATCCAGGGGGCGTATTACATTGGTTATTGATGTAGCTTAAAGAGGTGGAACAGATTAAACATTCAGATGAAACAATCAGCAAATAAAAGTCAAATGAAGAAAACGTACAAGGGCTTATTAGTCAATGATATCAGTGATTTCATGTCTGTTTGTTTTTTTACTATTTCCAATAAAAACCACAGAAAGATTAAAAGAGACAACAGATGGATATCATTACAAATGAGTCAGAAGAGAGGAATCCCTGGATAAACTAGTTATTGAGGTACAATCGGATGACTGGGAACTCATTTATAAAGGAAAAGACGCCCTGTCACTATGAGTGTACAATCAAACAATACAAGAGAAAGTGAAATATGGATCTGGACTCTGGGAGCAGTGGGCGGAGCTGAGGTTGCACCGTGAGAGAGAGCGAGAGAGAGAGAGAGAGAGAGAGAGAGAGAGAGTGGACAAAGATAGAGACTGAGACTGAGACTGAGACTGAGTTTTACACTCGGACTTGGACTTGGAGTGGAGTGGATTAGTCTGGAGGCCCAGGCACATGACCACCTCAGCTTCCACTCAGAGCCCAGACCAGCTGTTCAGATTTGGACACTTGGAGCTGAGAAGGGGGAGGCTCTATGATTCCTCTTCATGCAGAGGTTTTATTTCCCTTTGCCACTGAAGGCAACACACTCACTAGTCACCAGTCCACAGATGAAAACACAAAATCATATGTGTACACAGAAAGTCCAGTTAAGATGGAGACGGGTTGTGAATGACACAGATGCTACTGGTACAGTATGAGAGTCTGACTGCTTTCAAAAGGTCCAGTGATCATACAAGCGTATCAGTCACTCTCATACTTTCTCATGGTTCTATTGACAATGAGAAGCAACAACACAACACTACTGCTTGGACATGTTTGCTGGATCACATCATGGATGATGGATGATGGATGGATGGATGGATGGATGGATGGATGGATGGATGGATGGATGGATGATGGATGTAATATACAGACATGACTTATGTTCACTCTGGAGGTGAGGGGGGAACTCCTGTTCTCACTTTCATTGTCACTTTAATTTGAAAAAAACATATATTCTATTTTCACCAAGATGTTAGTGAGTTAGTTTTACCAGTAAATGGCTGCTCCATCCTCACTTCTCCTATAACCAGGCCCAAACACACACACACCCCCCCCCCACACACACACACACACACACACACACACACAACAGCCGGGCCTCCTGGGGGTCGTTTGGAGGGTCATAATTTATTTACACATGTTATAGATAATATCAAAGTAAGTGATGTATTAGTCAATGATATCAGTGATTTCATGTCTGTTTGTTTTAGTTTTTTTACTATTTACAATAAAAAACACAGAAACATTAAAACAGACAACAGATAGATGTCAACACAAATGAGTCAAAACAGAGCAGTCCCTGGAAAAACTAGTTATTGAGGTACAATCAGATGACTGGGAACTCATTTAGAAATACGAGAAAAAGTGAAATATAAAGATGTTTAATGGATGACAAAGGGCTTAAAAAAATGCATCCAAGGAGAAGAATACATGACATAGAGAATCCAATAAATGATGAACGAAGGAGATGGAAAATAAATCCAAGAAATGTAAAACAAAGTTCACTCATATGATGAGAAAATGTTAGAAGAATTCTTTTAAGAAAGTACCAGAAAACAATAAAGACCATGTCAGCAGTACATAGAAGGTTCTACATAGTATCATTCAACAGGCTTCCAGTAAGGATACCGTTATTGAAAACAGACACACTTCACAAACTACAGACCCACAATTCTCCCAAATCCTAGAAAAACTCTTCAACGACATACTAGATACATTCAGAGAAATGAAATCTAATTCATTAAATCTAGGTCAAACAAAAATCATGATATTTGGAAAATATGAAATAAATAAACAGGTAAAGGTTCAAGTAGAGAGTGTAAATAGAGAAAAGGTGATTGAAGACAAATTTCTAGAAAAATGTAAGGATGAGTACGAGCACATTACAACTCTACAAAGCTGATTTCCTTTGATCTGAGCGTCTCCATGGCTCCAGTGCTGATCTCCTATCAGATCAAAGGAGATCAGGGCCTTTTGCCATGGAGATGCTCAGATCCAAGATTTCCTCCGGCTTTGATCTCCGTTGATCTCCATCCGGTGCCTCTCCCATCCACTTTGTGATGAAAGGCTCATTATTGTTCTTTTTCACAACCTTGGTGATGACGTCATCATTAGATTCAGGTATGATGAAGCAGGCGGAGAACTAAAACATGCAGGACACCAGCACTCTCTGACCCAGTTTGGACACCCTGTCGTAGACCATCAAGAGACAGCTTAGTTTTATCCTACTGATGACGTGTTGCTGCAATAGTCATCTTGCTCAGTTTCAAGTTTTTTCCCACAGACATCAGAGCACTCTGTAACAGGATTTGACAGATAGTGACGGGGCGCGGCCAGCAGGGGCCAGCAGCGAGGCTGACTTGCTCTTTGACCGTGTGACTGTGGTGACCAAATCCAGGGGGCGTATTACATTGGTTATTGATGTAGCTTAAAGAGGTGGAACAGATTAAACATTCAGATGAAACAATCAGCAAATAAAAGTCAAATGAAGAAAACGTACAAGGGCTTATTAGTCAATGATATCAGTGATTTCATGTCTGTTTGTTTTTTTACTATTTCCAATAAAAACCACAGAAAGATTAAAAGAGACAACAGATGGATATCATTACAAATGAGTCAGAAGAGAGGAATCCCTGGATAAACTAGTTATTGAGGTACAATCGGATGACTGGGAACTCATTTATAAAGGAAAAGACGCCCTGTCACTATGAGTGTACAATCAAACAATACAAGAGAAAGTGAAATATGGATCTGGACTCTGGGAGCAGTGGGCGGAGCTGAGGTTGCACCGTGAGAGAGAGCGAGAGAGAGAGAGAGAGAGAGAGAGAGTGGACAAAGATAGAGACTGAGACTGAGACTGAGACTGAGACTGAGTTTTACACTCGGACTTGGACTTGGAGTGGAGTGGATTAGTCTGGAGGCCCAGGCACATGACCACCTCAGCTTCCACTCAGAGCCCAGACCAGCTGTTCAGATTTGGACACTTGGAGCTGAGAAGGGGGAGGCTCTATGATTCCTCTTCATGCAGAGGTTTTATTTCCCTTTGCCACTGAAGGCAACACACTCACTAGTCACCAGTCCACAGATGAAAACACAAAATCATATGTGTACACAGAAAGTCCAGTTAAGATGGAGACGGGTTGTGAATGACACAGATGCTACTGGTACAGTATGAGAGTCTGACTGCTTTCAAAAGGTCCAGTGATCATACAAGCGTATCAGTCACTCTCATACTTTCTCATGGTTCTATTGACAATGAGAAGCAACAACACAACACTACTGCTTGGACATGTTTGCTGGATCACATCATGGATGATGGATGATGGATGGATGGATGGATGGATGGATGGATGGATGGATGGATGGATGGATGATGGATGTAATATACAGACATGACTTATGTTCACTCTGGAGGTGAGGGGGGAACTCCTGTTCTCACTTTCATTGTCACTTTAATTTGAAAAAAACATATATTCTATTTTCACCAAGATGTTAGTGAGTTAGTTTTACCAGTAAATGGCTGCTCCATCCTCACTTCTCCTATAACCAGGCCCAAACACACACACACCCCCCCCCCCCCCACACACACACACACACACACACACACACACACACAACAGCCGGGCCTCCTGGGGGTCGTTTGGAGGGTCATAATTTATTTACACATGTTATAGATAATATCAAAGTAAGTGATGTATTAGTCAATGATATCAGTGATTTCATGTCTGTTTGTTTTAGTTTTTTTACTATTTACAATAAAAAACACAGAAACATTAAAACAGACAACAGATAGATGTCAACACAAATGAGTCAAAACAGAGCAGTCCCTGGAAAAACTAGTTATTGAGGTACAATCAGATGACTGGGAACTCATTTAGAAATACGAGAAAAAGTGAAATATAAAGATGTTTAATGGATGACAAAGGGCTTAAAAAATGCATCCAAGGAGAAGAATACATGACATAGAGAATCCAATAAATGATGAACGAAGGAGATGGAAAATAAATCCAAGAAATGTAAAACAAAGTTCACTCATATGATGAGAAAATGTTAGAAGAATTCTTTTAAGAAAGTACCAGAAAACAATAAAGACCATGTCAGCAGTACATAGAAGGTTCTACATAGTATCATTCAACAGGCTTCCAGTAAGGATACCGTTATTGAAAACAGACACACTTCACAAACTACAGACCCACAATTCTCCCAAATCCTAGAAAAACTCTTCAACGACATACTAGATACATTCAGAGAAATGAAATCTAATTCATTAAATCTAGGTCAAACAAAAATCATGATATTTGGAAAATATGAAATAAATAAACAGGTAAAGGTTCAAGTAGAGAGTGTAAATAGAGAAAAGGTGATTGAAGACAAATTTCTAGAAAAATGTAAGGATGAGTACGAGCACATTACAACTCTACAAAGCTGATTTCCTTTGATCTGAGCGTCTCCATGGCTCCAGTGCTGATCTCCTATCAGATCAAAGGAGATCAGGGCCTTTTGCCATGGAGATGCTCAGATCCAAGATTTCCTCCGGCTTTGATCTCCGTTGATCTCCATCCGGTGCCTCTCCCATCCACTTTGTGATGAAAGGCTCATTATTGTTCTTTTTCACAACCTTGGTGATGACGTCATCATTAGATTCAGGTATGATGAAGCAGGCAGAGAACTAAAACATGCAGGACACCAGCACTCTCTGACCCAGTTTGGACACCCTGTCGTAGACCATCAAGAGACAGCTTAGTTTTATCCTACTGATGACGTGTTGCTGCAATAGTCATCTTGCTCAGTTTCAAGTTTTTTCCCACAGACATCAGAGCACTCTGTAACAGGATTTGACAGATAGTGACGGGGCGCGGCCAGCAGGGGCCAGCAGCGAGGCTGACTTGCTCTTTGACCGTGTGACTGTGGTGACCAAATCCAGGGGGCGTATTACATTGGTTATTGATGTAGCTTAAAGAGGTGGAACAGATTAAACATTCAGATGAAACAATCAGCAAATAAAAGTCAAATGAAGAAAACGTACAAGGGCTTATTAGTCAATGATATCAGTGATTTCATGTCTGTTTGTTTTTTTACTATTTCCAATAAAAACCACAGAAAGATTAAAAGAGACAACAGATGGATATCATTACAAATGAGTCAGAAGAGAGGAATCCCTGGATAAACTAGTTATTGAGGTACAATCGGATGACTGGGAACTCATTTATAAAGGAAAAGACGCCCTGTCACTATGAGTGTACAATCAAACAATACAAGAGAAAGTGAAATATGGATCTGGACTCTGGGAGCAGTGGGCGGAGCTGAGGTTGCACCGTGAGAGAGAGCGAGAGAGAGAGAGAGAGAGAGAGAGAGTGGACAAAGATAGAGACTGAGACTGAGACTGAGACTGAGACTGAGTTTTACACTCGGACTTGGACTTGGAGTGGAGTGGATTAGTCTGGAGGCCCAGGCACATGACCACCTCAGCTTCCACTCAGAGCCCAGACCAGCTGTTCAGATTTGGACACTTGGAGCTGAGAAGGGGGAGGCTCTATGATTCCTCTTCATGCAGAGGTTTTATTTCCCTTTGCCACTGAAGGCAACACACTCACTAGTCACCAGTCCACAGATGAAAACACAAAATCATATGTGTACACAGAAAGTCCAGTTAAGATGGAGACGGGTTGTGAATGACACAGATGCTACTGGTACAGTATGAGAGTCTGACTGCTTTCAAAAGGTCCAGTGATCATACAAGCGTATCAGTCACTCTCATACTTTCTCATGGTTCTATTGACAATGAGAAGCAACAACACAACACTACTGCTTGGACATGTTTGCTGGATCACATCATGGATGATGGATGATGGATGGATGGATGGATGGATGGATGGATGGATGGATGGATGGATGATGGATGTAATATACAGACATGACTTATGTTCACTCTGGAGGTGAGGGGGGAACTCCTGTTCTCACTTTCATTGTCACTTTAATTTGAAAAAAACATATATTCTATTTTCACCAAGATGTTAGTGAGTTAGTTTTACCAGTAAATGGCTGCTCCATCCTCACTTCTCCTATAACCAGGCCCAAACACACACACACCCCCACACACACACACACACACACACACACACACACACACACACACACACACACACACACACACACACAACAGCCGGGCCTCCTGGGGGTCGTTTGGAGGGTCATAATTTATTTACACATGTTATAGATAATATCAAAGTAAGTGATGTATTAGTCAATGATATCAGTGATTTCATGTCTGTTTGTTTTAGTTTTTTTACTATTTACAATAAAAAACACAGAAACATTAAAACAGACAACAGATAGATGTCAACACAAATGAGTCAAAACAGAGCAGTCCCTGGAAAAACTAGTTATTGAGGTACAATCAGATGACTGGGAACTCATTTAGAAATACGAGAAAAAGTGAAATATAAAGATGTTTAATGGATGACAAAGGGCTTAAAAAATGCATCCAAGGAGAAGAATACATGACATAGAGAATCCAATAAATGATGAACGAAGGAGATGGAAAATAAATCCAAGAAATGTAAAACAAAGTTCACTCATATGATGAGAAAATGTTAGAAGAATTCTTTTAAGAAAGTACCAGAAAACAATAAAGACCATGTCAGCAGTACATAGAAGGTTCTACATAGTATCATTCAACAGGCTTCCAGTAAGGATACCGTTATTGAAAACAGACACACTTCACAAACTACAGACCCACAATTCTCCCAAATCCTAGAAAAACTCTTCAACGACATACTAGATACATTCAGAGAAATGAAATCTAATTCATTAAATCTAGGTCAAACAAAAATCATGATATTTGGAAAATATGAAATAAATAAACAGGTAAAGGTTCAAGTAGAGAGTGTAAATAGAGAAAAGGTGATTGAAGACAAATTTCTAGAAAAATGTAAGGATGAGTACGAGCACATTACAACTCTACAAAGCTGATTTCCTTTGATCTGAGCGTCTCCATGGCTCCAGTGCTGATCTCCTATCAGATCAAAGGAGATCAGGGCCTTTTGCCATGGAGATGCTCAGATCCAAGATTTCCTCCGGCTTTGATCTCCGTTGATCTCCATCCGGTGCCTCTCCCATCCACTTTGTGATGAAAGGCTCATTATTGTTCTTTTTCACAACCTTGGTGATGACGTCATCATTAGATTCAGGTATGATGAAGCAGGCGGAGAACTAAAACATGCAGGACACCAGCACTCTCTGACCCAGTTTGGACACCCTGTCGTAGACCATCAAGAGACAGCTTAGTTTTATCCTACTGATGACGTGTTGCTGCAATAGTCATCTTGCTCAGTTTCAAGTTTTTTCCCACAGACATCAGAGCACTCTGTAACAGGATTTGACAGATAGTGACGGGGCGCGGCCAGCAGGGGCCAGCAGCGAGGCTGACTTGCTCTTTGACCGTGTGACTGTGGTGACCAAATCCAGGGGGCGTATTACATTGGTTATTGATGTAGCTTAAAGAGGTGGAACAGATTAAACATTCAGATGAAACAATCAGCAAATAAAAGTCAAATGAAGAAAACGTACAAGGGCTTATTAGTCAATGATATCAGTGATTTCATGTCTGTTTGTTTTTTTACTATTTCCAATAAAAACCACAGAAAGATTAAAAGAGACAACAGATGGATATCATTACAAATGAGTCAGAAGAGAGGAATCCCTGGATAAACTAGTTATTGAGGTACAATCGGATGACTGGGAACTCATTTATAAAGGAAAAGACGCCCTGTCACTATGAGTGTACAATCAAACAATACAAGAGAAAGTGAAATATGGATCTGGACTCTGGGAGCAGTGGGCGGAGCTGAGGTTGCACCGTGAGAGAGAGCGAGAGAGAGAGAGAGAGAGAGAGAGAGTGGACAAAGATAGAGACTGAGACTGAGACTGAGACTGAGACTGAGTTTTACACTCGGACTTGGACTTGGAGTGGAGTGGATTAGTCTGGAGGCCCAGGCACATGACCACCTCAGCTTCCACTCAGAGCCCAGACCAGCTGTTCAGATTTGGACACTTGGAGCTGAGAAGGGGGAGGCTCTATGATTCCTCTTCATGCAGAGGTTTTATTTCCCTTTGCCACTGAAGGCAACACACTCACTAGTCACCAGTCCACAGATGAAAACACAAAATCATATGTGTACACAGAAAGTCCAGTTAAGATGGAGACGGGTTGTGAATGACACAGATGCTACTGGTACAGTATGAGAGTCTGACTGCTTTCAAAAGGTCCAGTGATCATACAAGCGTATCAGTCACTCTCATACTTTCTCATGGTTCTATTGACAATGAGAAGCAACAACACAACACTACTGCTTGGACATGTTTGCTGGATCACATCATGGATGATGGATGATGGATGGATGGATGGATGGATGGATGGATGGATGATGGATGTAATATACAGACATGACTTATGTTCACTCTGGAGGTGAGGGGGGAACTCCTGTTCTCACTTTCATTGTCACTTTAATTTGAAAAAAACATATATTCTATTTTCACCAAGATGTTAGTGAGTTAGTTTTACCAGTAAATGGCTGCTCCATCCTCACTTCTCCTATAACCAGGCCCAAACACACACACACCCCCACACACACACACACACACACACACACACACACACACACACACACACACACACACACACACACACACACACACACACACACACACACAACAGCCGGGCCTCCTGGGGGTCGTTTGGAGGGTCATAATTTATTTACACATGTTATAGATAATATCAAAGTAAGTGATGTATTAGTCAATGATATCAGTGATTTCATGTCTGTTTGTTTTAGTTTTTTTACTATTTACAATAAAAAACACAAACATTAAAACAGACAACAGATAGATGTCAACACAAATGAGTCAAAACAGAGCAGTCCCTGGAAAAACTAGTTATTGAGGTACAATCAGATGACTGGGAACTCATTTAGAAATACGAGAAAAAGTGAAATATAAAGATGTTTAATGGATGACAAAGGGCTTAAAAAATGCATCCAAGGAGAAGAATACATGACATAGAGAATCCAATAAATGATGAACGAAGGAGATGGAAAATAAATCCAAGAAATGTAAAACAAAGTTCACTCATATGATGAGAAAATGTTAGAAGAATTCTTTTAAGAAAGTACCAGAAAACAATAAAGACCATGTCAGCAGTACATAGAAGGTTCTACATAGTATCATTCAACAGGCTTCCAGTAAGGATACCGTTATTGAAAACAGACACACTTCACAAACTACAGACCCACAATTCTCCCAAATCCTAGAAAAACTCTTCAACGACATACTAGATACATTCAGAGAAATGAAATCTAATTCATTAAATCTAGGTCAAACAAAAATCATGATATTTGGAAAATATGAAATAAATAAACAGGTAAAGGTTCAAGTAGAGAGTGTAAATAGAGAAAAGGTGATTGAAGACAAATTTCTAGAAAAATGTAAGGATGAGTACGAGCACATTACAACTCTACAAAGCTGATTTCCTTTGATCTGAGCGTCTCCATGGCTCCAGTGCTGATCTCCTATCAGATCAAAGGAGATCAGGGCCTTTTGCCATGGAGATGCTCAGATCCAAGATTTCCTCCGGCTTTGATCTCCGTTGATCTCCATCCGGTGCCTCTCCCATCCACTTTGTGATGAAAGGCTCATTATTGTTCTTTTTCACAACCTTGGTGATGACGTCATCATTAGATTCAGGTATGATGAAGCAGGCAGAGAACTAAAACATGCAGGACACCAGCACTCTCTGACCCAGTTTGGACACCCTGTCGTAGACCATCAAGAGACAGCTTAGTTTTATCCTACTGATGACGTGTTGCTGCAATAGTCATCTTGCTCAGTTTCAAGTTTTTTCCCACAGACATCAGAGCATTCTGTAACAGGATTTGACAGATAGTGACGGGGCGCGGCCAGCAGGGGCCAGCAGCGAGGCTGACTTGCTCTTTGACCGTGTGACTGTGGTGACCAAATCCAGGGGGCGTATTACATTGGTTATTGATGTAGCTTAAAGAGGTGGAACAGATTAAACATTCAGATGAAACAATCAGCAAATAAAAGTCAAATGAAGAAAACGTACAAGGGCTTATTAGTCAATGATATCAGTGATTTCATGTCTGTTTGTTTTTTTACTATTTCCAATAAAAACCACAGAAAGATTAAAAGAGACAACAGATGGATATCATTACAAATGAGTCAGAAGAGAGGAATCCCTGGATAAACTAGTTATTGAGGTACAATCGGATGACTGGGAACTCATTTATAAAGGAAAAGACGCCCTGTCACTATGAGTGTACAATCAAACAATACAAGAGAAAGTGAAATATGGATCTGGACTCTGGGAGCAGTGGGCGGAGCTGAGGTTGCACCGTGAGAGAGAGCGAGAGAGAGAGAGAGAGAGAGAGAGAGTGGACAAAGATAGAGACTGAGACTGAGACTGAGACTGAGACTGAGTTTTACACTCGGACTTGGACTTGGAGTGGAGTGGATCAGTCTGGAGGCCCAGGCACATGACCACCTCAGCTTCCACTCAGAGCCCAGACCAGCTGTTCAGATTTGGACACTTGGAGCTGAGAAGGGGGAGGCTCCATGATTCCTCTTCATGCAGAGGTTTTATTTCCCTTTGCCACTGAAGGCAACACACTCACTAGTCACCAGTCCACAGATGAAAACACAAAATCATATGTGTACACAGAAAGTCCAGTTAAGATGGAGACGGGTTGTGAATGACACAGATGCTACTGGTACAGTATGAGAGTCTGACTGCTTTCAAAAGGTCCAGTGATCATACAAGCGTATCAGTCACTCTCATACTTTCTCATGGTTCTATTGACAATGAGAAGCAACAACACAACACTACTGCTTGGACATGTTTGCTGGATCACATCATGGATGATGGATGATGGATGGATGGATGGATGGATGGATGGATGGATGATGGATGTAATATACAGACATGACTTATGTTCACTCTGGAGGTGAGGGGGGAACTCCTGTTCTCACTTTCATTGTCACTTTAATTTGAAAAAAACATATATTCTATTTTCACCAAGATGTTAGTGAGTTAGTTTTACCAGTAAATGGCTGCTCCATCCTCACTTCTCCTATAACCAGGCCCAAACACACACACACCCCCACACACACACACACACACACACACACACACACACACACACACACACACACACACACACACACACACACACACACACACACACACACAACAGCCGGGCCTCCTGGGGGTCGTTTGGAGGGTCATAATTTATTTACACATGTTATAGATAATATCAAAGTAAGTGATGTATTAGTCAATGATATCAGTGATTTCATGTCTGTTTGTTTTAGTTTTTTTACTATTTACAATAAAAAACACAAACATTAAAACAGACAACAGATAGATGTCAACACAAATGAGTCAAAACAGAGCAGTCCCTGGAAAAACTAGTTATTGAGGTACAATCAGATGACTGGGAACTCATTTAGAAATACGAGAAAAAGTGAAATATAAAGATGTTTAATGGATGACAAAGGGCTTAAAAAATGCATCCAAGGAGAAGAATACATGACATAGAGAATCCAATAAATGATGAACGAAGGAGATGGAAAATAAATCCAAGAAATGTAAAACAAAGTTCACTCATATGATGAGAAAATGTTAGAAGAATTCTTTTAAGAAAGTACCAGAAAACAATAAAGACCATGTCAGCAGTACATAGAAGGTTCTACATAGTATCATTCAACAGGCTTCCAGTAAGGATACCGTTATTGAAAACAGACACACTTCACAAACTACAGACCCACAATTCTCCCAAATCCTAGAAAAACTCTTCAACGACATACTAGATACATTCAGAGAAATGAAATCTAATTCATTAAATCTAGGTCAAACAAAAATCATGATATTTGGAAAATATGAAATAAATAAACAGGTAAAGGTTCAAGTAGAGAGTGTAAATAGAGAAAAGGTGATTGAAGACAAATTTCTAGAAAAATGTAAGGATGAGTACGAGCACATTACAACTCTACAAAGCTGATTTCCTTTGATCTGAGCGTCTCCATGGCTCCAGTGCTGATCTCCTATCAGATCAAAGGAGATCAGGGCCTTTTGCCATGGAGATGCTCAGATCCAAGATTTCCTCCGGCTTTGATCTCCGTTGATCTCCATCCGGTGCCTCTCCCATCCACTTTGTGATGAAAGGCTCATTATTGTTCTTTTTCACAACCTTGGTGATGACGTCATCATTAGATTCAGGTATGATGAAGCAGGCAGAGAACTAAAACATGCAGGACACCAGCACTCTCTGACCCAGTTTGGACACCCTGTCGTAGACCATCAAGAGACAGCTTAGTTTTATCCTACTGATGACGTGTTGCTGCAATAGTCATCTTGCTCAGTTTCAAGTTTTTTCCCACAGACATCAGAGCATTCTGTAACAGGATTTGACAGATAGTGACGGGGCGCGGCCAGCAGGGGCCAGCAGCGAGGCTGACTTGCTCTTTGACCGTGTGACTGTGGTGACCAAATCCAGGGGGCGTATTACATTGGTTATTGATGTAGCTTAAAGAGGTGGAACAGATTAAACATTCAGATGAAACAATCAGCAAATAAAAGTCAAATGAAGAAAACGTACAAGGGCTTATTAGTCAATGATATCAGTGATTTCATGTCTGTTTGTTTTTTTACTATTTCCAATAAAAACCACAGAAAGATTAAAAGAGACAACAGATGGATATCATTACAAATGAGTCAGAAGAGAGGAATCCCTGGATAAACTAGTTATTGAGGTACAATCGGATGACTGGGAACTCATTTATAAAGGAAAAGACGCCCTGTCACTATGAGTGTACAATCAAACAATACAAGAGAAAGTGAAATATGGATCTGGACTCTGGGAGCAGTGGGCGGAGCTGAGGTTGCACCGTGAGAGAGAGCGAGAGAGAGAGAGAGAGAGAGAGAGAGTGGACAAAGATAGAGACTGAGACTGAGACTGAGACTGAGACTGAGTTTTACACTCGGACTTGGACTTGGAGTGGAGTGGATCAGTCTGGAGGCCCAGGCACATGACCACCTCAGCTTCCACTCAGAGCCCAGACCAGCTGTTCAGATTTGGACACTTGGAGCTGAGAAGGGGGAGGCTCCATGATTCCTCTTCATGCAGAGGTTTTATTTCCCTTTGCCACTGAAGGCAACACACTCACTAGTCACCAGTCCACAGATGAAAACACAAAATCATATGTGTACACAGAAAGTCCAGTTAAGATGGAGACGGGTTGTGAATGACACAGATGCTACTGGTACAGTATGAGAGTCTGACTGCTTTCAAAAGGTCCAGTGATCATACAAGCGTATCAGTCACTCTCATACTTTCTCATGGTTCTATTGACAATGAGAAGCAACAACACAACACTACTGCTTGGACATGTTTGCTGGATCACATCATGGATGATGGATGATGGATGGATGGATGGATGGATGGATGGATGGATGGATGGATGGATGATGGATGTAATATACAGACATGACTTATGTTCACTCTGGAGGTGAGGGGGGAACTCCTGTTCTCACTTTCATTGTCACTTTAATTTGAAAAAAACATATATTCTATTTTCACCAAGATGTTAGTGAGTTAGTTTTACCAGTAAATGGCTGCTCCATCCTCACTTCTCCTATAACCAGGCCCAAACACACACACACCCCCACACACACACACACACACACACACACACACACACACACAACAGCCGGGCCTCCTGGGGGTCGTTTGGAGGGTCATAATTTATTTACACATGTTATAGATAATATCAAAGTAAGTGATGTATTAGTCAATGATATCAGTGATTTCATGTCTGTTTGTTTTAGTTTTTTTACTATTTACAATAAAAAACACAGAAACATTAAAACAGACAACAGATAGATGTCAACACAAATGAGTCAAAACAGAGCAGTCCCTGGAAAAACTAGTTATTGAGGTACAATCAGATGACTGGGAACTCATTTAGAAATACGAGAAAAAGTGAAATATAAAGATGTTTAATGGATGACAAAGGGCTTAAAAAATGCATCCAAGGAGAAGAATACATGACATAGAGAATCCAATAAATGATGAACGAAGGAGATGGAAAATAAATCCAAGAAATGTAAAACAAAGTTCACTCATATGATGAGAAAATGTTAGAAGAATTCTTTTAAGAAAGTACCAGAAAACAATAAAGACCATGTCAGCAGTACATAGAAGGTTCTACATAGTATCATTCAACAGGCTTCCAGTAAGGATACCGTTATTGAAAACAGACACACTTCACAAACTACAGACCCACAATTCTCCCAAATCCTAGAAAAACTCTTCAACGACATACTAGATACATTCAGAGAAATGAAATCTAATTCATTAAATCTAGGTCAAACAAAAATCATGATATTTGGAAAATATGAAATAAATAAACAGGTAAAGGTTCAAGTAGAGAGTGTAAATAGAGAAAAGGTGATTGAAGACAAATTTCTAGAAAAATGTAAGGATGAGTACGAGCACATTACAACTCTACAAAGCTGATTTCCTTTGATCTGAGCGTCTCCATGGCTCCAGTGCTGATCTCCTATCAGATCAAAGGAGATCAGGGCCTTTTGCCATGGAGATGCTCAGATCCAAGATTTCCTCCGGCTTTGATCTCCGTTGATCTCCATCCGGTGCCTCTCCCATCCACTTTGTGATGAAAGGCTCATTATTGTTCTTTTTCACAACCTTGGTGATGACGTCATCATTAGATTCAGGTATGATGAAGCAGGCGGAGAACTAAAACATGCAGGACACCAGCACTCTCTGACCCAGTTTGGACACCCTGTCGTAGACCATCAAGAGACAGCTTAGTTTTATCCTACTGATGACGTGTTGCTGCAATAGTCATCTTGCTCAGTTTCAAGTTTTTTCCCACAGACATCAGAGCACTCTGTAACAGGATTTGACAGATAGTGACGGGGCGCGGCCAGCAGGGGCCAGCAGCGAGGCTGACTTGCTCTTTGACCGTGTGACTGTGGTGACCAAATCCAGGGGGCGTATTACATTGGTTATTGATGTAGCTTAAAGAGGTGGAACAGATTAAACATTCAGATGAAACAATCAGCAAATAAAAGTCAAATGAAGAAAACGTACAAGGGCTTATTAGTCAATGATATCAGTGATTTCATGTCTGTTTGTTTTTTTACTATTTCCAATAAAAACCACAGAAAGATTAAAAGAGACAACAGATGGATATCATTACAAATGAGTCAGAAGAGAGGAATCCCTGGATAAACTAGTTATTGAGGTACAATCGGATGACTGGGAACTCATTTATAAAGGAAAAGACGCCCTGTCACTATGAGTGTACAATCAAACAATACAAGAGAAAGTGAAATATGGATCTGGACTCTGGGAGCAGTGGGCTGAGCTGAGGTTGCACCGTGAGAGAGAGCGAGAGAGAGAGAGAGAGAGAGAGAGTGGACAAAGATAGAGACTGAGACTGAGACTGAGACTGAGACTGAGACTGAGTTTTACACTCGGACTTGGACTTGGAGTGGAGTGGATTAGTCTGGAGGCCCAGGCACATGACCACCTCAGCTTCCACTCAGAGCCCAGACCAGCTGTTCAGATTTGGACACTTGGAGCTGAGAAGGGGGAGGCTCCATGATTCCTCTTCATGCAGAGGTTTTATTTCCCTTTGCCACTGAAGGCAACACACTCACTAGCCACCAGTCCACAGATGAAAACACAAAATCATATGTGTACACAGAAAGTCCAGTTAAGATGGAGACGGGTTGTGAATGACACAGATGCTACTGGTACAGTATGAGAGTCTGACTGCTTTCAAAAGGTCCAGTGATCATACAAGCGTATCAGTCACTCTCATACTAACTCATGGTTCTATTGACAATGAGAAGCAACAACACAACACTACTGCTTGGACATGTTTGCTGGATCACATCATGGATGGATGGATGATGGATGGATGGATGGATGGATGGATGATGGATGTAATATACAGACATGACTTATGTTCACTCTGGAGGTGAGGGGGGAACTCCTGTTCTCACTTTCATTGTCACTTTAATTTGAAAAAAACATATATTCTATTTTCACCAAGATGTTAGTGAGTTAGTTTTACCAGTAAATGGCTGCTCCATCCTCACTTCTCCTATAACCAGGCCCAAACACACACACACCCCCCCACACACACACACACACACACACACACACACACACACACACAACAGCCGGGCCTCCTGGGGGTCGTTTGGAGGGTCATAATTTATTTACACATGTTATAGATAATATCAAAGTAAGTGATGTATTAGTCAATGATATCAGTGATTTCATGTCTGTTTGTTTTAGTTTTTTTACTATTTACAATAAAAAACACAGAAACATTAAAACAGACAACAGATAGATGTCAACACAAATGAGTCAAAACAGAGCAGTCCCTGGAAAAACTAGTTATTGAGGTACAATCAGATGACTGGGAACTCATTTAGAAATACGAGAAAAAGTGAAATATAAAGATGTTTAATGGATGACAAAGGGCTTAAAAAATGCATCCAAGGAGAAGAATACATGACATAGAGAATCCAATAAATGATGAACGAAGGAGATGGAAAATAAATCCAAGAAATGTAAAACAAAGTTCACTCATATGATGAGAAAATGTTAGAAGAATTCTTTTAAGAAAGTACCAGAAAACAATAAAGACCATGTCAGCAGTACATAGAAGGTTCTACATAGTATCATTCAACAGGCTTCCATAAGGATACCGTTATTGAAAACAGACACACTTCACAAACTACAGACCCACAATTCTCCCAAATCCTAGAAAAACTCTTCAACGACATACTAGATACATTCAGAGAAATGAAATCTAATTCATTAAATCTAGGTCAAACAAAAATCATGATATTTGGAAAATATGAAATAAATAAACAGGTAAAGGTTCAAGTAGAGAGTGTAAATAGAGAAAAGGTGATTGAAGACAAATTTCTAGAAAAATGTAAGGATGAGTACGAGCACATTACAACTCTACAAAGCTGATTTCCTTTGATCTGAGCGTCTCCATGGCTCCAGTGCTGATCTCCTATCAGATCAAAGGAGATCAGGGCCTTTTGCCATGGAGATGCTCAGATCCAAGATTTCCTCCGGCTTTGATCTCCGTTGATCTCCATCCGGTGCCTCTCCCATCCACTTTGTGATGAAAGGCTCATTATTGTTCTTTTTCACAACCTTGGTGATGACGTCATCATTAGATTCAGGTATGATGAAGCAGGCAGAGAACTAAAACATGCAGGACACCAGCACTCTCTGACCCAGTTTGGACACCCTGTCGTAGACCATCAAGAGACAGCTTAGTTTTATCCTACTGATGACGTGTTGCTGCAATAGTCATCTTGCTCAGTTTCAAGTTTTTTCCCACAGACATCAGAGCACTCTGTAACAGGATTTGACAGATAGTGACGGGGCGCGGCCAGCAGGGGCCAGCAGCGAGGCTGACTTGCTCTTTGACCGTGTGACTGTGGTGACCAAATCCAGGGGGCGTATTACATTGGTTATTGATGTAGCTTAAAGAGGTGGAACAGATTAAACATTCAGATGAAACAATCAGCAAATAAAAGTCAAATGAAGAAAACGTACAAGGGCTTATTAGTCAATGATATCAGTGATTTCATGTCTGTTTGTTTTTTTACTATTTCCAATAAAAACCACAGAAAGATTAAAAGAGACAACAGATGGATATCATTACAAATGAGTCAGAAGAGAGGAATCCCTGGATAAACTAGTTATTGAGGTACAATCGGATGACTGGGAACTCATTTATAAAGGAAAAGACGCCCTGTCACTATGAGTGTACAATCAAACAATACAAGAGAAAGTGAAATATGGATCTGGACTCTGGGAGCAGTGGGCGGAGCTGAGGTTGCACCGTGAGAGAGAGCGAGAGAGAGAGAGAGAGAGAGAGAGAGAGAGTGGACAAAGATAGAGACTGAGACTGAGACTGAGACTGAGACTGAGTTTTACACTCGGACTTGGACTTGGAGTGGAGTGGATTAGTCTGGAGGCCCAGGCACATGACCACCTCAGCTTCCACTCAGAGCCCAGACCAGCTGTTCAGATTTGGACACTTGGAGCTGAGAAGGGGGAGGCTCCATGATTCCTCTTCATGCAGAGGTTTTATTTCCCTTTGCCACTGAAGGCAACACACTCACTAGCCACCAGTCCACAGATGAAAACACAAAATCATATGTGTACACAGAAAGTCCAGTTAAGATGGAGACGGGTTGTGAATGACACAGATGCTACTGGTACAGTATGAGAGTCTGACTGCTTTCAAAAGGTCCAGTGATCATACAAGCGTATCAGTCACTCTCATACTAACTCATGGTTCTATTGACAATGAGAAGCAACAACACAACACTACTGCTTGGACATGTTTGCTGGATCACATCATGGATGGATGGATGATGGATGGATGGATGGATGGATGGATGATGGATGTAATATACAGACATGACTTATGTTCACTCTGGAGGTGAGGGGGGAACTCCTGTTCTCACTTTCATTGTCACTTTAATTTGAAAAAAACATATATTCTATTTTCACCAAGATGTTAGTGAGTTAGTTTTACCAGTAAATGGCTGCTCCATCCTCACTTCTCCTATAACCAGGCCCAAACACACACACACCCCCCCCCACACACACACACACACACACACACACACACACACACACAACAGCCGGGCCTCCTGGGGGTCGTTTGGAGGGTCATAATTTATTTACACATGTTATAGATAATATCAAAGTAAGTGATGTATTAGTCAATGATATCAGTGATTTCATGTCTGTTTGTTTTAGTTTTTTTACTATTTACAATAAAAAACACAGAAACATTAAAACAGACAACAGATAGATGTCAACACAAATGAGTCAAAACAGAGCAGTCCCTGGAAAAACTAGTTATTGAGGTACAATCAGATGACTGGGAACTCATTTAGAAATACGAGAAAAAGTGAAATATAAAGATGTTTAATGGATGACAAAGGGCTTAAAAAATGCATCCAAGGAGAAGAATACATGACATAGAGAATCCAATAAATGATGAACGAAGGAGATGGAAAATAAATCCAAGAAATGTAAAACAAAGTTCACTCATATGATGAGAAAATGTTAGAAGAATTCTTTTAAGAAAGTACCAGAAAACAATAAAGACCATGTCAGCAGTACATAGAAGGTTCTACATAGTATCATTCAACAGGCTTCCAGTAAGGATACCGTTATTGAAAACAGACACACTTCACAAACTACAGACCCACAATTCTCCCAAATCCTAGAAAAACTCTTCAACGACATACTAGATACATTCAGAGAAATGAAATCTAATTCATTAAATCTAGGTCAAACAAAAATCATGATATTTGGAAAATATGAAATAAATAAACAGGTAAAGGTTCAAGTAGAGAGTGTAAATAGAGAAAAGGTGATTGAAGACAAATTTCTAGAAAAATGTAAGGATGAGTACGAGCACATTACAACTCTACAAAGCTGATTTCCTTTGATCTGAGCGTCTCCATGGCTCCAGTGCTGATCTCCTATCAGATCAAAGGAGATCAGGGCCTTTTGCCATGGAGATGCTCAGATCCAAGATTTCCTCCGGCTTTGATCTCCGTTGATCTCCATCCGGTGCCTCTCCCATCCACTTTGTGATGAAAGGCTCATTATTGTTCTTTTTCACAACCTTGGTGATGACGTCATCATTAGATTCAGGTATGATGAAGCAGGCAGAGAACTAAAACATGCAGGACACCAGCACTCTCTGACCCAGTTTGGACACCCTGTCGTAGACCATCAAGAGACAGCTTAGTTTTATCCTACTGATGACGTGTTGCTGCAATAGTCATCTTGCTCAGTTTCAAGTTTTTTCCCACAGACATCAGAGCACTCTGTAACAGGATTTGACAGATAGTGACGGGGCGCGGCCAGCAGGGGCCAGCAGCGAGGCTGACTTGCTCTTTGACCGTGTGACTGTGGTGACCAAATCCAGGGGGCGTATTACATTGGTTATTGATGTAGCTTAAAGAGGTGGAACAGATTAAACATTCAGATGAAACAATCAGCAAATAAAAGTCAAATGAAGAAAACGTACAAGGGCTTATTAGTCAATGATATCAGTGATTTCATGTCTGTTTGTTTTTTTACTATTTCCAATAAAAACCACAGAAAGATTAAAAGAGACAACAGATGGATATCATTACAAATGAGTCAGAAGAGAGGAATCCCTGGATAAACTAGTTATTGAGGTACAATCGGATGACTGGGAACTCATTTATAAAGGAAAAGACGCCCTGTCACTATGAGTGTACAATCAAACAATACAAGAGAAAGTGAAATATGGATCTGGACTCTGGGAGCAGTGGGCGGAGCTGAGGTTGCACCGTGAGAGAGAGCGAGAGAGAGAGAGAGAGAGAGAGAGAGTGGACAAAGATAGAGACTGAGACTGAGACTCGGACTTGGAGTGGAGTGGATCAGTCTGGAGGCCCAGGCACATGACCACCTCAGCTTCCACTCAGAGCCCAGACCAGCTGTTCAGATTTGGACACTTGGAGCTGAGAAGGGGGAGGCTCCATGATTCCTCTTCATGCAGAGGTTTTATTTCCCTTTGCCACTGAAGGCAACACACTCACTAGTCACCAGTCCACAGATGAAAACACAAAATCATATGTGTACACAGAAAGTCCAGTTAAGATGGAGACGGGTTGTGAATGACACAGATGCTACTGGTACAGTATGAGAGTCTGACTGCTTTCAAAAGGTCCAGTGATCATACAAGCGTATCAGTCACTCTCATACTTTCTCATGGTTCTATTGACAATGAGAAGCAACAACACAACACTACTGCTTGGACATGTTTGCTGGATCACATCATGGATGATGGATGATGGATGGATGGATGGATGGATGGATGGATGGATGGATGGATGGATGATGGATGTAATATACAGACATGACTTATGTTCACTCTGGAGGTGAGGGGGGAACTCCTGTTCTCACTTTCATTGTCACTTTAATTTGAAAAAAACATATATTCTATTTTCACCAAGATGTTAGTGAGTTAGTTTTACCAGTAAATGGCTGCTCCATCCTCACTTCTCCTATAACCAGGCCCAAACACACACACACCCCCACACACACACACACACACACACACACACACACACACACACACACACACACACACACACACACACAACAGCCGGGCCTCCTGGGGGTCGTTTGGAGGGTCATAATTTATTTACACATGTTATAGATAATATCAAAGTAAGTGATGTATTAGTCAATGATATCAGTGATTTCATGTCTGTTTGTTTTAGTTTTTTTACTATTTACAATAAAAAACACAGAAACATTAAAACAGACAACAGATAGATGTCAACACAAATGAGTCAAAACAGAGCAGTCCCTGGAAAAACTAGTTATTGAGGTACAATCAGATGACTGGGAACTCATTTAGAAATACGAGAAAAAGTGAAATATAAAGATGTTTAATGGATGACAAAGGGCTTAAAAAATGCATCCAAGGAGAAGAATACATGACATAGAGAATCCAATAAATGATGAACGAAGGAGATGGAAAATAAATCCAAGAAATGTAAAACAAAGTTCACTCATATGATGAGAAAATGTTAGAAGAATTCTTTTAAGAAAGTACCAGAAAACAATAAAGACCATGTCAGCAGTACATAGAAGGTTCTACATAGTATCATTCAACAGGCTTCCAGTAAGGATACCGTTATTGAAAACAGACACACTTCACAAACTACAGACCCACAATTCTCCCAAATCCTAGAAAAACTCTTCAACGACATACTAGATACATTCAGAGAAATGAAATCTAATTCATTAAATCTAGGTCAAACAAAAATCATGATATTTGGAAAATATGAAATAAATAAACAGGTAAAGGCTCAAGTAGAGAGTGTAAATAGAGAAAAGGTGATTGAAGACAAATTTCTAGAAAAATGTAAGGATGAGTACGAGCACATTACAACTCTACAAAGCTGATTTCCTTTGATCTGAGCGTCTCCATGGCTCCAGTGCTGATCTCCTATCAGATCAAAGGAGATCAGGGCCTTTTGCCATGGAGATGCTCAGATCCAAGATTTCCTCCGGCTTTGATCTCCGTTGATCTCCATCCGGTGCCTCTCCCATCCACTTTGTGATGAAAGGCTCATTATTGTTCTTTTTCACAACCTTGGTGATGACGTCATCATTAGATTCAGGTATGATGAAGCAGGCGGAGAACTAAAACATGCAGGACACCAGCACTCTCTGACCCAGTTTGGACACCCTGTCGTAGACCATCAAGAGACAGCTTAGTTTTATCCTACTGATGACGTGTTGCTGCAATAGTCATCTTGCTCAGTTTCAAGTTTTTTCCCACAGACATCAGAGCACTCTGTAACAGGATTTGACAGATAGTGACGGGGCGCGGCCAGCAGGGGCCAGCAGCGAGGCTGACTTGCTCTTTGACCGTGTGACTGTGGTGACCAAATCCAGGGGGCGTATTACATTGGTTATTGATGTAGCTTAAAGAGGTGGAACAGATTAAACATTCAGATGAAACAATCAGCAAATAAAAGTCAAATGAAGAAAACGTACAAGGGCTTATTAGTCAATGATATCAGTGATTTCATGTCTGTTTGTTTTTTTACTATTTCCAATAAAAACCACAGAAAGATTAAAAGAGACAACAGATGGATATCATTACAAATGAGTCAGAAGAGAGGAATCCCTGGATAAACTAGTTATTGAGGTACAATCGGATGACTGGGAACTCATTTATAAAGGAAAAGACGCCCTGTCACTATGAGTGTACAATCAAACAATACAAGAGAAAGTGAAATATGGATCTGGACTCTGGGAGCAGTGGGCGGAGCTGAGGTTGCACCGTGAGAGAGAGCGAGAGAGAGAGAGAGAGAGAGAGAGAGAGAGTGGACAAAGATAGAGACTGAGACTGAGACTGAGACTGAGACTCGGACTCGGACTTGGAGTGGAGTGGATCAGTCTGGAGGCCCAGGCACATGACCACCTCAGCTTCCACTCAGAGCCCAGACCAGCTGTTCAGATTTGGACACTTGGAGCTGAGAAGGGGGAGGCTCCATGATTCCTCTTCATGCAGAGGTTTTATTTCCCTTTGCCACTGAAGGCAACACACTCACTAGCCACCAGTCCACAGATGAAAACACAAAATCATATGTGTACACAGAAAGTCCAGTTAAGATGGAGACGGGTTGTGAATGACACAGATGCTACTGGTACAGTATGAGAGTCTGACTGCTTTCAAAAGGTCCAGTGATCATACAAGCGTATCAGTCACTCTCATACTAACTCATGGTTCTATTGACAATGAGAAGCAACAACACAACACTACTGCTTGGACATGTTTGCTGGATCACATCATGGATGGATGGATGATGGATGGATGGATGGATGGATGGATGATGGATGTAATATACAGACATGACTTATGTTCACTCTGGAGGTGAGGGGGGAACTCCTGTTCTCACTTTCATTGTCACTTTAATTTGAAAAAAACATATATTCTATTTTCACCAAGATGTTAGTGAGTTAGTTTTACCAGTAAATGGCTGCTCCATCCTCACTTCTCCTATAACCAGGCCCAAACACACACACACCCCCCCCCACACACACACACACACACACACACACACACACACACACACAACAGCCGGGCCTCCTGGGGGTCGTTTGGAGGGTCATAATTTATTTACACATGTTATAGATAATATCAAAGTAAGTGATGTATTAGTCAATGATATCAGTGATTTCATGTCTGTTTGTTTTAGTTTTTTTACTATTTACAATAAAAAACACAGAAACATTAAAACAGACAACAGATAGATGTCAACACAAATGAGTCAAAACAGAGCAGTCCCTGGAAAAACTAGTTATTGAGGTACAATCAGATGACTGGGAACTCATTTAGAAATACGAGAAAAAGTGAAATATAAAGATGTTTAATGGATGACAAAGGGCTTAAAAAATGCATCCAAGGAGAAGAATACATGACATAGAGAATCCAATAAATGATGAACGAAGGAGATGGAAAATAAATCCAAGAAATGTAAAACAAAGTTCACTCATATGATGAGAAAATGTTAGAAGAATTCTTTTAAGAAAGTACCAGAAAACAATAAAGACCATGTCAGCAGTACATAGAAGGTTCTACATAGTATCATTCAACAGGCTTCCAGTAAGGATACCGTTATTGAAAACAGACACACTTCACAAACTACAGACCCACAATTCTCCCAAATCCTAGAAAAACTCTTCAACGACATACTAGATACATTCAGAGAAATGAAATCTAATTCATTAAATCTAGGTCAAACAAAAATCATGATATTTGGAAAATATGAAATAAATAAACAGGTAAAGGTTCAAGTAGAGAGTGTAAATAGAGAAAAGGTGATTGAAGACAAATTTCTAGAAAAATGTAAGGATGAGTACGAGCACATTACAACTCTACAAAGCTGATTTCCTTTGATCTGAGCGTCTCCATGGCTCCAGTGCTGATCTCCTATCAGATCAAAGGAGATCAGGGCCTTTTGCCATGGAGATGCTCAGATCCAAGATTTCCTCCGGCTTTGATCTCCGTTGATCTCCATCCGGTGCCTCTCCCATCCACTTTGTGATGAAAGGCTCATTATTGTTCTTTTTCACAACCTTGGTGATGACGTCATCATTAGATTCAGGTATGATGAAGCAGGCAGAGAACTAAAACATGCAGGACACCAGCACTCTCTGACCCAGTTTGGACACCCTGTCGTAGACCATCAAGAGACAGCTTAGTTTTATCCTACTGATGACGTGTTGCTGCAATAGTCATCTTGCTCAGTTTCAAGTTTTTTCCCACAGACATCAGAGCACTCTGTAACAGGATTTGACAGATAGTGACGGGGCGCGGCCAGCAGGGGCCAGCAGCGAGGCTGACTTGCTCTTTGACCGTGTGACTGTGGTGACCAAATCCAGGGGGCGTATTACATTGGTTATTGATGTAGCTTAAAGAGGTGGAACAGATTAAACATTCAGATGAAACAATCAGCAAATAAAAGTCAAATGAAGAAAACGTACAAGGGCTTATTAGTCAATGATATCAGTGATTTCATGTCTGTTTGTTTTTTTACTATTTCCAATAAAAACCACAGAAAGATTAAAAGAGACAACAGATGGATATCATTACAAATGAGTCAGAAGAGAGGAATCCCTGGATAAACTAGTTATTGAGGTACAATCGGATGACTGGGAACTCATTTATAAAGGAAAAGACGCCCTGTCACTATGAGTGTACAATCAAACAATACAAGAGAAAGTGAAATATGGATCTGGACTCTGGGAGCAGTGGGCGGAGCTGAGGTTGCACCGTGAGAGAGAGCGAGAGAGAGAGAGAGAGAGAGAGAGAGTGGACAAAGATAGAGACTGAGACTGAGACTCGGACTTGGAGTGGAGTGGATCAGTCTGGAGGCCCAGGCACATGACCACCTCAGCTTCCACTCAGAGCCCAGACCAGCTGTTCAGATTTGGACACTTGGAGCTGAGAAGGGGGAGGCTCCATGATTCCTCTTCATGCAGAGGTTTTATTTCCCTTTGCCACTGAAGGCAACACACTCACTAGTCACCAGTCCACAGATGAAAACACAAAATCATATGTGTACACAGAAAGTCCAGTTAAGATGGAGACGGGTTGTGAATGACACAGATGCTACTGGTACAGTATGAGAGTCTGACTGCTTTCAAAAGGTCCAGTGATCATACAAGCGTATCAGTCACTCTCATACTTTCTCATGGTTCTATTGACAATGAGAAGCAACAACACAACACTACTGCTTGGACATGTTTGCTGGATCACATCATGGATGATGGATGATGGATGGATGGATGGATGGATGGATGGATGGATGGATGGATGGATGATGGATGTAATATACAGACATGACTTATGTTCACTCTGGAGGTGAGGGGGGAACTCCTGTTCTCACTTTCATTGTCACTTTAATTTGAAAAAAACATATATTCTATTTTCACCAAGATGTTAGTGAGTTAGTTTTACCAGTAAATGGCTGCTCCATCCTCACTTCTCCTATAACCAGGCCCAAACACACACACACCCCCACACACACACACACACACACACACACACACACACACACACACACACACACACACACACACACACAACAGCCGGGCCTCCTGGGGGTCGTTTGGAGGGTCATAATTTATTTACACATGTTATAGATAATATCAAAGTAAGTGATGTATTAGTCAATGATATCAGTGATTTCATGTCTGTTTGTTTTAGTTTTTTTACTATTTACAATAAAAAACACAGAAACATTAAAACAGACAACAGATAGATGTCAACACAAATGAGTCAAAACAGAGC
Source organism: Lipophrys pholis (assembly GCF_963383615.2). Classification (NCBI taxonomy): domain Eukaryota; kingdom Metazoa; phylum Chordata; class Actinopteri; order Blenniiformes; family Blenniidae; genus Lipophrys; species Lipophrys pholis. The sequence continues at coordinate 641,280 of NW_028292098.1, forward strand.
AGTCCCTGGAAAAACTAGTTATTGAGGTACAATCAGATGACTGGGAACTCATTTAGAAATACGAGAAAAAGTGAAATATAAAGATGTTTAATGGATGACAAAGGGCTTAAAAAATGCATCCAAGGAGAAGAATACATGACATAGAGAATCCAATAAATGATGAACGAAGGAGATGGAAAATAAATCCAAGAAATGTAAAACAAAGTTCACTCATATGATGAGAAAATGTTAGAAGAATTCTTTTAAGAAAGTACCAGAAAACAATAAAGACCATGTCAGCAGTACATAGAAGGTTCTACATAGTATCATTCAACAGGCTTCCAGTAAGGATACCGTTATTGAAAACAGACACACTTCACAAACTACAGACCCACAATTCTCCCAAATCCTAGAAAAACTCTTCAACGACATACTAGATACATTCAGAGAAATGAAATCTAATTCATTAAATCTAGGTCAAACAAAAATCATGATATTTGGAAAATATGAAATAAATAAACAGGTAAAGGCTCAAGTAGAGAGTGTAAATAGAGAAAAGGTGATTGAAGACAAATTTCTAGAAAAATGTAAGGATGAGTACGAGCACATTACAACTCTACAAAGCTGATTTCCTTTGATCTGAGCGTCTCCATGGCTCCAGTGCTGATCTCCTATCAGATCAAAGGAGATCAGGGCCTTTTGCCATGGAGATGCTCAGATCCAAGATTTCCTCCGGCTTTGATCTCCGTTGATCTCCATCCGGTGCCTCTCCCATCCACTTTGTGATGAAAGGCTCATTATTGTTCTTTTTCACAACCTTGGTGATGACGTCATCATTAGATTCAGGTATGATGAAGCAGGCGGAGAACTAAAACATGCAGGACACCAGCACTCTCTGACCCAGTTTGGACACCCTGTCGTAGACCATCAAGAGACAGCTTAGTTTTATCCTACTGATGACGTGTTGCTGCAATAGTCATCTTGCTCAGTTTCAAGTTTTTTCCCACAGACATCAGAGCACTCTGTAACAGGATTTGACAGATAGTGACGGGGCGCGGCCAGCAGGGGCCAGCAGCGAGGCTGACTTGCTCTTTGACCGTGTGACTGTGGTGACCAAATCCAGGGGGCGTATTACATTGGTTATTGATGTAGCTTAAAGAGGTGGAACAGATTAAACATTCAGATGAAACAATCAGCAAATAAAAGTCAAATGAAGAAAACGTACAAGGGCTTATTAGTCAATGATATCAGTGATTTCATGTCTGTTTGTTTTTTTACTATTTCCAATAAAAACCACAGAAAGATTAAAAGAGACAACAGATGGATATCATTACAAATGAGTCAGAAGAGAGGAATCCCTGGATAAACTAGTTATTGAGGTACAATCGGATGACTGGGAACTCATTTATAAAGGAAAAGACGCCCTGTCACTATGAGTGTACAATCAAACAATACAAGAGAAAGTGAAATATGGATCTGGACTCTGGGAGCAGTGGGCGGAGCTGAGGTTGCACCGTGAGAGAGAGCGAGAGAGAGAGAGAGAGAGAGAGAGAGAGAGTGGACAAAGATAGAGACTGAGACTGAGACTGAGACTGAGACTCGGACTCGGACTTGGAGTGGAGTGGATCAGTCTGGAGGCCCAGGCACATGACCACCTCAGCTTCCACTCAGAGCCCAGACCAGCTGTTCAGATTTGGACACTTGGAGCTGAGAAGGGGGAGGCTCCATGATTCCTCTTCATGCAGAGGTTTTATTTCCCTTTGCCACTGAAGGCAACACACTCACTAGTCACCAGTCCACAGATGAAAACACAAAATCATATGTGTACACAGAAAGTCCAGTTAAGATGGAGACGGGTTGTGAATGACACAGATGCTACTGGTACAGTATGAGAGTCTGACTGCTTTCAAAAGGTCCAGTGATCATACAAGCGTATCAGTCACTCTCATACTTTCTCATGGTTCTATTGACAATGAGAAGCAACAACACAACACTACTGCTTGGACATGTTTGCTGGATCACATCATGGATGATGGATGATGGATGGATGGATGGATGGATGGATGGATGGATGGATGGATGGATGATGGATGTAATATACAGACATGACTTATGTTCACTCTGGAGGTGAGGGGGGAACTCCTGTTCTCACTTTCATTGTCACTTTAATTTGAAAAAAACATATATTCTATTTTCACCAAGATGTTAGTGAGTTAGTTTTACCAGTAAATGGCTGCTCCATCCTCACTTCTCCTATAACCAGGCCCAAACACACACACACACCCCCACACACACACACACACACACACACACACACACACACACACACACACACACACAACAGCCGGGCCTCCTGGGGGTCGTTTGGAGGGTCATAATTTATTTACACATGTTATAGATAATATCAAAGTAAGTGATGTATTAGTCAATGATATCAGTGATTTCATGTCTGTTTGTTTTAGTTTTTTTACTATTTACAATAAAAAACACAGAAACATTAAAACAGACAACAGATAGATGTCAACACAAATGAGTCAAAACAGAGCAGTCCCTGGAAAAACTAGTCATTGAGGTACAATCAGATGACTGGGAACTCATTTAGAAATACGAGAAAAAGTGAAATATAAAGATGTTTAATGGATGACAAAGGGCTTAAAAAATGCATCCAAGGAGAAGAATACATGACATAGAGAATCCAATAAATGATGAACGAAGGAGATGGAAAATAAATCCAAGAAATGTAAAACAAAGTTCACTCATATGATGAGAAAATGTTAGAAGAATTCTTTTAAGAAAGTACCAGAAAACAATAAAGACCATGTCAGCAGTACATAGAAGGTTCTACATAGTATCATTCAACAGGCTTCCAGTAAGGATACCGTTATTGAAAACAGACACACTTCACAAACTACAGACCCACAATTCTCCCAAATCCTAGAAAAACTCTTCAACGACATACTAGATACATTCAGAGAAATGAAATCTAATTCATTAAATCTAGGTCAAACAAAAATCATGATATTTGGAAAATATGAAATAAATAAACAGGTAAAGGCTCAAGTAGAGAGTGTAAATAGAGAAAAGGTGATTGAAGACAAATTTCTAGAAAAATGTAAGGATGAGTACGAGCACATTACAACTCTACAAAGCTGATTTCCTTTGATCTGAGCGTCTCCATGGCTCCAGTGCTGATCTCCTATCAGATCAAAGGAGATCAGGGCCTTTTGCCATGGAGATGCTCAGATCCAAGATTTCCTCCGGCTTTGATCTCCGTTGATCTCCATCCGGTGCCTCTCCCATCCACTTTGTGATGAAAGGCTCATTATTGTTCTTTTTCACAACCTTGGTGATGACGTCATCATTAGATTCAGGTATGATGAAGCAGGCGGAGAACTAAAACATGCAGGACACCAGCACTCTCTGACCCAGTTTGGACACCCTGTCGTAGACCATCAAGAGACAGCTTAGTTTTATCCTACTGATGACGTGTTGCTGCAATAGTCATCTTGCTCAGTTTCAAGTTTTTTCCCACAGACATCAGAGCACTCTGTAACAGGATTTGACAGATAGTGACGGGGCGCGGCCAGCAGGGGCCAGCAGCGAGGCTGACTTGCTCTTTGACCGTGTGACTGTGGTGACCAAATCCAGGGGGCGTATTACATTGGTTATTGATGTAGCTTAAAGAGGTGGAACAGATTAAACATTCAGATGAAACAATCAGCAAATAAAAGTCAAATGAAGAAAACGTACAAGGGCTTATTAGTCAATGATATCAGTGATTTCATGTCTGTTTGTTTTTTTACTATTTCCAATAAAAACCACAGAAAGATTAAAAGAGACAACAGATGGATATCATTACAAATGAGTCAGAAGAGAGGAATCCCTGGATAAACTAGTTATTGAGGTACAATCGGATGACTGGGAACTCATTTATAAAGGAAAAGACGCCCTGTCACTATGAGTGTACAATCAAACAATACAAGAGAAAGTGAAATATGGATCTGGACTCTGGGAGCAGTGGGCGGAGCTGAGGTTGCACCGTGAGAGAGAGCGAGAGAGAGAGAGAGAGAGAGAGAGAGAGAGTGGACAAAGATAGAGACTGAGACTGAGACTGAGACTGAGACTCGGACTCGGACTCGGACTTGGAGTGGAGTGGATCAGTCTGGAGGCCCAGGCACATGACCACCTCAGCTTCCACTCAGAGCCCAGACCAGCTGTTCAGATTTGGACACTTGGAGCTGAGAAGGGGGAGGCTCCATGATTCCTCTTCATGCAGAGGTTTTATTTCCCTTTGCCACTGAAGGCAACACACTCACTAGTCACCAGTCCACAGATGAAAACACAAAATCATATGTGTACACAGAAAGTCCAGTTAAGATGGAGACGGGTTGTGAATGACACAGATGCTACTGGTACAGTATGAGAGTCTGACTGCTTTCAAAAGGTCCAGTGATCATACAAGCGTATCAGTCACTCTCATACTTTCTCATGGTTCTATTGACAATGAGAAGCAACAACACAACACTACTGCTTGGACATGTTTGCTGGATCACATCATGGATGATGGATGATGGATGGATGGATGGATGGATGGATGGATGGATGGATGGATGGATGATGGATGTAATATACAGACATGACTTATGTTCACTCTGGAGGTGAGGGGGGAACTCCTGTTCTCACTTTCATTGTCACTTTAATTTGAAAAAAACATATATTCTATTTTCACCAAGATGTTAGTGAGTTAGTTTTACCAGTAAATGGCTGCTCCATCCTCACTTCTCCTATAACCAGGCCCAAACACACACACACACCCCCACACACACACACACACACACACACACACACACACACACACACACACACACACACACACAACAGCCGGGCCTCCTGGGGGTCGTTTGGAGGGTCATAATTTATTTACACATGTTATAGATAATATCAAAGTAAGTGATGTATTAGTCAATGATATCAGTGATTTCATGTCTGTTTGTTTTAGTTTTTTTACTATTTACAATAAAAAACACAGAAACATTAAAACAGACAACAGATAGATGTCAACACAAATGAGTCAAAACAGAGCAGTCCCTGGAAAAACTAGTCATTGAGGTACAATCAGATGACTGGGAACTCATTTAGAAATACGAGAAAAAGTGAAATATAAAGATGTTTAATGGATGACAAAGGGCTTAAAAAATGCATCCAAGGAGAAGAATACATGACATAGAGAATCCAATAAATGATGAACGAAGGAGATGGAAAATAAATCCAAGAAATGTAAAACAAAGTTCACTCATATGATGAGAAAATGTTAGAAGAATTCTTTTAAGAAAGTACCAGAAAACAATAAAGACCATGTCAGCAGTACATAGAAGGTTCTACATAGTATCATTCAACAGGCTTCCAGTAAGGATACCGTTATTGAAAACAGACACACTTCACAAACTACAGACCCACAATTCTCCCAAATCCTAGAAAAACTCTTCAACGACATACTAGATACATTCAGAGAAATGAAATCTAATTCATTAAATCTAGGTCAAACAAAAATCATGATATTTGGAAAATATGAAATAAATAAACAGGTAAAGGCTCAAGTAGAGAGTGTAAATAGAGAAAAGGTGATTGAAGACAAATTTCTAGAAAAATGTAAGGATGAGTACGAGCACATTACAACTCTACAAAGCTGATTTCCTTTGATCTGAGCGTCTCCATGGCTCCAGTGCTGATCTCCTATCAGATCAAAGGAGATCAGGGCCTTTTGCCATGGAGATGCTCAGATCCAAGATTTCCTCCGGCTTTGATCTCCGTTGATCTCCATCCGGTGCCTCTCCCATCCACTTTGTGATGAAAGGCTCATTATTGTTCTTTTTCACAACCTTGGTGATGACGTCATCATTAGATTCAGGTATGATGAAGCAGGCGGAGAACTAAAACATGCAGGACACCAGCACTCTCTGACCCAGTTTGGACACCCTGTCGTAGACCATCAAGAGACAGCTTAGTTTTATCCTACTGATGACGTGTTGCTGCAATAGTCATCTTGCTCAGTTTCAAGTTTTTTCCCACAGACATCAGAGCACTCTGTAACAGGATTTGACAGATAGTGACGGGGCGCGGCCAGCAGGGGCCAGCAGCGAGGCTGACTTGCTCTTTGACCGTGTGACTGTGGTGACCAAATCCAGGGGGCGTATTACATTGGTTATTGATGTAGCTTAAAGAGGTGGAACAGATTAAACATTCAGATGAAACAATCAGCAAATAAAAGTCAAATGAAGAAAACGTACAAGGGCTTATTAGTCAATGATATCAGTGATTTCATGTCTGTTTGTTTTTTTACTATTTCCAATAAAAACCACAGAAAGATTAAAAGAGACAACAGATGGATATCATTACAAATGAGTCAGAAGAGAGGAATCCCTGGATAAACTAGTTATTGAGGTACAATCGGATGACTGGGAACTCATTTATAAAGGAAAAGACGCCCTGTCACTATGAGTGTACAATCAAACAATACAAGAGAAAGTGAAATATGGATCTGGACTCTGGGAGCAGTGGGCGGAGCTGAGGTTGCACCGTGAGAGAGAGCGAGAGAGAGAGAGAGAGAGAGAGAGAGTGGACAAAGATAGAGACTGAGACTGAGACTGAGACTGAGACTGAGTTTTACACTCGGACTTGGACTTGGAGTGGAGTGGATCAGTCTGGAGGCCCAGGCACATGACCACCTCAGCTTCCACTCAGAGCCCAGACCAGCTGTTCAGATTTGGACACTTGGAGCTGAGAAGGGGGAGGCTCTATGATTCCTCTTCATGCAGAGGTTTTATTTCCCTTTGCCACTGAAGGCAACACACTCACTAGTCACCAGTCCACAGATGAAAACACAAAATCATATGTGTACACAGAAAGTCCAGTTAAGATGGAGACGGGTTGTGAATGACACAGATGCTACTGGTACAGTATGAGAGTCTGACTGCTTTCAAAAGGTCCAGTGATCATACAAGCGTATCAGTCACTCTCATACTTTCTCATGGTTCTATTGACAATGAGAAGCAACAACACAACACTACTGCTTGGACATGTTTGCTGGATCACATCATGGATGATGGATGATGGATGGATGGATGGATGGATGGATGGATGGATGGATGGATGGATGATGGATGTAATATACAGACATGACTTATGTTCACTCTGGAGGTGAGGGGGGAACTCCTGTTCTCACTTTCATTGTCACTTTAATTTGAAAAAAACATATATTCTATTTTCACCAAGATGTTAGTGAGTTAATTTTACCAGTAAATGGCTGCTCCATCCTCACTTCTCCTATAACCAGGCCCAAACACACACACACCCCCACACACACACACACACACACACACACACACACACACACACACACACACACACACACACACACACACAACAGCCGGGCCTCCTGGGGGTCGTTTGGAGGGTCATAATTTATTTACACATGTTATAGATAATATCAAAGTAAGTGATGTATTAGTCAATGATATCAGTGATTTCATGTCTGTTTGTTTTAGTTTTTTTACTATTTACAATAAAAAACACAGAAACATTAAAACAGACAACAGATAGATGTCAACACAAATGAGTCAAAACAGAGCAGTCCCTGGAAAAACTAGTTATTGAGGTACAATCAGATGACTGGGAACTCATTTAGAAATACGAGAAAAAGTGAAATATAAAGATGTTTAATGGATGACAAAGGGCTTAAAAAATGCATCCAAGGAGAAGAATACATGACATAGAGAATCCAATAAATGATGAACGAAGGAGATGGAAAATAAATCCAAGAAATGTAAAACAAAGTTCACTCATATGATGAGAAAATGTTAGAAGAATTCTTTTAAGAAAGTACCAGAAAACAATAAAGACCATGTCAGCAGTACATAGAAGGTTCTACATAGTATCATTCAACAGGCTTCCAGTAAGGATACCGTTATTGAAAACAGACACACTTCACAAACTACAGACCCACAATTCTCCCAAATCCTAGAAAAACTCTTCAACGACATACTAGATACATTCAGAGAAATGAAATCTAATTCATTAAATCTAGGTCAAACAAAAATCATGATATTTGGAAAATATGAAATAAATAAACAGGTAAAGGTTCAAGTAGAGAGTGTAAATAGAGAAAAGGTGATTGAAGACAAATTTCTAGAAAAATGTAAGGATGAGTACGAGCACATTACAACTCTACAAAGCTGATTTCCTTTGATCTGAGCGTCTCCATGGCTCCAGTGCTGATCTCCTATCAGATCAAAGGAGATCAGGGCCTTTTGCCATGGAGATGCTCAGATCCAAGATTTCCTCCGGCTTTGATCTCCGTTGATCTCCATCCGGTGCCTCTCCCATCCACTTTGTGATGAAAGGCTCATTATTGTTCTTTTTCACAACCTTGGTGATGACGTCATCATTAGATTCAGGTATGATGAAGCAGGCAGAGAACTAAAACATGCAGGACACCAGCACTCTCTGACCCAGTTTGGACACCCTGTCGTAGACCATCAAGAGACAGCTTAGTTTTATCCTACTGATGACGTGTTGCTGCAATAGTCATCTTGCTCAGTTTCAAGTTTTTTCCCACAGACATCAGAGCACTCTGTAACAGGATTTGACAGATAGTGACGGGGCGCGGCCAGCAGGGGCCAGCAGCGAGGCTGACTTGCTCTTTGACCGTGTGACTGTGGTGACCAAATCCAGGGGGCGTATTACATTGGTTATTGATGTAGCTTAAAGAGGTGGAACAGATTAAACATTCAGATGAAACAATCAGCAAATAAAAGTCAAATGAAGAAAACGTACAAGGGCTTATTAGTCAATGATATCAGTGATTTCATGTCTGTTTGTTTTTTTACTATTTCCAATAAAAACCACAGAAAGATTAAAAGAGACAACAGATGGATATCATTACAAATGAGTCAGAAGAGAGGAATCCCTGGATAAACTAGTTATTGAGGTACAATCGGATGACTGGGAACTCATTTATAAAGGAAAAGACGCCCTGTCACTATGAGTGTACAATCAAACAATACAAGAGAAAGTGAAATATGGATCTGGACTCTGGGAGCAGTGGGCGGAGCTGAGGTTGCACCGTGAGAGAGAGCGAGAGAGAGAGAGAGAGAGAGAGAGAGTGGACAAAGATAGAGACTGAGACTGAGACTGAGACTGAGACTGAGTTTTACACTCGGACTTGGACTTGGAGTGGAGTGGATTAGTCTGGAGGCCCAGGCACATGACCACCTCAGCTTCCACTCAGAGCCCAGACCAGCTGTTCAGATTTGGACACTTGGAGCTGAGAAGGGGGAGGCTCCATGATTCCTCTTCATGCAGAGGTTTTATTTCCCTTTGCCACTGAAGGCAACACACTCACTAGCCACCAGTCCACAGATGAAAACACAAAATCATATGTGTACACAGAAAGTCCAGTTAAGATGGAGACGGGTTGTGAATGACACAGATGCTACTGGTACAGTATGAGAGTCTGACTGCTTTCAAAAGGTCCAGTGATCATACAAGCGTATCAGTCACTCTCATACTAACTCATGGTTCTATTGACAATGAGAAGCAACAACACAACACTACTGCTTGGACATGTTTGCTGGATCACATCATGGATGGATGGATGATGGATGGATGGATGGATGGATGGATGATGGATGTAATATACAGACATGACTTATGTTCACTCTGGAGGTGAGGGGGGAACTCCTGTTCTCACTTTCATTGTCACTTTAATTTGAAAAAAACATATATTCTATTTTCACCAAGATGTTAGTGAGTTAGTTTTACCAGTAAATGGCTGCTCCATCCTCACTTCTCCTATAACCAGGCCCAAACACACACACACCCCCCCCCACACACACACACACACACACACACACACACACACACACAACAGCCGGGCCTCCTGGGGGTCGTTTGGAGGGTCATAATTTATTTACACATGTTATAGATAATATCAAAGTAAGTGATGTATTAGTCAATGATATCAGTGATTTCATGTCTGTTTGTTTTAGTTTTTTTACTATTTACAATAAAAAACACAGAAACATTAAAACAGACAACAGATAGATGTCAACACAAATGAGTCAAAACAGAGCAGTCCCTGGAAAAACTAGTTATTGAGGTACAATCAGATGACTGGGAACTCATTTAGAAATACGAGAAAAAGTGAAATATAAAGATGTTTAATGGATGACAAAGGGCTTAAAAAATGCATCCAAGGAGAAGAATACATGACATAGAGAATCCAATAAATGATGAACGAAGGAGATGGAAAATAAATCCAAGAAATGTAAAACAAAGTTCACTCATATGATGAGAAAATGTTAGAAGAATTCTTTTAAGAAAGTACCAGAAAACAATAAAGACCATGTCAGCAGTACATAGAAGGTTCTACATAGTATCATTCAACAGGCTTCCAGTAAGGATACCGTTATTGAAAACAGACACACTTCACAAACTACAGACCCACAATTCTCCCAAATCCTAGAAAAACTCTTCAACGACATACTAGATACATTCAGAGAAATGAAATCTAATTCATTAAATCTAGGTCAAACAAAAATCATGATATTTGGAAAATATGAAATAAATAAACAGGTAAAGGTTCAAGTAGAGAGTGTAAATAGAGAAAAGGTGATTGAAGACAAATTTCTAGAAAAATGTAAGGATGAGTACGAGCACATTACAACTCTACAAAGCTGATTTCCTTTGATCTGAGCGTCTCCATGGCTCCAGTGCTGATCTCCTATCAGATCAAAGGAGATCAGGGCCTTTTGCCATGGAGATGCTCAGATCCAAGATTTCCTCCGGCTTTGATCTCCGTTGATCTCCATCCGGTGCCTCTCCCATCCACTTTGTGATGAAAGGCTCATTATTGTTCTTTTTCACAACCTTGGTGATGACGTCATCATTAGATTCAGGTATGATGAAGCAGGCAGAGAACTAAAACATGCAGGACACCAGCACTCTCTGACCCAGTTTGGACACCCTGTCGTAGACCATCAAGAGACAGCTTAGTTTTATCCTACTGATGACGTGTTGCTGCAATAGTCATCTTGCTCAGTTTCAAGTTTTTTCCCACAGACATCAGAGCACTCTGTAACAGGATTTGACAGATAGTGACGGGGCGCGGCCAGCAGGGGCCAGCAGCGAGGCTGACTTGCTCTTTGACCGTGTGACTGTGGTGACCAAATCCAGGGGGCGTATTACATTGGTTATTGATGTAGCTTAAAGAGGTGGAACAGATTAAACATTCAGATGAAACAATCAGCAAATAAAAGTCAAATGAAGAAAACGTACAAGGGCTTATTAGTCAATGATATCAGTGATTTCATGTCTGTTTGTTTTTTTACTATTTCCAATAAAAACCACAGAAAGATTAAAAGAGACAACAGATGGATATCATTACAAATGAGTCAGAAGAGAGGAATCCCTGGATAAACTAGTTATTGAGGTACAATCGGATGACTGGGAACTCATTTATAAAGGAAAAGACGCCCTGTCACTATGAGTGTACAATCAAACAATACAAGAGAAAGTGAAATATGGATCTGGACTCTGGGAGCAGTGGGCGGAGCTGAGGTTGCACCGTGAGAGAGAGCGAGAGAGAGAGAGAGAGAGAGAGAGAGTGGACAAAGATAGAGACTGAGACTGAGACTGAGACTCGGACTTGGAGTGGAGTGGATCAGTCTGGAGGCCCAGGCACATGACCACCTCAGCTTCCACTCAGAGCCCAGACCAGCTGTTCAGATTTGGACACTTGGAGCTGAGAAGGGGGAGGCTCCATGATTCCTCTTCATGCAGAGGTTTTATTTCCCTTTGCCACTGAAGGCAACACACTCACTAGTCACCAGTCCACAGATGAAAACACAAAATCATATGTGTACACAGAAAGTCCAGTTAAGATGGAGACGGGTTGTGAATGACACAGATGCTACTGGTACAGTATGAGAGTCTGACTGCTTTCAAAAGGTCCAGTGATCATACAAGCGTATCAGTCACTCTCATACTTTCTCATGGTTCTATTGACAATGAGAAGCAACAACACAACACTACTGCTTGGACATGTTTGCTGGATCACATCATGGATGATGGATGATGGATGGATGGATGGATGGATGGATGGATGGATGGATGGATGGATGATGGATGTAATATACAGACATGACTTATGTTCACTCTGGAGGTGAGGGGGGAACTCCTGTTCTCACTTTCATTGTCACTTTAATTTGAAAAAAACATATATTCTATTTTCACCAAGATGTTAGTGAGTTAGTTTTACCAGTAAATGGCTGCTCCATCCTCACTTCTCCTATAACCAGGCCCAAACACACACACACCCCCACACACACACACACACACACACACACACACACACACACACACACACACACACACACACACACACAACAGCCGGGCCTCCTGGGGGTCGTTTGGAGGGTCATAATTTATTTACACATGTTATAGATAATATCAAAGTAAGTGATGTATTAGTCAATGATATCAGTGATTTCATGTCTGTTTGTTTTAGTTTTTTTACTATTTACAATAAAAAACACAGAAACATTAAAACAGACAACAGATAGATGTCAACACAAATGAGTCAAAACAGAGCAGTCCCTGGAAAAACTAGTTATTGAGGTACAATCAGATGACTGGGAACTCATTTAGAAATACGAGAAAAAGTGAAATATAAAGATGTTTAATGGATGACAAAGGGCTTAAAAAATGCATCCAAGGAGAAGAATACATGACATAGAGAATCCAATAAATGATGAACGAAGGAGATGGAAAATAAATCCAAGAAATGTAAAACAAAGTTCACTCATATGATGAGAAAATGTTAGAAGAATTCTTTTAAGAAAGTACCAGAAAACAATAAAGACCATGTCAGCAGTACATAGAAGGTTCTACATAGTATCATTCAACAGGCTTCCAGTAAGGATACCGTTATTGAAAACAGACACACTTCACAAACTACAGACCCACAATTCTCCCAAATCCTAGAAAAACTCTTCAACGACATACTAGATACATTCAGAGAAATGAAATCTAATTCATTAAATCTAGGTCAAACAAAAATCATGATATTTGGAAAATATGAAATAAATAAACAGGTAAAGGTTCAAGTAGAGAGTGTAAATAGAGAAAAGGTGATTGAAGACAAATTTCTAGAAAAATGTAAGGATGAGTACGAGCACATTACAACTCTACAAAGCTGATTTCCTTTGATCTGAGCGTCTCCATGGCTCCAGTGCTGATCTCCTATCAGATCAAAGGAGATCAGGGCCTTTTGCCATGGAGATGCTCAGATCCAAGATTTCCTCCGGCTTTGATCTCCGTTGATCTCCATCCGGTGCCTCTCCCATCCACTTTGTGATGAAAGGCTCATTATTGTTCTTTTTCACAACCTTGGTGATGACGTCATCATTAGATTCAGGTATGATGAAGCAGGCAGAGAACTAAAACATGCAGGACACCAGCACTCTCTGACCCAGTTTGGACACCCTGTCGTAGACCATCAAGAGACAGCTTAGTTTTATCCTACTGATGACGTGTTGCTGCAATAGTCATCTTGCTCAGTTTCAAGTTTTTTCCCACAGACATCAGAGCACTCTGTAACAGGATTTGACAGATAGTGACGGGGCGCGGCCAGCAGGGGCCAGCAGCGAGGCTGACTTGCTCTTTGACCGTGTGACTGTGGTGACCAAATCCAGGGGGCGTATTACATTGGTTATTGATGTAGCTTAAAGAGGTGGAACAGATTAAACATTCAGATGAAACAATCAGCAAATAAAAGTCAAATGAAGAAAACGTACAAGGGCTTATTAGTCAATGATATCAGTGATTTCATGTCTGTTTGTTTTTTTACTATTTCCAATAAAAACCACAGAAAGATTAAAAGAGACAACAGATGGATATCATTACAAATGAGTCAGAAGAGAGGAATCCCTGGATAAACTAGTTATTGAGGTACAATCGGATGACTGGGAACTCATTTATAAAGGAAAAGACGCCCTGTCACTATGAGTGTACAATCAAACAATACAAGAGAAAGTGAAATATGGATCTGGACTCTGGGAGCAGTGGGCGGAGCTGAGGTTGCACCGTGAGAGAGAGCGAGAGAGAGAGAGAGAGAGAGAGAGAGTGGACAAAGATAGAGACTGAGACTGAGACTGAGACTGAGACTGAGTTTTACACTTGGACTTGGACTTGGAGTGGAGTGGCTCAGTCTGGAGGCCCAGGCACATGACCACCTCAGCTTCCACTCAGAGCCCAGACCAGCTGTTCAGATTTGGACACTTGGAGCTGAGAAGGGGGAGGCTCTATGATTCCTCTTCATGCAGAGGTTTTATTTCCCTTTGCCACTGAAGGCAACACACTCACTAGTCACCAGTCCACAGATGAAAACACAAAATCATATGTGTACACAGAAAGTCCAGTTAAGATGGAGACGGGTTGTGAATGACACAGATGCTACTGGTACAGTATGAGAGTCTGACTGCTTTCAAAAGGTCCAGTGATCATACAAGCGTATCAGTCACTCTCATACTTTCTCATGGTTCTATTGACAATGAGAAGCAACAACACAACACTACTGCTTGGACATGTTTGCTGGATCACATCATGGATGATGGATGATGGATGGATGGATGGATGGATGGATGGATGGATGGATGGATGGATGATGGATGTAATATACAGACATGACTTATGTTCACTCTGGAGGTGAGGGGGGAACTCCTGTTCTCACTTTCATTGTCACTTTAATTTGAAAAAAACATATATTCTATTTTCACCAAGATGTTAGTGAGTTAATTTTACCAGTAAATGGCTGCTCCATCCTCACTTCTCCTATAACCAGGCCCAAACACACACACACCCCCACACACACACACACACACACACACACACACACACACACACACACACACACACACACACACACACACAACAGCCGGGCCTCCTGGGGGTCGTTTGGAGGGTCATAATTTATTTACACATGTTATAGATAATATCAAAGTAAGTGATGTATTAGTCAATGATATCAGTGATTTCATGTCTGTTTGTTTTAGTTTTTTTACTATTTACAATAAAAAACACAGAAACATTAAAACAGACAACAGATAGATGTCAACACAAATGAGTCAAAACAGAGCAGTCCCTGGAAAAACTAGTTATTGAGGTACAATCAGATGACTGGGAACTCATTTAGAAATACGAGAAAAAGTGAAATATAAAGATGTTTAATGGATGACAAAGGGCTTAAAAAATGCATCCAAGGAGAAGAATACATGACATAGAGAATCCAATAAATGATGAACGAAGGAGATGGAAAATAAATCCAAGAAATGTAAAACAAAGTTCACTCATATGATGAGAAAATGTTAGAAGAATTCTTTTAAGAAAGTACCAGAAAACAATAAAGACCATGTCAGCAGTACATAGAAGGTTCTACATAGTATCATTCAACAGGCTTCCAGTAAGGATACCGTTATTGAAAACAGACACACTTCACAAACTACAGACCCACAATTCTCCCAAATCCTAGAAAAACTCTTCAACGACATACTAGATACATTCAGAGAAATGAAATCTAATTCATTAAATCTAGGTCAAACAAAAATCATGATATTTGGAAAATATGAAATAAATAAACAGGTAAAGGTTCAAGTAGAGAGTGTAAATAGAGAAAAGGTGATTGAAGACAAATTTCTAGAAAAATGTAAGGATGAGTACGAGCACATTACAACTCTACAAAGCTGATTTCCTTTGATCTGAGCGTCTCCATGGCTCCAGTGCTGATCTCCTATCAGATCAAAGGAGATCAGGGCCTTTTGCCATGGAGATGCTCAGATCCAAGATTTCCTCCGGCTTTGATCTCCGTTGATCTCCATCCGGTGCCTCTCCCATCCACTTTGTGATGAAAGGCTCATTATTGTTCTTTTTCACAACCTTGGTGATGACGTCATCATTAGATTCAGGTATGATGAAGCAGGCAGAGAACTAAAACATGCAGGACACCAGCACTCTCTGACCCAGTTTGGACACCCTGTCGTAGACCATCAAGAGACAGCTTAGTTTTATCCTACTGATGACGTGTTGCTGCAATAGTCATCTTGCTCAGTTTCAAGTTTTTTTCCCACAGACATCAGAGCACTCTGTAACAGGATTTGACAGATAGTGACGGGGCGCGGCCAGCAGGGGCCAGCAGCGAGGCTGACTTGCTCTTTGACCGTGTGACTGTGGTGACCAAATCCAGGGGGCGTATTACATTGGTTATTGATGTAGCTTAAAGAGGTGGAACAGATTAAACATTCAGATGAAACAATCAGCAAATAAAAGTCAAATGAAGAAAACGTACAAGGGCTTATTAGTCAATGATATCAGTGATTTCATGTCTGTTTGTTTTTTTACTATTTCCAATAAAAACCACAGAAAGATTAAAAGAGACAACAGATGGATATCATTACAAATGAGTCAGAAGAGAGGAATCCCTGGATAAACTAGTTATTGAGGTACAATCGGATGACTGGGAACTCATTTATAAAGGAAAAGACGCCCTGTCACTATGAGTGTACAATCAAACAATACAAGAGAAAGTGAAATATGGATCTGGACTCTGGGAGCAGTGGGCGGAGCTGAGGTTGCACCGTGAGAGAGAGCGAGAGAGAGAGAGAGAGAGAGAGAGAGAGAGTGGACAAAGATAGAGACTGAGACTGAGACTGAGACTGAGACTCGGACTCGGACTCGGACTTGGAGTGGAGTGGATCAGTCTGGAGGCCCAGGCACATGACCACCTCAGCTTCCACTCAGAGCCCAGACCAGCTGTTCAGATTTGGACACTTGGAGCTGAGAAGGGGGAGGCTCCATGATTCCTCTTCATGCAGAGGTTTTATTTCCCTTTGCCACTGAAGGCAACACACTCACTAGTCACCAGTCCACAGATGAAAACACAAAATCATATGTGTACACAGAAAGTCCAGTTAAGATGGAGACGGGTTGTGAATGACACAGATGCTACTGGTACAGTATGAGAGTCTGACTGCTTTCAAAAGGTCCAGTGATCATACAAGCGTATCAGTCACTCTCATACTTTCTCATGGTTCTATTGACAATGAGAAGCAACAACACAACACTACTGCTTGGACATGTTTGCTGGATCACATCATGGATGATGGATGATGGATGGATGGATGGATGGATGGATGGATGGATGGATGGATGGATGATGGATGTAATATACAGACATGACTTATGTTCACTCTGGAGGTGAGGGGGGAACTCCTGTTCTCACTTTCATTGTCACTTTAATTTGAAAAAAACATATATTCTATTTTCACCAAGATGTTAGTGAGTTAGTTTTACCAGTAAATGGCTGCTCCATCCTCACTTCTCCTATAACCAGGCCCAAACACACACACACACCCCACACACACACACACACACACACACACACACACACACACACACACACACACACACACACACAACAGCCGGGCCTCCTGGGGGTCGTTTGGAGGGTCATAATTTATTTACACATGTTATAGATAATATCAAAGTAAGTGATGTATTAGTCAATGATATCAGTGATTTCATGTCTGTTTGTTTTAGTTTTTTTACTATTTACAATAAAAAACACAGAAACATTAAAACAGACAACAGATAGATGTCAACACAAATGAGTCAAAACAGAGCAGTCCCTGGAAAAACTAGTCATTGAGGTACAATCAGATGACTGGGAACTCATTTAGAAATACGAGAAAAAGTGAAATATAAAGATGTTTAATGGATGACAAAGGGCTTAAAAAATGCATCCAAGGAGAAGAATACATGACATAGAGAATCCAATAAATGATGAACGAAGGAGATGGAAAATAAATCCAAGAAATGTAAAACAAAGTTCACTCATATGATGAGAAAATGTTAGAAGAATTCTTTTAAGAAAGTACCAGAAAACAATAAAGACCATGTCAGCAGTACATAGAAGGTTCTACATAGTATCATTCAACAGGCTTCCAGTAAGGATACCGTTATTGAAAACAGACACACTTCACAAACTACAGACCCACAATTCTCCCAAATCCTAGAAAAACTCTTCAACGACATACTAGATACATTCAGAGAAATGAAATCTAATTCATTAAATCTAGGTCAAACAAAAATCATGATATTTGGAAAATATGAAATAAATAAACAGGTAAAGGCTCAAGTAGAGAGTGTAAATAGAGAAAAGGTGATTGAAGACAAATTTCTAGAAAAATGTAAGGATGAGTACGAGCACATTACAACTCTACAAAGCTGATTTCCTTTGATCTGAGCGTCTCCATGGCTCCAGTGCTGATCTCCTATCAGATCAAAGGAGATCAGGGCCTTTTGCCATGGAGATGCTCAGATCCAAGATTTCCTCCGGCTTTGATCTCCGTTGATCTCCATCCGGTGCCTCTCCCATCCACTTTGTGATGAAAGGCTCATTATTGTTCTTTTTCACAACCTTGGTGATGACGTCATCATTAGATTCAGGTATGATGAAGCAGGCGGAGAACTAAAACATGCAGGACACCAGCACTCTCTGACCCAGTTTGGACACCCTGTCGTAGACCATCAAGAGACAGCTTAGTTTTATCCTACTGATGACGTGTTGCTGCAATAGTCATCTTGCTCAGTTTCAAGTTTTTTCCCACAGACATCAGAGCACTCTGTAACAGGATTTGACAGATAGTGACGGGGCGCGGCCAGCAGGGGCCAGCAGCGAGGCTGACTTGCTCTTTGACCGTGTGACTGTGGTGACCAAATCCAGGGGGCGTATTACATTGGTTATTGATGTAGCTTAAAGAGGTGGAACAGATTAAACATTCAGATGAAACAATCAGCAAATAAAAGTCAAATGAAGAAAACGTACAAGGGCTTATTAGTCAATGATATCAGTGATTTCATGTCTGTTTGTTTTTTTACTATTTCCAATAAAAACCACAGAAAGATTAAAAGAGACAACAGATGGATATCATTACAAATGAGTCAGAAGAGAGGAATCCCTGGATAAACTAGTTATTGAGGTACAATCGGATGACTGGGAACTCATTTATAAAGGAAAAGACGCCCTGTCACTATGAGTGTACAATCAAACAATACAAGAGAAAGTGAAATATGGATCTGGACTCTGGGAGCAGTGGGCGGAGCTGAGGTTGCACCGTGAGAGAGAGCGAGAGAGAGAGAGAGAGAGAGAGAGAGTGGACAAAGATAGAGACTGAGACTGAGACTGAGACTGAGACTGAGTTTTACACTCGGACTTGGACTTGGAGTGGAGTGGATCAGTCTGGAGGCCCAGGCACATGACCACCTCAGCTTCCACTCAGAGCCCAGACCAGCTGTTCAGATTTGGACACTTGGAGCTGAGAAGGGGGAGGCTCTATGATTCCTCTTCATGCAGAGGTTTTATTTCCCTTTGCCACTGAAGGCAACACACTCACTAGTCACCAGTCCACAGATGAAAACACAAAATCATATGTGTACACAGAAAGTCCAGTTAAGATGGAGACGGGTTGTGAATGACACAGATGCTACTGGTACAGTATGAGAGTCTGACTGCTTTCAAAAGGTCCAGTGATCATACAAGCGTATCAGTCACTCTCATACTTTCTCATGGTTCTATTGACAATGAGAAGCAACAACACAACACTACTGCTTGGACATGTTTGCTGGATCACATCATGGATGATGGATGATGGATGGATGGATGGATGGATGGATGGATGGATGGATGGATGGATGGATGGATGATGGATGTAATATACAGACATGACTTATGTTCACTCTGGAGGTGAGGGGGGAACTCCTGTTCTCACTTTCATTGTCACTTTAATTTGAAAAAAACATATATTCTATTTTCACCAAGATGTTAGTGAGTTAATTTTACCAGTAAATGGCTGCTCCATCCTCACTTCTCCTATAACCAGGCCCAAACACACACACACCCCCACACACACACACACACACACACACACACACACACACACACACACACACACACACACACACACACACAACAGCCGGGCCTCCTGGGGGTCGTTTGGAGGGTCATAATTTATTTACACATGTTATAGATAATATCAAAGTAAGTGATGTATTAGTCAATGATATCAGTGATTTCATGTCTGTTTGTTTTAGTTTTTTTACTATTTACAATAAAAAACACAGAAACATTAAAACAGACAACAGATAGATGTCAACACAAATGAGTCAAAACAGAGCAGTCCCTGGAAAAACTAGTTATTGAGGTACAATCAGATGACTGGGAACTCATTTAGAAATACGAGAAAAAGTGAAATATAAAGATGTTTAATGGATGACAAAGGGCTTAAAAAATGCATCCAAGGAGAAGAATACATGACATAGAGAATCCAATAAATGATGAACGAAGGAGATGGAAAATAAATCCAAGAAATGTAAAACAAAGTTCACTCATATGATGAGAAAATGTTAGAAGAATTCTTTTAAGAAAGTACCAGAAAACAATAAAGACCATGTCAGCAGTACATAGAAGGTTCTACATAGTATCATTCAACAGGCTTCCAGTAAGGATACCGTTATTGAAAACAGACACACTTCACAAACTACAGACCCACAATTCTCCCAAATCCTAGAAAAACTCTTCAACGACATACTAGATACATTCAGAGAAATGAAATCTAATTCATTAAATCTAGGTCAAACAAAAATCATGATATTTGGAAAATATGAAATAAATAAACAGGTAAAGGTTCAAGTAGAGAGTGTAAATAGAGAAAAGGTGATTGAAGACAAATTTCTAGAAAAATGTAAGGATGAGTACGAGCACATTACAACTCTACAAAGCTGATTTCCTTTGATCTGAGCGTCTCCATGGCTCCAGTGCTGATCTCCTATCAGATCAAAGGAGATCAGGGCCTTTTGCCATGGAGATGCTCAGATCCAAGATTTCCTCCGGCTTTGATCTCCGTTGATCTCCATCCGGTGCCTCTCCCATCCACTTTGTGATGAAAGGCTCATTATTGTTCTTTTTCACAACCTTGGTGATGACGTCATCATTAGATTCAGGTATGATGAAGCAGGCAGAGAACTAAAACATGCAGGACACCAGCACTCTCTGACCCAGTTTGGACACCCTGTCGTAGACCATCAAGAGACAGCTTAGTTTTATCCTACTGATGACGTGTTGCTGCAATAGTCATCTTGCTCAGTTTCAAGTTTTTTCCCACAGACATCAGAGCACTCTGTAACAGGATTTGACAGATAGTGACGGGGCGCGGCCAGCAGGGGCCAGCAGCGAGGCTGACTTGCTCTTTGACCGTGTGACTGTGGTGACCAAATCCAGGGGGCGTATTACATTGGTTATTGATGTAGCTTAAAGAGGTGGAACAGATTAAACATTCAGATGAAACAATCAGCAAATAAAAGTCAAATGAAGAAAACGTACAAGGGCTTATTAGTCAATGATATCAGTGATTTCATGTCTGTTTGTTTTTTTACTATTTCCAATAAAAACCACAGAAAGATTAAAAGAGACAACAGATGGATATCATTACAAATGAGTCAGAAGAGAGGAATCCCTGGATAAACTAGTTATTGAGGTACAATCGGATGACTGGGAACTCATTTATAAAGGAAAAGACGCCCTGTCACTATGAGTGTACAATCAAACAATACAAGAGAAAGTGAAATATGGATCTGGACTCTGGGAGCAGTGGGCGGAGCTGAGGTTGCACCGTGAGAGAGAGCGAGAGAGAGAGAGAGAGAGAGAGAGAGTGGACAAAGATAGAGACTGAGACTGAGACTGAGACTGAGACTGAGTTTTACACTCGGACTTGGACTTGGAGTGGAGTGGATTAGTCTGGAGGCCCAGGCACATGACCACCTCAGCTTCCACTCAGAGCCCAGACCAGCTGTTCAGATTTGGACACTTGGAGCTGAGAAGGGGGAGGCTCCATGATTCCTCTTCATGCAGAGGTTTTATTTCCCTTTGCCACTGAAGGCAACACACTCACTAGCCACCAGTCCACAGATGAAAACACAAAATCATATGTGTACACAGAAAGTCCAGTTAAGATGGAGACGGGTTGTGAATGACACAGATGCTACTGGTACAGTATGAGAGTCTGACTGCTTTCAAAAGGTCCAGTGATCATACAAGCGTATCAGTCACTCTCATACTAACTCATGGTTCTATTGACAATGAGAAGCAACAACACAACACTACTGCTTGGACATGTTTGCTGGATCACATCATGGATGGATGGATGATGGATGGATGGATGGATGGATGGATGATGGATGTAATATACAGACATGACTTATGTTCACTCTGGAGGTGAGGGGGGAACTCCTGTTCTCACTTTCATTGTCACTTTAATTTGAAAAAAACATATATTCTATTTTCACCAAGATGTTAGTGAGTTAGTTTTACCAGTAAATGGCTGCTCCATCCTCACTTCTCCTATAACCAGGCCCAAACACACACACACCCCCCCCCACACACACACACACACACACACACACACACACACACACACACACACACACACACACACAACAGCCGGGCCTCCTGGGGGTCGTTTGGAGGGTCATAATTTATTTACACATGTTATAGATAATATCAAAGTAAGTGATGTATTAGTCAATGATATCAGTGATTTCATGTCTGTTTGTTTTAGTTTTTTTACTATTTACAATAAAAAACACAGAAACATTAAAACAGACAACAGATAGATGTCAACACAAATGAGTCAAAACAGAGCAGTCCCTGGAAAAACTAGTCATTGAGGTACAATCAGATGACTGGGAACTCATTTAGAAATACGAGAAAAAGTGAAATATAAAGATGTTTAATGGATGACAAAGGGCTTAAAAAATGCATCCAAGGAGAAGAATACATGACATAGAGAATCCAATAAATGATGAACGAAGGAGATGGAAAATAAATCCAAGAAATGTAAAACAAAGTTCACTCATATGATGAGAAAATGTTAGAAGAATTCTTTTAAGAAAGTACCAGAAAACAATAAAGACCATGTCAGCAGTACATAGAAGGTTCTACATAGTATCATTCAACAGGCTTCCAGTAAGGATACCGTTATTGAAAACAGACACACTTCACAAACTACAGACCCACAATTCTCCCAAATCCTAGAAAAACTCTTCAACGACATACTAGATACATTCAGAGAAATGAAATCTAATTCATTAAATCTAGGTCAAACAAAAATCATGATATTTGGAAAATATGAAATAAATAAACAGGTAAAGGTTCAAGTAGAGAGTGTAAATAGAGAAAAGGTGATTGAAGACAAATTTCTAGAAAAATGTAAGGATGAGTACGAGCACATTACAACTCTACAAAGCTGATTTCCTTTGATCTGAGCGTCTCCATGGCTCCAGTGCTGATCTCCTATCAGATCAAAGGAGATCAGGGCCTTTTGCCATGGAGATGCTCAGATCCAAGATTTCCTCCGGCTTTGATCTCCGTTGATCTCCATCCGGTGCCTCTCCCATCCACTTTGTGATGAAAGGCTCATTATTGTTCTTTTTCACAACCTTGGTGATGACGTCATCATTAGATTCAGGTATGATGAAGCAGGCAGAGAACTAAAACATGCAGGACACCAGCACTCTCTGACCCAGTTTGGACACCCTGTCGTAGACCATCAAGAGACAGCTTAGTTTTATCCTACTGATGACGTGTTGCTGCAATAGTCATCTTGCTCAGTTTCAAGTTTTTTCCCACAGACATCAGAGCACTCTGTAACAGGATTTGACAGATAGTGACGGGGCGCGGCCAGCAGGGGCCAGCAGCGAGGCTGACTTGCTCTTTGACCGTGTGACTGTGGTGACCAAATCCAGGGGGCGTATTACATTGGTTATTGATGTAGCTTAAAGAGGTGGAACAGATTAAACATTCAGATGAAACAATCAGCAAATAAAAGTCAAATGAAGAAAACGTACAAGGGCTTATTAGTCAATGATATCAGTGATTTCATGTCTGTTTGTTTTTTTACTATTTCCAATAAAAACCACAGAAAGATTAAAAGAGACAACAGATGGATATCATTACAAATGAGTCAGAAGAGAGGAATCCCTGGATAAACTAGTTATTGAGGTACAATCGGATGACTGGGAACTCATTTATAAAGGAAAAGACGCCCTGTCACTATGAGTGTACAATCAAACAATACAAGAGAAAGTGAAATATGGATCTGGACTCTGGGAGCAGTGGGCGGAGCTGAGGTTGCACCGTGAGAGAGAGCGAGAGAGAGAGAGAGAGAGAGAGAGAGTGGACAAAGATAGAGACTGAGACTGAGACTGAGACTGAGACTGAGTTTTACACTCGGACTTGGACTTGGAGTGGAGTGGATCAGTCTGGAGGCCCAGGCACATGACCACCTCAGCTTCC
Organism: Lipophrys pholis; assembly: GCF_963383615.2. Lineage (NCBI taxonomy): Eukaryota > Metazoa > Chordata > Actinopteri > Blenniiformes > Blenniidae > Lipophrys > Lipophrys pholis. The sequence goes on from NW_028292098.1 coordinate 665,719, forward strand.
ACTCAGAGCCCAGACCAGCTGTTCAGATTTGGACACTTGGAGCTGAGAAGGGGGAGGCTCTATGATTCCTCTTCATGCAGAGGTTTTATTTCCCTTTGCCACTGAAGGCAACACACTCACTAGTCACCAGTCCACAGATGAAAACACAAAATCATATGTGTACACAGAAAGTCCAGTTAAGATGGAGACGGGTTGTGAATGACACAGATGCTACTGGTACAGTATGAGAGTCTGACTGCTTTCAAAAGGTCCAGTGATCATACAAGCGTATCAGTCACTCTCATACTTTCTCATGGTTCTATTGACAATGAGAAGCAACAACACAACACTACTGCTTGGACATGTTTGCTGGATCACATCATGGATGATGGATGATGGATGGATGGATGGATGGATGGATGGATGGATGGATGGATGGATGATGGATGTAATATACAGACATGACTTATGTTCACTCTGGAGGTGAGGGGGGAACTCCTGTTCTCACTTTCATTGTCACTTTAATTTGAAAAAAACATATATTCTATTTTCACCAAGATGTTAGTGAGTTAATTTTACCAGTAAATGGCTGCTCCATCCTCACTTCTCCTATAACCAGGCCCAAACACACACACACCCCCACACACACACACACACACACACACACACACACACACACACACACACACACACACACACACACACACAACAGCCGGGCCTCCTGGGGGTCGTTTGGAGGGTCATAATTTATTTACACATGTTATAGATAATATCAAAGTAAGTGATGTATTAGTCAATGATATCAGTGATTTCATGTCTGTTTGTTTTAGTTTTTTTACTATTTACAATAAAAAACACAGAAACATTAAAACAGACAACAGATAGATGTCAACACAAATGAGTCAAAACAGAGCAGTCCCTGGAAAAACTAGTTATTGAGGTACAATCAGATGACTGGGAACTCATTTAGAAATACGAGAAAAAGTGAAATATAAAGATGTTTAATGGATGACAAAGGGCTTAAAAAATGCATCCAAGGAGAAGAATACATGACATAGAGAATCCAATAAATGATGAACGAAGGAGATGGAAAATAAATCCAAGAAATGTAAAACAAAGTTCACTCATATGATGAGAAAATGTTAGAAGAATTCTTTTAAGAAAGTACCAGAAAACAATAAAGACCATGTCAGCAGTACATAGAAGGTTCTACATAGTATCATTCAACAGGCTTCCAGTAAGGATACCGTTATTGAAAACAGACACACTTCACAAACTACAGACCCACAATTCTCCCAAATCCTAGAAAAACTCTTCAACGACATACTAGATACATTCAGAGAAATGAAATCTAATTCATTAAATCTAGGTCAAACAAAAATCATGATATTTGGAAAATATGAAATAAATAAACAGGTAAAGGTTCAAGTAGAGAGTGTAAATAGAGAAAAGGTGATTGAAGACAAATTTCTAGAAAAATGTAAGGATGAGTACGAGCACATTACAACTCTACAAAGCTGATTTCCTTTGATCTGAGCGTCTCCATGGCTCCAGTGCTGATCTCCTATCAGATCAAAGGAGATCAGGGCCTTTTGCCATGGAGATGCTCAGATCCAAGATTTCCTCCGGCTTTGATCTCCGTTGATCTCCATCCGGTGCCTCTCCCATCCACTTTGTGATGAAAGGCTCATTATTGTTCTTTTTCACAACCTTGGTGATGACGTCATCATTAGATTCAGGTATGATGAAGCAGGCAGAGAACTAAAACATGCAGGACACCAGCACTCTCTGACCCAGTTTGGACACCCTGTCGTAGACCATCAAGAGACAGCTTAGTTTTATCCTACTGATGACGTGTTGCTGCAATAGTCATCTTGCTCAGTTTCAAGTTTTTTCCCACAGACATCAGAGCACTCTGTAACAGGATTTGACAGATAGTGACGGGGCGCGGCCAGCAGGGGCCAGCAGCGAGGCTGACTTGCTCTTTGACCGTGTGACTGTGGTGACCAAATCCAGGGGGCGTATTACATTGGTTATTGATGTAGCTTAAAGAGGTGGAACAGATTAAACATTCAGATGAAACAATCAGCAAATAAAAGTCAAATGAAGAAAACGTACAAGGGCTTATTAGTCAATGATATCAGTGATTTCATGTCTGTTTGTTTTTTTACTATTTCCAATAAAAACCACAGAAAGATTAAAAGAGACAACAGATGGATATCATTACAAATGAGTCAGAAGAGAGGAATCCCTGGATAAACTAGTTATTGAGGTACAATCGGATGACTGGGAACTCATTTATAAAGGAAAAGACGCCCTGTCACTATGAGTGTACAATCAAACAATACAAGAGAAAGTGAAATATGGATCTGGACTCTGGGAGCAGTGGGCGGAGCTGAGGTTGCACCGTGAGAGAGAGCGAGAGAGAGAGAGAGAGAGAGAGAGAGTGGACAAAGATAGAGACTGAGACTGAGACTGAGACTGAGACTGAGTTTTACACTCGGACTTGGACTTGGAGTGGAGTGGATTAGTCTGGAGGCCCAGGCACATGACCACCTCAGCTTCCACTCAGAGCCCAGACCAGCTGTTCAGATTTGGACACTTGGAGCTGAGAAGGGGGAGGCTCCATGATTCCTCTTCATGCAGAGGTTTTATTTCCCTTTGCCACTGAAGGCAACACACTCACTAGCCACCAGTCCACAGATGAAAACACAAAATCATATGTGTACACAGAAAGTCCAGTTAAGATGGAGACGGGTTGTGAATGACACAGATGCTACTGGTACAGTATGAGAGTCTGACTGCTTTCAAAAGGTCCAGTGATCATACAAGCGTATCAGTCACTCTCATACTAACTCATGGTTCTATTGACAATGAGAAGCAACAACACAACACTACTGCTTGGACATGTTTGCTGGATCACATCATGGATGGATGGATGATGGATGGATGGATGGATGGATGGATGATGGATGTAATATACAGACATGACTTATGTTCACTCTGGAGGTGAGGGGGGAACTCCTGTTCTCACTTTCATTGTCACTTTAATTTGAAAAAAACATATATTCTATTTTCACCAAGATGTTAGTGAGTTAGTTTTACCAGTAAATGGCTGCTCCATCCTCACTTCTCCTATAACCAGGCCCAAACACACACACACCCCCCCCCACACACACACACACACACACACACACACACACACACACACACAACAGCCGGGCCTCCTGGGGGTCGTTTGGAGGGTCATAATTTATTTACACATGTTATAGATAATATCAAAGTAAGTGATGTATTAGTCAATGATATCAGTGATTTCATGTCTGTTTGTTTTAGTTTTTTTACTATTTACAATAAAAAACACAGAAACATTAAAACAGACAACAGATAGATGTCAACACAAATGAGTCAAAACAGAGCAGTCCCTGGAAAAACTAGTCATTGAGGTACAATCAGATGACTGGGAACTCATTTAGAAATACGAGAAAAAGTGAAATATAAAGATGTTTAATGGATGACAAAGGGCTTAAAAAATGCATCCAAGGAGAAGAATACATGACATAGAGAATCCAATAAATGATGAACGAAGGAGATGGAAAATAAATCCAAGAAATGTAAAACAAAGTTCACTCATATGATGAGAAAATGTTAGAAGAATTCTTTTAAGAAAGTACCAGAAAACAATAAAGACCATGTCAGCAGTACATAGAAGGTTCTACATAGTATCATTCAACAGGCTTCCAGTAAGGATACCGTTATTGAAAACAGACACACTTCACAAACTACAGACCCACAATTCTCCCAAATCCTAGAAAAACTCTTCAACGACATACTAGATACATTCAGAGAAATGAAATCTAATTCATTAAATCTAGGTCAAACAAAAATCATGATATTTGGAAAATATGAAATAAATAAACAGGTAAAGGTTCAAGTAGAGAGTGTAAATAGAGAAAAGGTGATTGAAGACAAATTTCTAGAAAAATGTAAGGATGAGTACGAGCACATTACAACTCTACAAAGCTGATTTCCTTTGATCTGAGCGTCTCCATGGCTCCAGTGCTGATCTCCTATCAGATCAAAGGAGATCAGGGCCTTTTGCCATGGAGATGCTCAGATCCAAGATTTCCTCCGGCTTTGATCTCCGTTGATCTCCATCCGGTGCCTCTCCCATCCACTTTGTGATGAAAGGCTCATTATTGTTCTTTTTCACAACCTTGGTGATGACGTCATCATTAGATTCAGGTATGATGAAGCAGGCAGAGAACTAAAACATGCAGGACACCAGCACTCTCTGACCCAGTTTGGACACCCTGTCGTAGACCATCAAGAGACAGCTTAGTTTTATCCTACTGATGACGTGTTGCTGCAATAGTCATCTTGCTCAGTTTCAAGTTTTTTCCCACAGACATCAGAGCACTCTGTAACAGGATTTGACAGATAGTGACGGGGCGCGGCCAGCAGGGGCCAGCAGCGAGGCTGACTTGCTCTTTGACCGTGTGACTGTGGTGACCAAATCCAGGGGGCGTATTACATTGGTTATTGATGTAGCTTAAAGAGGTGGAACAGATTAAACATTCAGATGAAACAATCAGCAAATAAAAGTCAAATGAAGAAAACGTACAAGGGCTTATTAGTCAATGATATCAGTGATTTCATGTCTGTTTGTTTTTTTACTATTTCCAATAAAAACCACAGAAAGATTAAAAGAGACAACAGATGGATATCATTACAAATGAGTCAGAAGAGAGGAATCCCTGGATAAACTAGTTATTGAGGTACAATCGGATGACTGGGAACTCATTTATAAAGGAAAAGACGCCCTGTCACTATGAGTGTACAATCAAACAATACAAGAGAAAGTGAAATATGGATCTGGACTCTGGGAGCAGTGGGCGGAGCTGAGGTTGCACCGTGAGAGAGAGCGAGAGAGAGAGAGAGAGAGAGAGAGAGTGGACAAAGATAGAGACTGAGACTGAGACTGAGACTGAGTTTTACACTCGGACTTGGACTTGGAGTGGAGTGGATTAGTCTGGAGGCCCAGGCACATGACCACCTCAGCTTCCACTCAGAGCCCAGACCAGCTGTTCAGATTTGGACACTTGGAGCTGAGAAGGGGGAGGCTCCATGATTCCTCTTCATGCAGAGGTTTTATTTCCCTTTGCCACTGAAGGCAACACACTCACTAGCCACCAGTCCACAGATGAAAACACAAAATCATATGTGTACACAGAAAGTCCAGTTAAGATGGAGACGGGTTGTGAATGACACAGATGCTACTGGTACAGTATGAGAGTCTGACTGCTTTCAAAAGGTCCAGTGATCATACAAGCGTATCAGTCACTCTCATACTAACTCATGGTTCTATTGACAATGAGAAGCAACAACACAACACTACTGCTTGGACATGTTTGCTGGATCACATCATGGATGGATGGATGATGGATGGATGGATGGATGGATGGATGGATGATGGATGTAATATACAGACATGACTTATGTTCACTCTGGAGGTGAGGGGGGAACTCCTGTTCTCACTTTCATTGTCACTTTAATTTGAAAAAAACATATATTCTATTTTCACCAAGATGTTAGTGAGTTAGTTTTACCAGTAAATGGCTGCTCCATCCTCACTTCTCCTATAACCAGGCCCAAACACACACACACACCCCCACACACACACACACACACACACACACACACACACACACACACACACACACACACACACAACAGCCGGGCCTCCTGGGGGTCGTTTGGAGGGTCATAATTTATTTACACATGTTATAGATAATATCAAAGTAAGTGATGTATTAGTCAATGATATCAGTGATTTCATGTCTGTTTGTTTTAGTTTTTTTACTATTTACAATAAAAAACACAGAAACATTAAAACAGACAACAGATAGATGTCAACACAAATGAGTCAAAACAGAGCAGTCCCTGGAAAAACTAGTCATTGAGGTACAATCAGATGACTGGGAACTCATTTAGAAATACGAGAAAAAGTGAAATATAAAGATGTTTAATGGATGACAAAGGGCTTAAAAAATGCATCCAAGGAGAAGAATACATGACATAGAGAATCCAATAAATGATGAACGAAGGAGATGGAAAATAAATCCAAGAAATGTAAAACAAAGTTCACTCATATGATGAGAAAATGTTAGAAGAATTCTTTTAAGAAAGTACCAGAAAACAATAAAGACCATGTCAGCAGTACATAGAAGGTTCTACATAGTATCATTCAACAGGCTTCCAGTAAGGATACCGTTATTGAAAACAGACACACTTCACAAACTACAGACCCACAATTCTCCCAAATCCTAGAAAAACTCTTCAACGACATACTAGATACATTCAGAGAAATGAAATCTAATTCATTAAATCTAGGTCAAACAAAAATCATGATATTTGGAAAATATGAAATAAATAAACAGGTAAAGGCTCAAGTAGAGAGTGTAAATAGAGAAAAGGTGATTGAAGACAAATTTCTAGAAAAATGTAAGGATGAGTACGAGCACATTACAACTCTACAAAGCTGATTTCCTTTGATCTGAGCGTCTCCATGGCTCCAGTGCTGATCTCCTATCAGATCAAAGGAGATCAGGGCCTTTTGCCATGGAGATGCTCAGATCCAAGATTTCCTCCGGCTTTGATCTCCGTTGATCTCCATCCGGTGCCTCTCCCATCCACTTTGTGATGAAAGGCTCATTATTGTTCTTTTTCACAACCTTGGTGATGACGTCATCATTAGATTCAGGTATGATGAAGCAGGCGGAGAACTAAAACATGCAGGACACCAGCACTCTCTGACCCAGTTTGGACACCCTGTCGTAGACCATCAAGAGACAGCTTAGTTTTATCCTACTGATGACGTGTTGCTGCAATAGTCATCTTGCTCAGTTTCAAGTTTTTTCCCACAGACATCAGAGCACTCTGTAACAGGATTTGACAGATAGTGACGGGGCGCGGCCAGCAGGGGCCAGCAGCGAGGCTGACTTGCTCTTTGACCGTGTGACTGTGGTGACCAAATCCAGGGGGCGTATTACATTGGTTATTGATGTAGCTTAAAGAGGTGGAACAGATTAAACATTCAGATGAAACAATCAGCAAATAAAAGTCAAATGAAGAAAACGTACAAGGGCTTATTAGTCAATGATATCAGTGATTTCATGTCTGTTTGTTTTTTTACTATTTCCAATAAAAACCACAGAAAGATTAAAAGAGACAACAGATGGATATCATTACAAATGAGTCAGAAGAGAGGAATCCCTGGATAAACTAGTTATTGAGGTACAATCGGATGACTGGGAACTCATTTATAAAGGAAAAGACGCCCTGTCACTATGAGTGTACAATCAAACAATACAAGAGAAAGTGAAATATGGATCTGGACTCTGGGAGCAGTGGGCGGAGCTGAGGTTGCACCGTGAGAGAGAGCGAGAGAGAGAGAGAGAGAGAGAGAGAGTGGACAAAGATAGAGACTGAGACTGAGACTGAGACTGAGACTGAGTTTTACACTCGGACTTGGACTTGGAGTGGAGTGGATCAGTCTGGAGGCCCAGGCACATGACCACCTCAGCTTCCACTCAGAGCCCAGACCAGCTGTTCAGATTTGGACACTTGGAGCTGAGAAGGGGGAGGCTCTATGATTCCTCTTCATGCAGAGGTTTTATTTCCCTTTGCCACTGAAGGCAACACACTCACTAGTCACCAGTCCACAGATGAAAACACAAAATCATATGTGTACACAGAAAGTCCAGTTAAGATGGAGACGGGTTGTGAATGACACAGATGCTACTGGTACAGTATGAGAGTCTGACTGCTTTCAAAAGGTCCAGTGATCATACAAGCGTATCAGTCACTCTCATACTTTCTCATGGTTCTATTGACAATGAGAAGCAACAACACAACACTACTGCTTGGACATGTTTGCTGGATCACATCATGGATGATGGATGATGGATGGATGGATGGATGGATGGATGGATGGATGGATGGATGGATGATGGATGTAATATACAGACATGACTTATGTTCACTCTGGAGGTGAGGGGGGAACTCCTGTTCTCACTTTCATTGTCACTTTAATTTGAAAAAAACATATATTCTATTTTCACCAAGATGTTAGTGAGTTAATTTTACCAGTAAATGGCTGCTCCATCCTCACTTCTCCTATAACCAGGCCCAAACACACACACACCCCCACACACACACACACACACACACACACACACACACACACACACACACACACACACACACACACACACAACAGCCGGGCCTCCTGGGGGTCGTTTGGAGGGTCATAATTTATTTACACATGTTATAGATAATATCAAAGTAAGTGATGTATTAGTCAATGATATCAGTGATTTCATGTCTGTTTGTTTTAGTTTTTTTACTATTTACAATAAAAAACACAGAAACATTAAAACAGACAACAGATAGATGTCAACACAAATGAGTCAAAACAGAGCAGTCCCTGGAAAAACTAGTTATTGAGGTACAATCAGATGACTGGGAACTCATTTAGAAATACGAGAAAAAGTGAAATATAAAGATGTTTAATGGATGACAAAGGGCTTAAAAAATGCATCCAAGGAGAAGAATACATGACATAGAGAATCCAATAAATGATGAACGAAGGAGATGGAAAATAAATCCAAGAAATGTAAAACAAAGTTCACTCATATGATGAGAAAATGTTAGAAGAATTCTTTTAAGAAAGTACCAGAAAACAATAAAGACCATGTCAGCAGTACATAGAAGGTTCTACATAGTATCATTCAACAGGCTTCCAGTAAGGATACCGTTATTGAAAACAGACACACTTCACAAACTACAGACCCACAATTCTCCCAAATCCTAGAAAAACTCTTCAACGACATACTAGATACATTCAGAGAAATGAAATCTAATTCATTAAATCTAGGTCAAACAAAAATCATGATATTTGGAAAATATGAAATAAATAAACAGGTAAAGGTTCAAGTAGAGAGTGTAAATAGAGAAAAGGTGATTGAAGACAAATTTCTAGAAAAATGTAAGGATGAGTACGAGCACATTACAACTCTACAAAGCTGATTTCCTTTGATCTGAGCGTCTCCATGGCTCCAGTGCTGATCTCCTATCAGATCAAAGGAGATCAGGGCCTTTTGCCATGGAGATGCTCAGATCCAAGATTTCCTCCGGCTTTGATCTCCGTTGATCTCCATCCGGTGCCTCTCCCATCCACTTTGTGATGAAAGGCTCATTATTGTTCTTTTTCACAACCTTGGTGATGACGTCATCATTAGATTCAGGTATGATGAAGCAGGCAGAGAACTAAAACATGCAGGACACCAGCACTCTCTGACCCAGTTTGGACACCCTGTCGTAGACCATCAAGAGACAGCTTAGTTTTATCCTACTGATGACGTGTTGCTGCAATAGTCATCTTGCTCAGTTTCAAGTTTTTTCCCACAGACATCAGAGCACTCTGTAACAGGATTTGACAGATAGTGACGGGGCGCGGCCAGCAGGGGCCAGCAGCGAGGCTGACTTGCTCTTTGACCGTGTGACTGTGGTGACCAAATCCAGGGGGCGTATTACATTGGTTATTGATGTAGCTTAAAGAGGTGGAACAGATTAAACATTCAGATGAAACAATCAGCAAATAAAAGTCAAATGAAGAAAACGTACAAGGGCTTATTAGTCAATGATATCAGTGATTTCATGTCTGTTTGTTTTTTTACTATTTCCAATAAAAACCACAGAAAGATTAAAAGAGACAACAGATGGATATCATTACAAATGAGTCAGAAGAGAGGAATCCCTGGATAAACTAGTTATTGAGGTACAATCGGATGACTGGGAACTCATTTATAAAGGAAAAGACGCCCTGTCACTATGAGTGTACAATCAAACAATACAAGAGAAAGTGAAATATGGATCTGGACTCTGGGAGCAGTGGGCGGAGCTGAGGTTGCACCGTGAGAGAGAGCGAGAGAGAGAGAGAGAGAGAGAGAGAGTGGACAAAGATAGAGACTGAGACTGAGACTGAGACTGAGACTGAGTTTTACACTCGGACTTGGACTTGGAGTGGAGTGGATTAGTCTGGAGGCCCAGGCACATGACCACCTCAGCTTCCACTCAGAGCCCAGACCAGCTGTTCAGATTTGGACACTTGGAGCTGAGAAGGGGGAGGCTCCATGATTCCTCTTCATGCAGAGGTTTTATTTCCCTTTGCCACTGAAGGCAACACACTCACTAGCCACCAGTCCACAGATGAAAACACAAAATCATATGTGTACACAGAAAGTCCAGTTAAGATGGAGACGGGTTGTGAATGACACAGATGCTACTGGTACAGTATGAGAGTCTGACTGCTTTCAAAAGGTCCAGTGATCATACAAGCGTATCAGTCACTCTCATACTAACTCATGGTTCTATTGACAATGAGAAGCAACAACACAACACTACTGCTTGGACATGTTTGCTGGATCACATCATGGATGGATGGATGATGGATGGATGGATGGATGGATGGATGATGGATGTAATATACAGACATGACTTATGTTCACTCTGGAGGTGAGGGGGGAACTCCTGTTCTCACTTTCATTGTCACTTTAATTTGAAAAAAACATATATTCTATTTTCACCAAGATGTTAGTGAGTTAGTTTTACCAGTAAATGGCTGCTCCATCCTCACTTCTCCTATAACCAGGCCCAAACACACACACACCCCCCCCCACACACACACACACACACACACACACACACACACACACACACAACAGCCGGGCCTCCTGGGGGTCGTTTGGAGGGTCATAATTTATTTACACATGTTATAGATAATATCAAAGTAAGTGATGTATTAGTCAATGATATCAGTGATTTCATGTCTGTTTGTTTTAGTTTTTTTACTATTTACAATAAAAAACACAGAAACATTAAAACAGACAACAGATAGATGTCAACACAAATGAGTCAAAACAGAGCAGTCCCTGGAAAAACTAGTTATTGAGGTACAATCAGATGACTGGGAACTCATTTAGAAATACGAGAAAAAGTGAAATATAAAGATGTTTAATGGATGACAAAGGGCTTAAAAAATGCATCCAAGGAGAAGAATACATGACATAGAGAATCCAATAAATGATGAACGAAGGAGATGGAAAATAAATCCAAGAAATGTAAAACAAAGTTCACTCATATGATGAGAAAATGTTAGAAGAATTCTTTTAAGAAAGTACCAGAAAACAATAAAGACCATGTCAGCAGTACATAGAAGGTTCTACATAGTATCATTCAACAGGCTTCCAGTAAGGATACCGTTATTGAAAACAGACACACTTCACAAACTACAGACCCACAATTCTCCCAAATCCTAGAAAAACTCTTCAACGACATACTAGATACATTCAGAGAAATGAAATCTAATTCATTAAATCTAGGTCAAACAAAAATCATGATATTTGGAAAATATGAAATAAATAAACAGGTAAAGGTTCAAGTAGAGAGTGTAAATAGAGAAAAGGTGATTGAAGACAAATTTCTAGAAAAATGTAAGGATGAGTACGAGCACATTACAACTCTACAAAGCTGATTTCCTTTGATCTGAGCGTCTCCATGGCTCCAGTGCTGATCTCCTATCAGATCAAAGGAGATCAGGGCCTTTTGCCATGGAGATGCTCAGATCCAAGATTTCCTCCGGCTTTGATCTCCGTTGATCTCCATCCGGTGCCTCTCCCATCCACTTTGTGATGAAAGGCTCATTATTGTTCTTTTTCACAACCTTGGTGATGACGTCATCATTAGATTCAGGTATGATGAAGCAGGCAGAGAACTAAAACATGCAGGACACCAGCACTCTCTGACCCAGTTTGGACACCCTGTCGTAGACCATCAAGAGACAGCTTAGTTTTATCCTACTGATGACGTGTTGCTGCAATAGTCATCTTGCTCAGTTTCAAGTTTTTTCCCACAGACATCAGAGCACTCTGTAACAGGATTTGACAGATAGTGACGGGGCGCGGCCAGCAGGGGCCAGCAGCGAGGCTGACTTGCTCTTTGACCGTGTGACTGTGGTGACCAAATCCAGGGGGCGTATTACATTGGTTATTGATGTAGCTTAAAGAGGTGGAACAGATTAAACATTCAGATGAAACAATCAGCAAATAAAAGTCAAATGAAGAAAACGTACAAGGGCTTATTAGTCAATGATATCAGTGATTTCATGTCTGTTTGTTTTTTTACTATTTCCAATAAAAACCACAGAAAGATTAAAAGAGACAACAGATGGATATCATTACAAATGAGTCAGAAGAGAGGAATCCCTGGATAAACTAGTTATTGAGGTACAATCGGATGACTGGGAACTCATTTATAAAGGAAAAGACGCCCTGTCACTATGAGTGTACAATCAAACAATACAAGAGAAAGTGAAATATGGATCTGGACTCTGGGAGCAGTGGGCGGAGCTGAGGTTGCACCGTGAGAGAGAGCGAGAGAGAGAGAGAGAGAGAGAGAGAGTGGACAAAGATAGAGACTGAGACTGAGACTGAGACTGAGTTTTACACTCGGACTTGGACTTGGAGTGGAGTGGATTAGTCTGGAGGCCCAGGCACATGACCACCTCAGCTTCCACTCAGAGCCCAGACCAGCTGTTCAGATTTGGACACTTGGAGCTGAGAAGGGGGAGGCTCTATGATTCCTCTTCATGCAGAGGTTTTATTTCCCTTTGCCACTGAAGGCAACACACTCACTAGTCACCAGTCCACAGATGAAAACACAAAATCATATGTGTACACAGAAAGTCCAGTTAAGATGGAGACGGGTTGTGAATGACACAGATGCTACTGGTACAGTATGAGAGTCTGACTGCTTTCAAAAGGTCCAGTGATCATACAAGCGTATCAGTCACTCTCATACTTTCTCATGGTTCTATTGACAATGAGAAGCAACAACACAACACTACTGCTTGGACATGTTTGCTGGATCACATCATGGATGGATGGATGATGGATGGATGGATGAATGGATGGATGATGGATGTAATATACAGACATGACTTATGTTCACTCTGGAGGTGAGGGGGGAACTCCTGTTCTCACTTTCATTGTCACTTTAATTTGAAAAAAACATATATTCTATTTTCACCAAGATGTTAGTGAGTTAGTTTTACCAGTAAATGGCTGCTCCATCCTCACTTCTCCTATAACCAGGCCCAAACACACACACACCCCCCCCCACACACACACACACACACACACACACACACACACACACACACAACAGCCGGGCCTCCTGGGGGTCGTTTGGAGGGTCATAATTTATTTACACATGTTATAGATAATATCAAAGTAAGTGATGTATTAGTCAATGATATCAGTGATTTCATGTCTGTTTGTTTTAGTTTTTTTACTATTTACAATAAAAAACACAGAAACATTAAAACAGACAACAGATAGATGTCAACACAAATGAGTCAAAACAGAGCAGTCCCTGGAAAAACTAGTCATTGAGGTACAATCAGATGACTGGGAACTCATTTAGAAATACGAGAAAAAGTGAAATATAAAGATGTTTAATGGATGACAAAGGGCTTAAAAAATGCATCCAAGGAGAAGAATACATGACATAGAGAATCCAATAAATGATGAACGAAGGAGATGGAAAATAAATCCAAGAAATGTAAAACAAAGTTCACTCATATGATGAGAAAATGTTAGAAGAATTCTTTTAAGAAAGTACCAGAAAACAATAAAGACCATGTCAGCAGTACATAGAAGGTTCTACATAGTATCATTCAACAGGCTTCCAGTAAGGATACCGTTATTGAAAACAGACACACTTCACAAACTACAGACCCACAATTCTCCCAAATCCTAGAAAAACTCTTCAACGACATACTAGATACATTCAGAGAAATGAAATCTAATTCATTAAATCTAGGTCAAACAAAAATCATGATATTTGGAAAATATGAAATAAATAAACAGGTAAAGGTTCAAGTAGAGAGTGTAAATAGAGAAAAGGTGATTGAAGACAAATTTCTAGAAAAATGTAAGGATGAGTACGAGCACATTACAACTCTACAAAGCTGATTTCCTTTGATCTGAGCGTCTCCATGGCTCCAGTGCTGATCTCCTATCAGATCAAAGGAGATCAGGGCCTTTTGCCATGGAGATGCTCAGATCCAAGATTTCCTCCGGCTTTGATCTCCGTTGATCTCCATCCGGTGCCTCTCCCATCCACTTTGTGATGAAAGGCTCATTATTGTTCTTTTTCACAACCTTGGTGATGACGTCATCATTAGATTCAGGTATGATGAAGCAGGCAGAGAACTAAAACATGCAGGACACCAGCACTCTCTGACCCAGTTTGGACACCCTGTCGTAGACCATCAAGAGACAGCTTAGTTTTATCCTACTGATGACGTGTTGCTGCAATAGTCATCTTGCTCAGTTTCAAGTTTTTTCCCACAGACATCAGAGCACTCTGTAACAGGATTTGACAGATAGTGACGGGGCGCGGCCAGCAGGGGCCAGCAGCGAGGCTGACTTGCTCTTTGACCGTGTGACTGTGGTGACCAAATCCAGGGGGCGTATTACATTGGTTATTGATGTAGCTTAAAGAGGTGGAACAGATTAAACATTCAGATGAAACAATCAGCAAATAAAAGTCAAATGAAGAAAACGTACAAGGGCTTATTAGTCAATGATATCAGTGATTTCATGTCTGTTTGTTTTTTTACTATTTCCAATAAAAACCACAGAAAGATTAAAAGAGACAACAGATGGATATCATTACAAATGAGTCAGAAGAGAGGAATCCCTGGATAAACTAGTTATTGAGGTACAATCGGATGACTGGGAACTCATTTATAAAGGAAAAGACGCCCTGTCACTATGAGTGTACAATCAAACAATACAAGAGAAAGTGAAATATGGATCTGGACTCTGGGAGCAGTGGGCGGAGCTGAGGTTGCACCGTGAGAGAGAGCGAGAGAGAGAGAGAGAGAGAGAGAGAGTGGACAAAGATAGAGACTGAGACTGAGACTGAGACTGAGACTGAGTTTTACACTCGGACTTGGACTTGGAGTGGAGTGGATTAGTCTGGAGGCCCAGGCACATGACCACCTCAGCTTCCACTCAGAGCCCAGACCAGCTGTTCAGATTTGGACACTTGGAGATGAGAAGGGGGAGGCTCTATGATTCCTCTTCATGCAGAGGTTTTATTTCCCTTTGCCACTGAAGGCAACACACTCACTAGTCACCAGTCCACAGATGAAAACACAAAATCATATGTGTACACAGAAAGTCCAGTTAAGATGGAGACGGGTTGTGAATGACACAGATGCTACTGGTACAGTATGAGAGTCTGACTGCTTTCAAAAGGTCCAGTGATCATACAAGCGTATCAGTCACTCTCATACTTTCTCATGGTTCTATTGACAATGAGAAGCAACAACACAACACTACTGCTTGGACATGTTTGCTGGATCACATCATGGATGATGGATGATGGATGGATGGATGGATGGATGGATGGATGGATGGATGGATGGATGGATGATGGATGTAATATACAGACATGACTTATGTTCACTCTGGAGGTGAGGGGGGAACTCCTGTTCTCACTTTCATTGTCACTTTAATTTGAAAAAAACATATATTCTATTTTCACCAAGATGTTAGTGAGTTAGTTTTACCAGTAAATGGCTGCTCCATCCTCACTTCTCCTATAACCAGGCCCAAACACACACACACCCCCCCCCACACACACACACACACACACACACACACACACACACACACACACACACACACACACAACAGCCGGGCCTCCTGGGGGTCGTTTGGAGGGTCATAATTTATTTACACATGTTATAGATAATATCAAAGTAAGTGATGTATTAGTCAATGATATCAGTGATTTCATGTCTGTTTGTTTTAGTTTTTTTACTATTTACAATAAAAAACACAGAAACATTAAAACAGACAACAGATAGATGTCAACACAAATGAGTCAAAACAGAGCAGTCCCTGGAAAAACTAGTCATTGAGGTACAATCAGATGACTGGGAACTCATTTAGAAATACGAGAAAAAGTGAAATATAAAGATGTTTAATGGATGACAAAGGGCTTAAAAAATGCATCCAAGGAGAAGAATACATGACATAGAGAATCCAATAAATGATGAACGAAGGAGATGGAAAATAAATCCAAGAAATGTAAAACAAAGTTCACTCATATGATGAGAAAATGTTAGAAGAATTCTTTTAAGAAAGTACCAGAAAACAATAAAGACCATGTCAGCAGTACATAGAAGGTTCTACATAGTATCATTCAACAGGCTTCCAGTAAGGATACCGTTATTGAAAACAGACACACTTCACAAACTACAGACCCACAATTCTCCCAAATCCTAGAAAAACTCTTCAACGACATACTAGATACATTCAGAGAAATGAAATCTAATTCATTAAATCTAGGTCAAACAAAAATCATGATATTTGGAAAATATGAAATAAATAAACAGGTAAAGGTTCAAGTAGAGAGTGTAAATAGAGAAAAGGTGATTGAAGACAAATTTCTAGAAAAATGTAAGGATGAGTACGAGCACATTACAACTCTACAAAGCTGATTTCCTTTGATCTGAGCGTCTCCATGGCTCCAGTGCTGATCTCCTATCAGATCAAAGGAGATCAGGGCCTTTTGCCATGGAGATGCTCAGATCCAAGATTTCCTCCGGCTTTGATCTCCGTTGATCTCCATCCGGTGCCTCTCCCATCCACTTTGTGATGAAAGGCTCATTATTGTTCTTTTTCACAACCTTGGTGATGACGTCATCATTAGATTCAGGTATGATGAAGCAGGCAGAGAACTAAAACATGCAGGACACCAGCACTCTCTGACCCAGTTTGGACACCCTGTCGTAGACCATCAAGAGACAGCTTAGTTTTATCCTACTGATGACGTGTTGCTGCAATAGTCATCTTGCTCAGTTTCAAGTTTTTTCCCACAGACATCAGAGCACTCTGTAACAGGATTTGACAGATAGTGACGGGGCGCGGCCAGCAGGGGCCAGCAGCGAGGCTGACTTGCTCTTTGACCGTGTGACTGTGGTGACCAAATCCAGGGGGCGTATTACATTGGTTATTGATGTAGCTTAAAGAGGTGGAACAGATTAAACATTCAGATGAAACAATCAGCAAATAAAAGTCAAATGAAGAAAACGTACAAGGGCTTATTAGTCAATGATATCAGTGATTTCATGTCTGTTTGTTTTTTTACTATTTCCAATAAAAACCACAGAAAGATTAAAAGAGACAACAGATGGATATCATTACAAATGAGTCAGAAGAGAGGAATCCCTGGATAAACTAGTTATTGAGGTACAATCGGATGACTGGGAACTCATTTATAAAGGAAAAGACGCCCTGTCACTATGAGTGTACAATCAAACAATACAAGAGAAAGTGAAATATGGATCTGGACTCTGGGAGCAGTGGGCGGAGCTGAGGTTGCACCGTGAGAGAGAGCGAGAGAGAGAGAGAGAGAGAGAGAGAGTGGACAAAGATAGAGACTGAGACTGAGACTGAGACTGAGTTTTACACTCGGACTTGGACTTGGAGTGGAGTGGATTAGTCTGGAGGCCCAGGCACATGACCACCTCAGCTTCCACTCAGAGCCCAGACCAGCTGTTCAGATTTGGACACTTGGAGCTGAGAAGGGGGAGGCTCCATGATTCCTCTTCATGCAGAGGTTTTATTTCCCTTTGCCACTGAAGGCAACACACTCACTAGCCACCAGTCCACAGATGAAAACACAAAATCATATGTGTACACAGAAAGTCCAGTTAAGATGGAGACGGGTTGTGAATGACACAGATGCTACTGGTACAGTATGAGAGTCTGACTGCTTTCAAAAGGTCCAGTGATCATACAAGCGTATCAGTCACTCTCATACTAACTCATGGTTCTATTGACAATGAGAAGCAACAACACAACACTACTGCTTGGACATGTTTGCTGGATCACATCATGGATGGATGGATGATGGATGGATGGATGGATGGATGGATGGATGATGGATGTAATATACAGACATGACTTATGTTCACTCTGGAGGTGAGGGGGGAACTCCTGTTCTCACTTTCATTGTCACTTTAATTTGAAAAAAACATATATTCTATTTTCACCAAGATGTTAGTGAGTTAGTTTTACCAGTAAATGGCTGCTCCATCCTCACTTCTCCTATAACCAGGCCCAAACACACACACACCCCCCCCCACACACACACACACACACACACACACACACACACACACACACACACAACAGCCGGGCCTCCTGGGGGTCGTTTGGAGGGTCATAATTTATTTACACATGTTATAGATAATATCAAAGTAAGTGATGTATTAGTCAATGATATCAGTGATTTCATGTCTGTTTGTTTTAGTTTTTTTACTATTTACAATAAAAAACACAGAAACATTAAAACAGACAACAGATAGATGTCAACACAAATGAGTCAAAACAGAGCAGTCCCTGGAAAAACTAGTTATTGAGGTACAATCAGATGACTGGGAACTCATTTAGAAATACGAGAAAAAGTGAAATATAAAGATGTTTAATGGATGACAAAGGGCTTAAAAAATGCATCCAAGGAGAAGAATACATGACATAGAGAATCCAATAAATGATGAACGAAGGAGATGGAAAATAAATCCAAGAAATGTAAAACAAAGTTCACTCATATGATGAGAAAATGTTAGAAGAATTCTTTTAAGAAAGTACCAGAAAACAATAAAGACCATGTCAGCAGTACATAGAAGGTTCTACAAAGTATCATTCAACAGGCTTCCAGTAAGGATACCGTTATTGAAAACAGACACACTTCACAAACTACAGACCCACAATTCTCCCAAATCCTAGAAAAACTCTTCAACGACATACTAGATACATTCAGAGAAATGAAATCTAATTCATTAAATC
Organism: Lipophrys pholis; assembly: GCF_963383615.2. Lineage (NCBI taxonomy): Eukaryota > Metazoa > Chordata > Actinopteri > Blenniiformes > Blenniidae > Lipophrys > Lipophrys pholis. The sequence continues at coordinate 684,690 of NW_028292098.1, forward strand.
TAGGTCAAACAAAAATCATGATATTTGGAAAATATGAAATAAATAAACAGGTAAAGGCTCAAGTAGAGAGTGTAAATAGAGAAAAGGTGATTGAAGACAAATTTCTAGAAAAATGTAAGGATGAGTACGAGCACATTACAACTCTACAAAGCTGATTTCCTTTGATCTGAGCGTCTCCATGGCTCCAGTGCTGATCTCCTATCAGATCAAAGGAGATCAGGGCCTTTTGCCATGGAGATGCTCAGATCCAAGATTTCCTCCGGCTTTGATCTCCGTTGATCTCCATCCGGTGCCTCTCCCATCCACTTTGTGATGAAAGGCTCATTATTGTTCTTTTTCACAACCTTGGTGATGACGTCATCATTAGATTCAGGTATGATGAAGCAGGCGGAGAACTAAAACATGCAGGACACCAGCACTCTCTGACCCAGTTTGGACACCCTGTCGTAGACCATCAAGAGACAGCTTAGTTTTATCCTACTGATGACGTGTTGCTGCAATAGTCATCTTGCTCAGTTTCAAGTTTTTTCCCACAGACATCAGAGCACTCTGTAACAGGATTTGACAGATAGTGACGGGGCGCGGCCAGCAGGGGCCAGCAGCGAGGCTGACTTGCTCTTTGACCGTGTGACTGTGGTGACCAAATCCAGGGGGCGTATTACATTGGTTATTGATGTAGCTTAAAGAGGTGGAACAGATTAAACATTCAGATGAAACAATCAGCAAATAAAAGTCAAATGAAGAAAACGTACAAGGGCTTATTAGTCAATGATATCAGTGATTTCATGTCTGTTTGTTTTTTTACTATTTCCAATAAAAACCACAGAAAGATTAAAAGAGACAACAGATGGATATCATTACAAATGAGTCAGAAGAGAGGAATCCCTGGATAAACTAGTTATTGAGGTACAATCGGATGACTGGGAACTCATTTATAAAGGAAAAGACGCCCTGTCACTATGAGTGTACAATCAAACAATACAAGAGAAAGTGAAATATGGATCTGGACTCTGGGAGCAGTGGGCGGAGCTGAGGTTGCACCGTGAGAGAGAGCGAGAGAGAGAGAGAGAGAGAGAGAGAGTGGACAAAGATAGAGACTGAGACTGAGACTGAGACTGAGACTGAGTTTTACACTCGGACTTGGACTTGGAGTGGAGTGGATTAGTCTGGAGGCCCAGGCACATGACCACCTCAGCTTCCACTCAGAGCCCAGACCAGCTGTTCAGATTTGGACACTTGGAGCTGAGAAGGGGGAGGCTCTATGATTCCTCTTCATGCAGAGGTTTTATTTCCCTTTGCCACTGAAGGCAACACACTCACTAGTCACCAGTCCACAGATGAAAACACAAAATCATATGTGTACACAGAAAGTCCAGTTAAGATGGAGACGGGTTGTGAATGACACAGATGCTACTGGTACAGTATGAGAGTCTGACTGCTTTCAAAAGGTCCAGTGATCATACAAGCGTATCAGTCACTCTCATACTTTCTCATGGTTCTATTGACAATGAGAAGCAACAACACAACACTACTGCTTGGACATGTTTGCTGGATCACATCATGGATGATGGATGATGGATGGATGGATGGATGGATGGATGGATGGATGGATGGATGGATGATGGATGTAATATACAGACATGACTTATGTTCACTCTGGAGGTGAGGGGGGAACTCCTGTTCTCACTTTCATTGTCACTTTAATTTGAAAAAAACATATATTCTATTTTCACCAAGATGTTAGTGAGTTAGTTTTACCAGTAAATGGCTGCTCCATCCTCACTTCTCCTATAACCAGGCCCAAACACACACACACCCCCCCACACACACACACACACACACACACACACACACACACACACACACACACACACACACACACACACAACAGCCGGGCCTCCTGGGGGTCGTTTGGAGGGTCATAATTTATTTACACATGTTATAGATAATATCAAAGTAAGTGATGTATTAGTCAATGATATCAGTGATTTCATGTCTGTTTGTTTTAGTTTTTTTACTATTTACAATAAAAAACACAGAAACATTAAAACAGACAACAGATAGATGTCAACACAAATGAGTCAAAACAGAGCAGTCCCTGGAAAAACTAGTCATTGAGGTACAATCAGATGACTGGGAACTCATTTAGAAATACGAGAAAAAGTGAAATATAAAGATGTTTAATGGATGACAAAGGGCTTAAAAAATGCATCCAAGGAGAAGAATACATGACATAGAGAATCCAATAAATGATGAACGAAGGAGATGGAAAATAAATCCAAGAAATGTAAAACAAAGTTCACTCATATGATGAGAAAATGTTAGAAGAATTCTTTTAAGAAAGTACCAGAAAACAATAAAGACCATGTCAGCAGTACATAGAAGGTTCTACATAGTATCATTCAACAGGCTTCCAGTAAGGATACCGTTATTGAAAACAGACACACTTCACAAACTACAGACCCACAATTCTCCCAAATCCTAGAAAAACTCTTCAACGACATACTAGATACATTCAGAGAAATGAAATCTAATTCATTAAATCTAGGTCAAACAAAAATCATGATATTTGGAAAATATGAAATAAATAAACAGGTAAAGGTTCAAGTAGAGAGTGTAAATAGAGAAAAGGTGATTGAAGACAAATTTCTAGAAAAATGTAAGGATGAGTACGAGCACATTACAACTCTACAAAGCTGATTTCCTTTGATCTGAGCGTCTCCATGGCTCCAGTGCTGATCTCCTATCAGATCAAAGGAGATCAGGGCCTTTTGCCATGGAGATGCTCAGATCCAAGATTTCCTCCGGCTTTGATCTCCGTTGATCTCCATCCGGTGCCTCTCCCATCCACTTTGTGATGAAAGGCTCATTATTGTTCTTTTTCACAACCTTGGTGATGACGTCATCATTAGATTCAGGTATGATGAAGCAGGCAGAGAACTAAAACATGCAGGACACCAGCACTCTCTGACCCAGTTTGGACACCCTGTCGTAGACCATCAAGAGACAGCTTAGTTTTATCCTACTGATGACGTGTTGCTGCAATAGTCATCTTGCTCAGTTTCAAGTTTTTTCCCACAGACATCAGAGCACTCTGTAACAGGATTTGACAGATAGTGACGGGGCGCGGCCAGCAGGGGCCAGCAGCGAGGCTGACTTGCTCTTTGACCGTGTGACTGTGGTGACCAAATCCAGGGGGCGTATTACATTGGTTATTGATGTAGCTTAAAGAGGTGGAACAGATTAAACATTCAGATGAAACAATCAGCAAATAAAAGTCAAATGAAGAAAACGTACAAGGGCTTATTAGTCAATGATATCAGTGATTTCATGTCTGTTTGTTTTTTTACTATTTCCAATAAAAACCACAGAAAGATTAAAAGAGACAACAGATGGATATCATTACAAATGAGTCAGAAGAGAGGAATCCCTGGATAAACTAGTTATTGAGGTACAATCGGATGACTGGGAACTCATTTATAAAGGAAAAGACGCCCTGTCACTATGAGTGTACAATCAAACAATACAAGAGAAAGTGAAATATGGATCTGGACTCTGGGAGCAGTGGGCGGAGCTGAGGTTGCACCGTGAGAGAGAGCGAGAGAGAGAGAGAGAGAGAGAGAGAGTGGACAAAGATAGAGACTGAGACTGAGACTGAGACTGAGTTTTACACTCGGACTTGGACTTGGAGTGGAGTGGATTAGTCTGGAGGCCCAGGCACATGACCACCTCAGCTTCCACTCAGAGCCCAGACCAGCTGTTCAGATTTGGACACTTGGAGCTGAGAAGGGGGAGGCTCTATGATTCCTCTTCATGCAGAGGTTTTATTTCCCTTTGCCACTGAAGGCAACACACTCACTAGTCACCAGTCCACAGATGAAAACACAAAATCATATGTGTACACAGAAAGTCCAGTTAAGATGGAGACGGGTTGTGAATGACACAGATGCTACTGGTACAGTATGAGAGTCTGACTGCTTTCAAAAGGTCCAGTGATCATACAAGCGTATCAGTCACTCTCATACTTTCTCATGGTTCTATTGACAATGAGAAGCAACAACACAACACTACTGCTTGGACATGTTTGCTGGATCACATCATGGATGATGGATGATGGATGGATGGATGGATGGATGGATGGATGGATGGATGGATGGATGATGGATGTAATATACAGACATGACTTATGTTCACTCTGGAGGTGAGGGGGGAACTCCTGTTCTCACTTTCATTGTCACTTTAATTTGAAAAAAACATATATTCTATTTTCACCAAGATGTTAGTGAGTTAGTTTTACCAGTAAATGGCTGCTCCATCCTCACTTCTCCTATAACCAGGCCCAAACACACACACACCCCCCCCCACACACACACACACACACACACACACACACACACACACACACACACACACACACACACAACAGCCGGGCCTCCTGGGGGTCGTTTGGAGGGTCATAATTTATTTACACATGTTATAGATAATATCAAAGTAAGTGATGTATTAGTCAATGATATCAGTGATTTCATGTCTGTTTGTTTTAGTTTTTTTACTATTTACAATAAAAAACACAGAAACATTAAAACAGACAACAGATAGATGTCAACACAAATGAGTCAAAACAGAGCAGTCCCTGGAAAAACTAGTCATTGAGGTACAATCAGATGACTGGGAACTCATTTAGAAATACGAGAAAAAGTGAAATATAAAGATGTTTAATGGATGACAAAGGGCTTAAAAAATGCATCCAAGGAGAAGAATACATGACATAGAGAATCCAATAAATGATGAACGAAGGAGATGGAAAATAAATCCAAGAAATGTAAAACAAAGTTCACTCATATGATGAGAAAATGTTAGAAGAATTCTTTTAAGAAAGTACCAGAAAACAATAAAGACCATGTCAGCAGTACATAGAAGGTTCTACATAGTATCATTCAACAGGCTTCCAGTAAGGATACCGTTATTGAAAACAGACACACTTCACAAACTACAGACCCACAATTCTCCCAAATCCTAGAAAAACTCTTCAACGACATACTAGATACATTCAGAGAAATGAAATCTAATTCATTAAATCTAGGTCAAACAAAAATCATGATATTTGGAAAATATGAAATAAATAAACAGGTAAAGGTTCAAGTAGAGAGTGTAAATAGAGAAAAGGTGATTGAAGACAAATTTCTAGAAAAATGTAAGGATGAGTACGAGCACATTACAACTCTACAAAGCTGATTTCCTTTGATCTGAGCGTCTCCATGGCTCCAGTGCTGATCTCCTATCAGATCAAAGGAGATCAGGGCCTTTTGCCATGGAGATGCTCAGATCCAAGATTTCCTCCGGCTTTGATCTCCGTTGATCTCCATCCGGTGCCTCTCCCATCCACTTTGTGATGAAAGGCTCATTATTGTTCTTTTTCACAACCTTGGTGATGACGTCATCATTAGATTCAGGTATGATGAAGCAGGCAGAGAACTAAAACATGCAGGACACCAGCACTCTCTGACCCAGTTTGGACACCCTGTCGTAGACCATCAAGAGACAGCTTAGTTTTATCCTACTGATGACGTGTTGCTGCAATAGTCATCTTGCTCAGTTTCAAGTTTTTTCCCACAGACATCAGAGCACTCTGTAACAGGATTTGACAGATAGTGACGGGGCGCGGCCAGCAGGGGCCAGCAGCGAGGCTGACTTGCTCTTTGACCGTGTGACTGTGGTGACCAAATCCAGGGGGCGTATTACATTGGTTATTGATGTAGCTTAAAGAGGTGGAACAGATTAAACATTCAGATGAAACAATCAGCAAATAAAAGTCAAATGAAGAAAACGTACAAGGGCTTATTAGTCAATGATATCAGTGATTTCATGTCTGTTTGTTTTTTTACTATTTCCAATAAAAACCACAGAAAGATTAAAAGAGACAACAGATGGATATCATTACAAATGAGTCAGAAGAGAGGAATCCCTGGATAAACTAGTTATTGAGGTACAATCGGATGACTGGGAACTCATTTATAAAGGAAAAGACGCCCTGTCACTATGAGTGTACAATCAAACAATACAAGAGAAAGTGAAATATGGATCTGGACTCTGGGAGCAGTGGGCGGAGCTGAGGTTGCACCGTGAGAGAGAGCGAGAGAGAGAGAGAGAGAGAGAGAGAGTGGACAAAGATAGAGACTGAGACTGAGACTGAGACTGAGTTTTACACTCGGACTTGGACTTGGAGTGGAGTGGATTAGTCTGGAGGCCCAGGCACATGACCACCTCAGCTTCCACTCAGAGCCCAGACCAGCTGTTCAGATTTGGACACTTGGAGCTGAGAAGGGGGAGGCTCCATGATTCCTCTTCATGCAGAGGTTTTATTTCCCTTTGCCACTGAAGGCAACACACTCACTAGCCACCAGTCCACAGATGAAAACACAAAATCATATGTGTACACAGAAAGTCCAGTTAAGATGGAGACGGGTTGTGAATGACACAGATGCTACTGGTACAGTATGAGAGTCTGACTGCTTTCAAAAGGTCCAGTGATCATACAAGCGTATCAGTCACTCTCATACTAACTCATGGTTCTATTGACAATGAGAAGCAACAACACAACACTACTGCTTGGACATGTTTGCTGGATCACATCATGGATGGATGGATGATGGATGGATGGATGGATGGATGGATGATGGATGTAATATACAGACATGACTTATGTTCACTCTGGAGGTGAGGGGGGAACTCCTGTTCTCACTTTCATTGTCACTTTAATTTGAAAAAAACATATATTCTATTTTCACCAAGATGTTAGTGAGTTAGTTTTACCAGTAAATGGCTGCTCCATCCTCACTTCTCCTATAACCAGGCCCAAACACACACACACCCCCCCCCACACACACACACACACACACACACACACACACACACACACACACACAACAGCCGGGCCTCCTGGGGGTCGTTTGGAGGGTCATAATTTATTTACACATGTTATAGATAATATCAAAGTAAGTGATGTATTAGTCAATGATATCAGTGATTTCATGTCTGTTTGTTTTAGTTTTTTTACTATTTACAATAAAAAACACAGAAACATTAAAACAGACAACAGATAGATGTCAACACAAATGAGTCAAAACAGAGCAGTCCCTGGAAAAACTAGTTATTGAGGTACAATCAGATGACTGGGAACTCATTTAGAAATACGAGAAAAAGTGAAATATAAAGATGTTTAATGGATGACAAAGGGCTTAAAAAATGCATCCAAGGAGAAGAATACATGACATAGAGAATCCAATAAATGATGAACGAAGGAGATGGAAAATAAATCCAAGAAATGTAAAACAAAGTTCACTCATATGATGAGAAAATGTTAGAAGAATTCTTTTAAGAAAGTACCAGAAAACAATAAAGACCATGTCAGCAGTACATAGAAGGTTCTACAAAGTATCATTCAACAGGCTTCCAGTAAGGATACCGTTATTGAAAACAGACACACTTCACAAACTACAGACCCACAATTCTCCCAAATCCTAGAAAAACTCTTCAACGACATACTAGATACATTCAGAGAAATGAAATCTAATTCATTAAATCTAGGTCAAACAAAAATCATGATATTTGGAAAATATGAAATAAATAAACAGGTAAAGGCTCAAGTAGAGAGTGTAAATAGAGAAAAGGTGATTGAAGACAAATTTCTAGAAAAATGTAAGGATGAGTACGAGCACATTACAACTCTACAAAGCTGATTTCCTTTGATCTGAGCGTCTCCATGGCTCCAGTGCTGATCTCCTATCAGATCAAAGGAGATCAGGGCCTTTTGCCATGGAGATGCTCAGATCCAAGATTTCCTCCGGCTTTGATCTCCGTTGATCTCCATCCGGTGCCTCTCCCATCCACTTTGTGATGAAAGGCTCATTATTGTTCTTTTTCACAACCTTGGTGATGACGTCATCATTAGATTCAGGTATGATGAAGCAGGCGGAGAACTAAAACATGCAGGACACCAGCACTCTCTGACCCAGTTTGGACACCCTGTCGTAGACCATCAAGAGACAGCTTAGTTTTATCCTACTGATGACGTGTTGCTGCAATAGTCATCTTGCTCAGTTTCAAGTTTTTTCCCACAGACATCAGAGCACTCTGTAACAGGATTTGACAGATAGTGACGGGGCGCGGCCAGCAGGGGCCAGCAGCGAGGCTGACTTGCTCTTTGACCGTGTGACTGTGGTGACCAAATCCAGGGGGCGTATTACATTGGTTATTGATGTAGCTTAAAGAGGTGGAACAGATTAAACATTCAGATGAAACAATCAGCAAATAAAAGTCAAATGAAGAAAACGTACAAGGGCTTATTAGTCAATGATATCAGTGATTTCATGTCTGTTTGTTTTTTTACTATTTCCAATAAAAACCACAGAAAGATTAAAAGAGACAACAGATGGATATCATTACAAATGAGTCAGAAGAGAGGAATCCCTGGATAAACTAGTTATTGAGGTACAATCGGATGACTGGGAACTCATTTATAAAGGAAAAGACGCCCTGTCACTATGAGTGTACAATCAAACAATACAAGAGAAAGTGAAATATGGATCTGGACTCTGGGAGCAGTGGGCGGAGCTGAGGTTGCACCGTGAGAGAGAGCGAGAGAGAGAGAGAGAGAGAGAGAGAGTGGACAAAGATAGAGACTGAGACTGAGACTGAGACTGAGACTGAGTTTTACACTCGGACTTGGACTTGGAGTGGAGTGGATTAGTCTGGAGGCCCAGGCACATGACCACCTCAGCTTCCACTCAGAGCCCAGACCAGCTGTTCAGATTTGGACACTTGGAGCTGAGAAGGGGGAGGCTCCATGATTCCTCTTCATGCAGAGGTTTTATTTCCCTTTGCCACTGAAGGCAACACACTCACTAGCCACCAGTCCACAGATGAAAACACAAAATCATATGTGTACACAGAAAGTCCAGTTAAGATGGAGACGGGTTGTGAATGACACAGATGCTACTGGTACAGTATGAGAGTCTGACTGCTTTCAAAAGGTCCAGTGATCATACAAGCGTATCAGTCACTCTCATACTAACTCATGGTTCTATTGACAATGAGAAGCAACAACACAACACTACTGCTTGGACATGTTTGCTGGATCACATCATGGATGGATGGATGATGGATGGATGGATGGATGGATGGATGATGGATGTAATATACAGACATGACTTATGTTCACTCTGGAGGTGAGGGGGGAACTCCTGTTCTCACTTTCATTGTCACTTTAATTTGAAAAAAACATATATTCTATTTTCACCAAGATGTTAGTGAGTTAGTTTTACCAGTAAATGGCTGCTCCATCCTCACTTCTCCTATAACCAGGCCCAAACACACACACACCCCCCCCCACACACACACACACACACACACACACACACACACACACACACACACAACAGCCGGGCCTCCTGGGGGTCGTTTGGAGGGTCATAATTTATTTACACATGTTATAGATAATATCAAAGTAAGTGATGTATTAGTCAATGATATCAGTGATTTCATGTCTGTTTGTTTTAGTTTTTTTACTATTTACAATAAAAAACACAGAAACATTAAAACAGACAACAGATAGATGTCAACACAAATGAGTCAAAACAGAGCAGTCCCTGGAAAAACTAGTTATTGAGGTACAATCAGATGACTGGGAACTCATTTAGAAATACGAGAAAAAGTGAAATATAAAGATGTTTAATGGATGACAAAGGGCTTAAAAAATGCATCCAAGGAGAAGAATACATGACATAGAGAATCCAATAAATGATGAACGAAGGAGATGGAAAATAAATCCAAGAAATGTAAAACAAAGTTCACTCATATGATGAGAAAATGTTAGAAGAATTCTTTTAAGAAAGTACCAGAAAACAATAAAGACCATGTCAGCAGTACATAGAAGGTTCTACAAAGTATCATTCAACAGGCTTCCAGTAAGGATACCGTTATTGAAAACAGACACACTTCACAAACTACAGACCCACAATTCTCCCAAATCCTAGAAAAACTCTTCAACGACATACTAGATACATTCAGAGAAATGAAATCTAATTCATTAAATCTAGGTCAAACAAAAATCATGATATTTGGAAAATATGAAATAAATAAACAGGTAAAGGCTCAAGTAGAGAGTGTAAATAGAGAAAAGGTGATTGAAGACAAATTTCTAGAAAAATGTAAGGATGAGTACGAGCACATTACAACTCTACAAAGCTGATTTCCTTTGATCTGAGCGTCTCCATGGCTCCAGTGCTGATCTCCTATCAGATCAAAGGAGATCAGGGCCTTTTGCCATGGAGATGCTCAGATCCAAGATTTCCTCCGGCTTTGATCTCCGTTGATCTCCATCCGGTGCCTCTCCCATCCACTTTGTGATGAAAGGCTCATTATTGTTCTTTTTCACAACCTTGGTGATGACGTCATCATTAGATTCAGGTATGATGAAGCAGGCGGAGAACTAAAACATGCAGGACACCAGCACTCTCTGACCCAGTTTGGACACCCTGTCGTAGACCATCAAGAGACAGCTTAGTTTTATCCTACTGATGACGTGTTGCTGCAATAGTCATCTTGCTCAGTTTCAAGTTTTTTCCCACAGACATCAGAGCACTCTGTAACAGGATTTGACAGATAGTGACGGGGCGCGGCCAGCAGGGGCCAGCAGCGAGGCTGACTTGCTCTTTGACCGTGTGACTGTGGTGACCAAATCCAGGGGGCGTATTACATTGGTTATTGATGTAGCTTAAAGAGGTGGAACAGATTAAACATTCAGATGAAACAATCAGCAAATAAAAGTCAAATGAAGAAAACGTACAAGGGCTTATTAGTCAATGATATCAGTGATTTCATGTCTGTTTGTTTTTTTACTATTTCCAATAAAAACCACAGAAAGATTAAAAGAGACAACAGATGGATATCATTACAAATGAGTCAGAAGAGAGGAATCCCTGGATAAACTAGTTATTGAGGTACAATCGGATGACTGGGAACTCATTTATAAAGGAAAAGACGCCCTGTCACTATGAGTGTACAATCAAACAATACAAGAGAAAGTGAAATATGGATCTGGACTCTGGGAGCAGTGGGCGGAGCTGAGGTTGCACCGTGAGAGAGAGCGAGAGAGAGAGAGAGAGAGAGAGAGAGTGGACAAAGATAGAGACTGAGACTGAGACTGAGACTGAGACTTGGACTTGGAGTGGAGTGGATTAGTCTGGAGGCCCAGGCACATGACCACCTCAGCTTCCACTCAGAGCCCAGACCAGCTGTTCAGATTTGGACACTTGGAGCTGAGAAGGGGGAGGCTCCATGATTCCTCTTCATGCAGAGGTTTTATTTCCCTTTGCCACTGAAGGCAACACACTCACTAGCCACCAGTCCACAGATGAAAACACAAAATCATATGTGTACACAGAAAGTCCAGTTAAGATGGAGACGGGTTGTGAATGACACAGATGCTACTGGTACAGTATGAGAGTCTGACTGCTTTCAAAAGGTCCAGTGATCATACAAGCGTATCAGTCACTCTCATACTAACTCATGGTTCTATTGACAATGAGAAGCAACAACACAACACTACTGCTTGGACATGTTTGCTGGATCACATCATGGATGGATGGATGATGGATGGATGGATGGATGGATGGATGATGGATGTAATATACAGACATGACTTATGTTCACTCTGGAGGTGAGGGGGGAACTCCTGTTCTCACTTTCATTGTCACTTTAATTTGAAAAAAACATATATTCTATTTTCACCAAGATGTTAGTGAGTTAGTTTTACCAGTAAATGGCTGCTCCATCCTCACTTCTCCTATAACCAGGCCCAAACACACACACACCCCCCCCCACACACACACACACACACACACACACACACACACACACACACACACAACAGCCGGGCCTCCTGGGGGTCGTTTGGAGGGTCATAATTTATTTACACATGTTATAGATAATATCAAAGTAAGTGATGTATTAGTCAATGATATCAGTGATTTCATGTCTGTTTGTTTTAGTTTTTTTACTATTTACAATAAAAAACACAGAAACATTAAAACAGACAACAGATAGATGTCAACACAAATGAGTCAAAACAGAGCAGTCCCTGGAAAAACTAGTTATTGAGGTACAATCAGATGACTGGGAACTCATTTAGAAATACGAGAAAAAGTGAAATATAAAGATGTTTAATGGATGACAAAGGGCTTAAAAAATGCATCCAAGGAGAAGAATACATGACATAGAGAATCCAATAAATGATGAACGAAGGAGATGGAAAATAAATCCAAGAAATGTAAAACAAAGTTCACTCATATGATGAGAAAATGTTAGAAGAATTCTTTTAAGAAAGTACCAGAAAACAATAAAGACCATGTCAGCAGTACATAGAAGGTTCTACAAAGTATCATTCAACAGGCTTCCAGTAAGGATACCGTTATTGAAAACAGACACACTTCACAAACTACAGACCCACAATTCTCCCAAATCCTAGAAAAACTCTTCAACGACATACTAGATACATTCAGAGAAATGAAATCTAATTCATTAAATCTAGGTCAAACAAAAATCATGATATTTGGAAAATATGAAATAAATAAACAGGTAAAGGCTCAAGTAGAGAGTGTAAATAGAGAAAAGGTGATTGAAGACAAATTTCTAGAAAAATGTAAGGATGAGTACGAGCACATTACAACTCTACAAAGCTGATTTCCTTTGATCTGAGCGTCTCCATGGCTCCAGTGCTGATCTCCTATCAGATCAAAGGAGATCAGGGCCTTTTGCCATGGAGATGCTCAGATCCAAGATTTCCTCCGGCTTTGATCTCCGTTGATCTCCATCCGGTGCCTCTCCCATCCACTTTGTGATGAAAGGCTCATTATTGTTCTTTTTCACAACCTTGGTGATGACGTCATCATTAGATTCAGGTATGATGAAGCAGGCGGAGAACTAAAACATGCAGGACACCAGCACTCTCTGACCCAGTTTGGACACCCTGTCGTAGACCATCAAGAGACAGCTTAGTTTTATCCTACTGATGACGTGTTGCTGCAATAGTCATCTTGCTCAGTTTCAAGTTTTTTCCCACAGACATCAGAGCACTCTGTAACAGGATTTGACAGATAGTGACGGGGCGCGGCCAGCAGGGGCCAGCAGCGAGGCTGACTTGCTCTTTGACCGTGTGACTGTGGTGACCAAATCCAGGGGGCGTATTACATTGGTTATTGATGTAGCTTAAAGAGGTGGAACAGATTAAACATTCAGATGAAACAATCAGCAAATAAAAGTCAAATGAAGAAAACGTACAAGGGCTTATTAGTCAATGATATCAGTGATTTCATGTCTGTTTGTTTTTTTACTATTTCCAATAAAAACCACAGAAAGATTAAAAGAGACAACAGATGGATATCATTACAAATGAGTCAGAAGAGAGGAATCCCTGGATAAACTAGTTATTGAGGTACAATCGGATGACTGGGAACTCATTTATAAAGGAAAAGACGCCCTGTCACTATGAGTGTACAATCAAACAATACAAGAGAAAGTGAAATATGGATCTGGACTCTGGGAGCAGTGGGCGGAGCTGAGGTTGCACCGTGAGAGAGAGCGAGAGAGAGAGAGAGAGAGAGAGAGAGTGGACAAAGATAGAGACTGAGACTGAGACTGAGACTGAGACTTGGACTTGGAGTGGAGTGGATTAGTCTGGAGGCCCAGGCACATGACCACCTCAGCTTCCACTCAGAGCCCAGACCAGCTGTTCAGATTTGGACACTTGGAGCTGAGAAGGGGGAGGCTCTATGATTCCTCTTCATGCAGAGGTTTTATTTCCCTTTGCCACTGAAGGCAACACACTCACTAGTCACCAGTCCACAGATGAAAACACAAAATCATATGTGTACACAGAAAGTCCAGTTAAGATGGAGACGGGTTGTGAATGACACAGATGCTACTGGTACAGTATGAGAGTCTGACTGCTTTCAAAAGGTCCAGTGATCATACAAGCGTATCAGTCACTCTCATACTTTCTCATGGTTCTATTGACAATGAGAAGCAACAACACAACACTACTGCTTGGACATGTTTGCTGGATCACATCATGGATGATGGATGATGGATGGATGGATGGATGGATGGATGGATGGATGGATGGATGGATGGATGATGGATGTAATATACAGACATGACTTATGTTCACTCTGGAGGTGAGGGGGGAACTCCTGTTCTCACTTTCATTGTCACTTTAATTTGAAAAAAACATATATTCTATTTTCACCAAGATGTTAGTGAGTTAGTTTTACCAGTAAATGGCTGCTCCATCCTCACTTCTCCTATAACCAGGCCCAAACACACACACACCCCCACACACACACACATACACACACACACACACACACACACACACACACACACACACACACACACAACAGCCGGGCCTCCTGGGGGTCGTTTGGAGGGTCATAATTTATTTACACATGTTATAGATAATATCAAAGTAAGTGATGTATTAGTCAATGATATCAGTGATTTCATGTCTGTTTGTTTTAGTTTTTTTACTATTTACAATAAAAAACACAGAAACATTAAAACAGACAACAGATAGATGTCAACACAAATGAGTCAAAACAGAGCAGTCCCTGGAAAAACTAGTTATTGAGGTACAATCAGATGACTGGGAACTCATTTAGAAATACGAGAAAAAGTGAAATATAAAGATGTTTAATGGATGACAAAGGGCTTAAAAAATGCATCCAAGGAGAAGAATACATGACATAGAGAATCCAATAAATGATGAACGAAGGAGATGGAAAATAAATCCAAGAAATGTAAAACAAAGTTCACTCATATGATGAGAAAATGTTAGAAGAATTCTTTTAAGAAAGTACCAGAAAACAATAAAGACCATGTCAGCAGTACATAGAAGGTTCTACATAGTATCATTCAACAGGCTTCCAGTAAGGATACCGTTATTGAAAACAGACACACTTCACAAACTACAGACCCACAATTCTCCCAAATCCTAGAAAAACTCTTCAACGACATACTAGATACATTCAGAGAAATGAAATCTAATTCATTAAATCTAGGTCAAACAAAAATCATGATATTTGGAAAATATGAAATAAATAAACAGGTAAAGGTTCAAGTAGAGAGTGTAAATAGAGAAAAGGTGATTGAAGACAAATTTCTAGAAAAATGTAAGGATGAGTACGAGCACATTACAACTCTACAAAGCTGATTTCCTTTGATCTGAGCGTCTCCATGGCTCCAGTGCTGATCTCCTATCAGATCAAAGGAGATCAGGGCCTTTTGCCATGGAGATGCTCAGATCCAAGATTTCCTCCGGCTTTGATCTCCGTTGATCTCCATCCGGTGCCTCTCCCATCCACTTTGTGATGAAAGGCTCATTATTGTTCTTTTTCACAACCTTGGTGATGACGTCATCATTAGATTCAGGTATGATGAAGCAGGCAGAGAACTAAAACATGCAGGACACCAGCACTCTCTGACCCAGTTTGGACACCCTGTCGTAGACCATCAAGAGACAGCTTAGTTTTATCCTACTGATGACGTGTTGCTGCAATAGTCATCTTGCTCAGTTTCAAGTTTTTTCCCACAGACATCAGAGCACTCTGTAACAGGATTTGACAGATAGTGACGGGGCGCGGCCAGCAGGGGCCAGCAGCGAGGCTGACTTGCTCTTTGACCGTGTGACTGTGGTGACCAAATCCAGGGGGCGTATTACATTGGTTATTGATGTAGCTTAAAGAGGTGGAACAGATTAAACATTCAGATGAAACAATCAGCAAATAAAAGTCAAATGAAGAAAACGTACAAGGGCTTATTAGTCAATGATATCAGTGATTTCATGTCTGTTTGTTTTTTTACTATTTCCAATAAAAACCACAGAAAGATTAAAAGAGACAACAGATGGATATCATTACAAATGAGTCAGAAGAGAGGAATCCCTGGATAAACTAGTTATTGAGGTACAATCGGATGACTGGGAACTCATTTATAAAGGAAAAGACGCCCTGTCACTATGAGTGTACAATCAAACAATACAAGAGAAAGTGAAATATGGATCTGGACTCTGGGAGCAGTGGGCGGAGCTGAGGTTGCACCGTGAGAGAGAGCGAGAGAGAGAGAGAGAGAGAGAGAGAGTGGACAAAGATAGAGACTGAGACTGAGACTGAGACTGAGACTGAGTTTTACACTCGGACTTGGACTTGGAGTGGAGTGGATTAGTCTGGAGGCCCAGGCACATGACCACCTCAGCTTCCACTCAGAGCCCAGACCAGCTGTTCAGATTTGGACACTTGGAGCTGAGAAGGGGGAGGCTCTATGATTCCTCTTCATGCAGAGGTTTTATTTCCCTTTGCCACTGAAGGCAACACACTCACTAGTCACCAGTCCACAGATGAAAACACAAAATCATATGTGTACACAGAAAGTCCAGTTAAGATGGAGACGGGTTGTGAATGACACAGATGCTACTGGTACAGTATGAGAGTCTGACTGCTTTCAAAAGGTCCAGTGATCATACAAGCGTATCAGTCACTCTCATACTTTCTCATGGTTCTATTGACAATGAGAAGCAACAACACAACACTACTGCTTGGACATGTTTGCTGGATCACATCATGGATGATGGATGATGGATGGATGGATGGATGGATGGATGGATGGATGGATGTGTTGGGGTCAGCGTGTGATCAGAATATGCAAATTACCCTAGTGGTAGGCTACCGGAAGGTTCTACCCTGTCAGAGGTAATTTACATATAAACGAATCGCCAAACAGAAGTAAATTGTTATTTACGGGTTGACAATTACTGATCACTAGCGGTAGGCCACCAAAGTAATGGATTACTGGAGTAATAGATTACTAAGGTAATGTACCAAGTGTAAGTTATGCAAAGCTATAAAGGTTGATTGGAGTAAATAGTCAGTTATCGGCCAACAGCTTTGAGCTAAAAAGGGTCGCCTGACGGGAGGAACCTCCACGGGGTCCAATCGCGAAGGCGGTCCACCAGTGGCACGACCGGTCAACAGGCGTGACGGGTCACTCCTTTGTTGACAACTGCGGGTCAGTGGCGTGACCTACCGAAGCGCCTGTGGACCCACAGGAGGCGACTCGCTGGAGTAACCGGGGAAAAGCTCAAGCTGCGAAGGCGTCACAAATGGCTATTGACCTATCAATGAACAACGGTACTTGATTACGAGTGATGATTAAATTACGGAGAGCAACCTATGATTCAAGTTATCAATGAAACAAACCTGCGATTTGTAAGTCAATAACTGAGGGGAGGCTGAATTACTTCGGTGGAGTGGACCACCGAAGGTGATCTGCAAGTAATTTAGAATGGATTGTTAATCAAACAAGTTTGGTTATTTATCTAATAACAATCGGGAGTAATCAAGGAGGAGTTGGAATTAATTAAGTAAAGTCGGGGTTTACTAATTAAATACAATGAGTTATTTGAATGAGCTAAACCATTGAAATTGAATTAAATGCAGTTAGGATTATTAATTGGATAAACTTGCGCTTTATGAATTAATAATACTGGATAATTGGATGCTGAGATGCACGAAAACCACTTAAAAATGATTAAAAGCACTCTTGAGTATTAATTGAATAAATTGACTAATTTATTAATTAATAAAGCATACAAATTATCTATCTGCAACAAAAATAAATGAACAATAGCTTAGAGACAATTCAAGTTGTGATTAGGTTAACTGGGTAACAGATCAATCAATAATAGTGCGGGTAATTAACCACAGAAAATGCGATGAAACACTTAAAATTATTTAAAAGCAATGCGGGTTATTCCCGTGGAAAACCTGCATTCATTCGCCAACGCCTCCTAGGTGTGTTAAATTACCCAAAGCGTTAAAATCATTGAAATTGATTTAAACCATTCAAACTATTAATCAACTGAATATTACCGTTACTTAATCAAAGTCGGGGCACCAGCTGAAGTTAGGGTCTTAAACGAAACATCAGTCTTAAAAAAGAAAGTTCAATTAAAATGTTTAAATTATTATTTCTGATTGAAATGATAATCGCAATTTAACTGAAGCAGGAAAGGAAGGCTGTAAATCCGAGCACTGACTGTTACAACCAGCAGTTGTCGCTGAAAAGCACACAAAAACCACCAAGGATCGTTCAATTCAACTATTAAGTGTTTATTAACAAACGTCTATTCCTAAATCATCAATCTATGAATCACATCTAATCAATAAACATCAAGCAAGATCTCATAAAACAACACAATACAAAACAAAGCCAGCTAATAAAGTGTGTGTGTGTGTGTGTGAGTGTGTGTGTGTGTGTGTGTGTGTGTTCGAGTGTGGGGGAGCGATGTGTGTGAGTGGGTGTGTGTGTGTTCGAGTGTGGGGAGCGATGTGTGTGTGTGTGTGTGCGGGTTTGTGGAGCGAAAGGGGCGTGACTTGGTGAGAGGGTAATGACCACGAACGTCCACCAGAGGGAGGTAGACGTCGGCGGTCCGGTGTAATCACCCGATCTGGCCACTAGGTGCGCGTCGGCGCGCGGGGCAGTTGTGATGACTTAATGCAACCACCAGATGGCGGTACGAGCGGTTGCAATTACCCACGCGACTACCAGAGGGCGCCAAACGGCTCGGCGACCCGGCGAGGAAATCGATGTGATTACCCACCCGGTCACCAGAGGCGCTCGGCGTGCTCTGCCTGGGATAGCGTGACGTCACTGAGCTCCGCACGGGCCGTAGCCGTCGGGAGCGCGCCGGATTCCTTGTGGCCGAGAAATCCGAGCCGCAGTGAACTACACACGGTCCCAGGGACGCACTGAAAGGAGGCGCTTGGAGGCAGCGGCGGCCGTACCGTGCGCTGGTTAGTGAACGGGGAAACAGAGGAGAAGAGGAGAGAGAGAGAGGAGAGAGGAGGGGGTGTCTGACTGTGTACACTGACGCGACCGCCTCAGCTTACACGTACAGAGTCCAAAAACGGCTGTTCAGGCAGATATGGACTCTGGGAGCAGAAGCGTGAGCTGAGGATGAGGAGGCTCGCGCGTGCGTGCGATGATTCGCGTGGATGGCCGTCCACGCGTAGACACAAAAGTACTCAGAAACAGGGATCGGCGTCCCAAAGTTACAAGTACCAACAATAAACACACAGCAATAATAATATCACGTTATTCTAATTCCTGCCCAGACTCTAAGCCTTACTTGGTTGGACGAGGGGGAAACGTGCTTCCGTGGCCAGGTGAAATCCGTCGATTTGTGGCCGCGGGCGGTTCTCTGGCGTCCCAGAAAATAGAGACCTGACGTGGACTACGGAGGGGAAACCCGTAGTGTGATCCGAGGGGCGATCAACAGCTTCTTGCGATGAGGGGGGGAGTGAAGAAGCGATGCTCAGGTCGGTCTGCAGACGAGCGTGCGGTTGCAGCGCGCGCTCGGGGTCCGGATGATGCAAACAAAAAAAGGAAGAAAAAAAAGAAGGGGAAACCAAAAATAAAGGGAATTCCCGCTTTTCTTGAGCTCGTCCAGCGAGGTGAAGAAAATTCAGGCCCGGTCCAGGTGCGTTAACACGAGGCGCTTTGTCTCCTTACGAAAAAGGTGCGTCTGGGTTGACGCGATTTCGTTTTGGAAGAGGCTGGATCTCTTCCCGGGCCTGAATTTATACCGTTATGATGTCTTCCGGGCTCCCCGCGGCGTTGGCCGTGGTTCAGCCAATCCACGCGGGGTTGGCTTGCGCGTCACCGGGCCGGTGACCCGGTGATGACGGGATTTTGGGTCCCCCTGCCGTCGAGCTGCAGTGCCGCAGCTAGAGGAGGGGGGACCCGGGGGCCCCCCAGGGGGGGGTCATGTGATCAATGGCGAATTTTCCAGGGTTGAGCACATGGTTTCTTTGTTCTCAAAGAAACGTGGCTCACCCCCCTCCTCGCCCCCCCCCCCCTTCCTCATGAGGGTGAGTGAACAAAGGATTTTGGCTCCAACAGATGGATGGATGGATGATGGATGTAATATACAGACATGACTTATGTTCACTCTGGAGGTGAGGGGGGAACTCCTGTTCTCACTTTCATTGTCACTTTAATTTGAAAAAAACATATATTCTATTTTCACCAAGATGTTAGTGAGTTAGTTTTACCAGTAAATGGCTGCTCCATCCTCACTTCTCCTATAACCAGGCCCAAACACACACACACCCCCACACACACACACACACACACACACACACACACACACACACACACACACACACACACACACACACACACACACACACACAACAGCCGGGCCTCCTGGGGGTCGTTTGGAGGGTCATAATTTATTTACACATGTTATAGATAATATCAAAGTAAGTGATGTATTAGTCAATGATATCAGTGATTTCATGTCTGTTTGTTTTAGTTTTTTTACTATTTACAATAAAAAACACAGAAACATTAAAACAGACAACAGATAGATGTCAACACAAATGAGTCAAAACAGAGCAGTCCCTGGAAAAACTAGTTATTGAGGTACAATCAGATGACTGGGAACTCATTTAGAAATACGAGAAAAAGTGAAATATAAAGATGTTTAATGGATGACAAAGGGCTTAAAAAATGCATCCAAGGAGAAGAATACATGACATAGAGAATCCAATAAATGATGAACGAAGGAGATGGAAAATAAATCCAAGAAATGTAAAACAAAGTTCACTCATATGATGAGAAAATGTTAGAAGAATTCTTTTAAGAAAGTACCAGAAAACAATAAAGACCATGTCAGCAGTACATAGAAGGTTCTACATAGTATCATTCAACAGGCTTCCAGTAAGGATACCGTTATTGAAAACAGACACACTTCACAAACTACAGACCCACAATTCTCCCAAATCCTAGAAAAACTCTTCAACGACATACTAGATACATTCAGAGAAATGAAATCTAATTCATTAAATCTAGGTCAAACAAAAATCATGATATTTGGAAAATATGAAATAAATAAACAGGTAAAGGTTCAAGTAGAGAGTGTAAATAGAGAAA
The DNA here is from genome assembly GCF_963383615.2 of Lipophrys pholis. NCBI lineage: Eukaryota > Metazoa > Chordata > Actinopteri > Blenniiformes > Blenniidae > Lipophrys > Lipophrys pholis. Next base: position 705,738 of record NW_028292098.1, read on the forward strand.
AGGTGATTGAAGACAAATTTCTAGAAAAATGTAAGGATGAGTACGAGCACATTACAACTCTACAAAGCTGATTTCCTTTGATCTGAGCGTCTCCATGGCTCCAGTGCTGATCTCCTATCAGATCAAAGGAGATCAGGGCCTTTTGCCATGGAGATGCTCAGATCCAAGATTTCCTCCGGCTTTGATCTCCGTTGATCTCCATCCGGTGCCTCTCCCATCCACTTTGTGATGAAAGGCTCATTATTGTTCTTTTTCACAACCTTGGTGATGACGTCATCATTAGATTCAGGTATGATGAAGCAGGCGGAGAACTAAAACATGCAGGACACCAGCACTCTCTGACCCAGTTTGGACACCCTGTCGTAGACCATCAAGAGACAGCTTAGTTTTATCCTACTGATGACGTGTTGCTGCAATAGTCATCTTGCTCAGTTTCAAGTTTTTTCCCACAGACATCAGAGCACTCTGTAACAGGATTTGACAGATAGTGACGGGGCGCGGCCAGCAGGGGCCAGCAGCGAGGCTGACTTGCTCTTTGACCGTGTGACTGTGGTGACCAAATCCAGGGGGCGTATTACATTGGTTATTGATGTAGCTTAAAGAGGTGGAACAGATTAAACATTCAGATGAAACAATCAGCAAATAAAAGTCAAATGAAGAAAACGTACAAGGGCTTATTAGTCAATGATATCAGTGATTTCATGTCTGTTTGTTTTTTTACTATTTCCAATAAAAACCACAGAAAGATTAAAAGAGACAACAGATGGATATCATTACAAATGAGTCAGAAGAGAGGAATCCCTGGATAAACTAGTTATTGAGGTACAATCGGATGACTGGGAACTCATTTATAAAGGAAAAGACGCCCTGTCACTATGAGTGTACAATCAAACAATACAAGAGAAAGTGAAATATGGATCTGGACTCTGGGAGCAGTGGGCGGAGCTGAGGTTGCACCGTGAGAGAGAGCGAGAGAGAGAGAGAGAGAGAGAGAGAGTGGACAAAGATAGAGACTGAGACTGAGACTGAGACTGAGACTGAGTTTTACACTCGGACTTGGACTTGGAGTGGAGTGGAGTGGATTAGTCTGGAGGCCCAGGCACATGACCACCTCAGCTTCCACTCAGAGCCCAGACCAGCTGTTCAGATTTGGACACTTGGAGCTGAGAAGGGGGAGGCTCTATGATTCCTCTTCATGCAGAGGTTTTATTTCCCTTTGCCACTGAAGGCAACACACTCACTAGTCACCAGTCCACAGATGAAAACACAAAATCATATGTGTACACAGAAAGTCCAGTTAAGATGGAGACGGGTTGTGAATGACACAGATGCTACTGGTACAGTATGAGAGTCTGACTGCTTTCAAAAGGTCCAGTGATCATACAAGCGTATCAGTCACTCTCATACTTTCTCATGGTTCTATTGACAATGAGAAGCAACAACACAACACTACTGCTTGGACATGTTTGCTGGATCACATCATGGATGATGGATGATGGATGGATGGATGGATGGATGGATGGATGGATGGATGGATGGATGATGGATGTAATATACAGACATGACTTATGTTCACTCTGGAGGTGAGGGGGGAACTCCTGTTCTCACTTTCATTGTCACTTTAATTTGAAAAAAACATATATTCTATTTTCACCAAGATGTTAGTGAGTTAGTTTTACCAGTAAATGGCTGCTCCATCCTCACTTCTCCTATAACCAGGCCCAAACACACACACCCCCCCACACACACACACACACACACACACACACACACACACACACACACACACACACACACACAACAGCCGGGCCTCCTGGGGGTCGTTTGGAGGGTCATAATTTATTTACACATGTTATAGATAATATCAAAGTAAGTGATGTATTAGTCAATGATATCAGTGATTTCATGTCTGTTTGTTTTAGTTTTTTTACTATTTACAATAAAAAACACAGAAACATTAAAACAGACAACAGATAGATGTCAACACAAATGAGTCAAAACAGAGCAGTCCCTGGAAAAACTAGTTATTGAGGTACAATCAGATGACTGGGAACTCATTTAGAAATACGAGAAAAAGTGAAATATAAAGATGTTTAATGGATGACAAAGGGCTTAAAAAATGCATCCAAGGAGAAGAATACATGACATAGAGAATCCAATAAATGATGAACGAAGGAGATGGAAAATAAATCCAAGAAATGTAAAACAAAGTTCACTCATATGATGAGAAAATGTTAGAAGAATTCTTTTAAGAAAGTACCAGAAAACAATAAAGACCATGTCAGCAGTACATAGAAGGTTCTACATAGTATCATTCAACAGGCTTCCAGTAAGGATACCGTTATTGAAAACAGACACACTTCACAAACTACAGACCCACAATTCTCCCAAATCCTAGAAAAACTCTTCAACGACATACTAGATACATTCAGAGAAATGAAATCTAATTCATTAAATCTAGGTCAAACAAAAATCATGATATTTGGAAAATATGAAATAAATAAACAGGTAAAGGTTCAAGTAGAGAGTGTAAATAGAGAAAAGGTGATTGAAGACAAATTTCTAGAAAAATGTAAGGATGAGTACGAGCACATTACAACTCTACAAAGCTGATTTCCTTTGATCTGAGCGTCTCCATGGCTCCAGTGCTGATCTCCTATCAGATCAAAGGAGATCAGGGCCTTTTGCCATGGAGATGCTCAGATCCAAGATTTCCTCCGGCTTTGATCTCCGTTGATCTCCATCCGGTGCCTCTCCCATCCACTTTGTGATGAAAGGCTCATTATTGTTCTTTTTCACAACCTTGGTGATGACGTCATCATTAGATTCAGGTATGATGAAGCAGGCGGAGAACTAAAACATGCAGGACACCAGCACTCTCTGACCCAGTTTGGACACCCTGTCGTAGACCATCAAGAGACAGCTTAGTTTTATCCTACTGATGACGTGTTGCTGCAATAGTCATCTTGCTCAGTTTCAAGTTTTTTCCCACAGACATCAGAGCACTCTGTAACAGGATTTGACAGATAGTGACGGGGCGCGGCCAGCAGGGGCCAGCAGCGAGGCTGACTTGCTCTTTGACCGTGTGACTGTGGTGACCAAATCCAGGGGGCGTATTACATTGGTTATTGATGTAGCTTAAAGAGGTGGAACAGATTAAACATTCAGATGAAACAATCAGCAAATAAAAGTCAAATGAAGAAAACGTACAAGGGCTTATTAGTCAATGATATCAGTGATTTCATGTCTGTTTGTTTTTTTACTATTTCCAATAAAAACCACAGAAAGATTAAAAGAGACAACAGATGGATATCATTACAAATGAGTCAGAAGAGAGGAATCCCTGGATAAACTAGTTATTGAGGTACAATCGGATGACTGGGAACTCATTTATAAAGGAAAAGACGCCCTGTCACTATGAGTGTACAATCAAACAATACAAGAGAAAGTGAAATATGGATCTGGACTCTGGGAGCAGTGGGCGGAGCTGAGGTTGCACCGTGAGAGAGAGCGAGAGAGAGAGAGAGAGAGAGAGAGAGTGGACAAAGATAGAGACTGAGACTGAGACTGAGACTGAGACTTGGACTTGGAGTGGAGTGGATTAGTCTGGAGGCCCAGGCACATGACCACCTCAGCTTCCACTCAGAGCCCAGACCAGCTGTTCAGATTTGGACACTTGGAGCTGAGAAGGGGGAGGCTCTATGATTCCTCTTCATGCAGAGGTTTTATTTCCCTTTGCCACTGAAGGCAACACACTCACTAGTCACCAGTCCACAGATGAAAACACAAAATCATATGTGTACACAGAAAGTCCAGTTAAGATGGAGACGGGTTGTGAATGACACAGATGCTACTGGTACAGTATGAGAGTCTGACTGCTTTCAAAAGGTCCAGTGATCATACAAGCGTATCAGTCACTCTCATACTTTCTCATGGTTCTATTGACAATGAGAAGCAACAACACAACACTACTGCTTAGACATGTTTGCTGGATCACATCATGGATGATGGATGATGGATGGATGGATGGATGGATGGATGGATGGATGGATGGATGGATGGATGATGGATGTAATATACAGACATGACTTATGTTCACTCTGGAGGTGAGGGGGGAACTCCTGTTCTCACTTTCATTGTCACTTTAATTTGAAAAAAACATATATTCTATTTTCACCAAGATGTTAGTGAGTTAGTTTTACCAGTAAATGGCTGCTCCATCCTCACTTCTCCTATAACCAGGCCCAAACACACACACCCCCCACACACACACACACACACACACACACACACACACACACACACACACACACACACACACACAACAGCCGGGCCTCCTGGGGGTCGTTTGGAGGGTCATAATTTATTTACACATGTTATAGATAATATCAAAGTAAGTGATGTATTAGTCAATGATATCAGTGATTTCATGTCTGTTTGTTTTAGTTTTTTTACTATTTACAATAAAAAACACAGAAACATTAAAACAGACAACAGATAGATGTCAACACAAATGAGTCAAAACAGAGCAGTCCCTGGAAAAACTAGTTATTGAGGTACAATCAGATGACTGGGAACTCATTTAGAAATACGAGAAAAAGTGAAATATAAAGATGTTTAATGGATGACAAAGGGCTTAAAAAATGCATCCAAGGAGAAGAATACATGACATAGAGAATCCAATAAATGATGAACGAAGGAGATGGAAAATAAATCCAAGAAATGTAAAACAAAGTTCACTCATATGATGAGAAAATGTTAGAAGAATTCTTTTAAGAAAGTACCAGAAAACAATAAAGACCATGTCAGCAGTACATAGAAGGTTCTACATAGTATCATTCAACAGGCTTCCAGTAAGGATACCGTTATTGAAAACAGACACACTTCACAAACTACAGACCCACAATTCTCCCAAATCCTAGAAAAACTCTTCAACGACATACTAGATACATTCAGAGAAATGAAATCTAATTCATTAAATCTAGGTCAAACAAAAATCATGATATTTGGAAAATATGAAATAAATAAACAGGTAAAGGTTCAAGTAGAGAGTGTAAATAGAGAAAAGGTGATTGAAGACAAATTTCTAGAAAAATGTAAGGATGAGTACGAGCACATTACAACTCTACAAAGCTGATTTCCTTTGATCTGAGCGTCTCCATGGCTCCAGTGCTGATCTCCTATCAGATCAAAGGAGATCAGGGCCTTTTGCCATGGAGATGCTCAGATCCAAGATTTCCTCCGGCTTTGATCTCCGTTGATCTCCATCCGGTGCCTCTCCCATCCACTTTGTGATGAAAGGCTCATTATTGTTCTTTTTCACAACCTTGGTGATGACGTCATCATTAGATTCAGGTATGATGAAGCAGGCGGAGAACTAAAACATGCAGGACACCAGCACTCTCTGACCCAGTTTGGACACCCTGTCGTAGACCATCAAGAGACAGCTTAGTTTTATCCTACTGATGACGTGTTGCTGCAATAGTCATCTTGCTCAGTTTCAAGTTTTTTCCCACAGACATCAGAGCACTCTGTAACAGGATTTGACAGATAGTGACGGGGCGCGGCCAGCAGGGGCCAGCAGCGAGGCTGACTTGCTCTTTGACCGTGTGACTGTGGTGACCAAATCCAGGGGGCGTATTACATTGGTTATTGATGTAGCTTAAAGAGGTGGAACAGATTAAACATTCAGATGAAACAATCAGCAAATAAAAGTCAAATGAAGAAAACGTACAAGGGCTTATTAGTCAATGATATCAGTGATTTCATGTCTGTTTGTTTTTTTACTATTTCCAATAAAAACCACAGAAAGATTAAAAGAGACAACAGATGGATATCATTACAAATGAGTCAGAAGAGAGGAATCCCTGGATAAACTAGTTATTGAGGTACAATCGGATGACTGGGAACTCATTTATAAAGGAAAAGACGCCCTGTCACTATGAGTGTACAATCAAACAATACAAGAGAAAGTGAAATATGGATCTGGACTCTGGGAGCAGTGGGCGGAGCTGAGGTTGCACCGTGAGAGAGAGCGAGAGAGAGAGAGAGAGAGAGAGAGAGTGGACAAAGATAGAGACTGAGACTGAGACTGAGACTGAGACTGAGACTTGGACTTGGAGTGGAGTGGATTAGTCTGGAGGCCCAGGCACATGACCACCTCAGCTTCCACTCAGAGCCCAGACCAGCTGTTCAGATTTGGACACTTGGAGCTGAGAAGGGGGAGGCTCTATGATTCCTCTTCATGCAGAGGTTTTATTTCCCTTTGCCACTGAAGGCAACACACTCACTAGTCACCAGTCCACAGATGAAAACACAAAATCATATGTGTACACAGAAAGTCCAGTTAAGATGGAGACGGGTTGTGAATGACACAGATGCTACTGGTACAGTATGAGAGTCTGACTGCTTTCAAAAGGTCCAGTGATCATACAAGCGTATCAGTCACTCTCATACTTTCTCATGGTTCTATTGACAATGAGAAGCAACAACACAACACTACTGCTTAGACATGTTTGCTGGATCACATCATGGATGATGGATGATGGATGGATGGATGGATGGATGGATGGATGGATGGATGGATGGATGGATGATGGATGTAATATACAGACATGACTTATGTTCACTCTGGAGGTGAGGGGGGAACTCCTGTTCTCACTTTCATTGTCACTTTAATTTGAAAAAAACATATATTCTATTTTCACCAAGATGTTAGTGAGTTAGTTTTACCAGTAAATGGCTGCTCCATCCTCACTTCTCCTATAACCAGGCCCAAACACACACACACCCCCACACACACACACATACACACACACACACACACACACACACACACACACACACACACACACACACACACAACAGCCGGGCCTCCTGGGGGTCGTTTGGAGGGTCATAATTTATTTACACATGTTATAGATAATATCAAAGTAAGTGATGTATTAGTCAATGATATCAGTGATTTCATGTCTGTTTGTTTTAGTTTTTTTACTATTTACAATAAAAAACACAGAAACATTAAAACAGACAACAGATAGATGTCAACACAAATGAGTCAAAACAGAGCAGTCCCTGGAAAAACTAGTTATTGAGGTACAATCAGATGACTGGGAACTCATTTAGAAATACGAGAAAAAGTGAAATATAAAGATGTTTAATGGATGACAAAGGGCTTAAAAAATGCATCCAAGGAGAAGAATACATGACATAGAGAATCCAATAAATGATGAACGAAGGAGATGGAAAATAAATCCAAGAAATGTAAAACAAAGTTCACTCATATGATGAGAAAATGTTAGAAGAATTCTTTTAAGAAAGTACCAGAAAACAATAAAGACCATGTCAGCAGTACATAGAAGGTTCTACATAGTATCATTCAACAGGCTTCCAGTAAGGATACCGTTATTGAAAACAGACACACTTCACAAACTACAGACCCACAATTCTCCCAAATCCTAGAAAAACTCTTCAACGACATACTAGATACATTCAGAGAAATGAAATCTAATTCATTAAATCTAGGTCAAACAAAAATCATGATATTTGGAAAATATGAAATAAATAAACAGGTAAAGGTTCAAGTAGAGAGTGTAAATAGAGAAAAGGTGATTGAAGACAAATTTCTAGAAAAATGTAAGGATGAGTACGAGCACATTACAACTCTACAAAGCTGATTTCCTTTGATCTGAGCGTCTCCATGGCTCCAGTGCTGATCTCCTATCAGATCAAAGGAGATCAGGGCCTTTTGCCATGGAGATGCTCAGATCCAAGATTTCCTCCGGCTTTGATCTCCGTTGATCTCCATCCGGTGCCTCTCCCATCCACTTTGTGATGAAAGGCTCATTATTGTTCTTTTTCACAACCTTGGTGATGACGTCATCATTAGATTCAGGTATGATGAAGCAGGCAGAGAACTAAAACATGCAGGACACCAGCACTCTCTGACCCAGTTTGGACACCCTGTCGTAGACCATCAAGAGACAGCTTAGTTTTATCCTACTGATGACGTGTTGCTGCAATAGTCATCTTGCTCAGTTTCAAGTTTTTTCCCACAGACATCAGAGCACTCTGTAACAGGATTTGACAGATAGTGACGGGGCGCGGCCAGCAGGGGCCAGCAGCGAGGCTGACTTGCTCTTTGACCGTGTGACTGTGGTGACCAAATCCAGGGGGCGTATTACATTGGTTATTGATGTAGCTTAAAGAGGTGGAACAGATTAAACATTCAGATGAAACAATCAGCAAATAAAAGTCAAATGAAGAAAACGTACAAGGGCTTATTAGTCAATGATATCAGTGATTTCATGTCTGTTTGTTTTTTTACTATTTCCAATAAAAACCACAGAAAGATTAAAAGAGACAACAGATGGATATCATTACAAATGAGTCAGAAGAGAGGAATCCCTGGATAAACTAGTTATTGAGGTACAATCGGATGACTGGGAACTCATTTATAAAGGAAAAGACGCCCTGTCACTATGAGTGTACAATCAAACAATACAAGAGAAAGTGAAATATGGATCTGGACTCTGGGAGCAGTGGGCGGAGCTGAGGTTGCACCGTGAGAGAGAGCGAGAGAGAGAGAGAGAGAGAGAGAGAGTGGACAAAGATAGAGACTGAGACTGAGACTGAGACTGAGACTGAGTTTTACACTCGGACTTGGACTTGGAGTGGAGTGGATTAGTCTGGAGGCCCAGGCACATGACCACCTCAGCTTCCACTCAGAGCCCAGACCAGCTGTTCAGATTTGGACACTTGGAGCTGAGAAGGGGGAGGCTCTATGATTCCTCTTCATGCAGAGGTTTTATTTCCCTTTGCCACTGAAGGCAACACACTCACTAGTCACCAGTCCACAGATGAAAACACAAAATCATATGTGTACACAGAAAGTCCAGTTAAGATGGAGACGGGTTGTGAATGACACAGATGCTACTGGTACAGTATGAGAGTCTGACTGCTTTCAAAAGGTCCAGTGATCATACAAGCGTATCAGTCACTCTCATACTTTCTCATGGTTCTATTGACAATGAGAAGCAACAACACAACACTACTGCTTGGACATGTTTGCTGGATCACATCATGGATGATGGATGATGGATGGATGGATGGATGGATGGATGGATGGATGGATGGATGGATGGATGATGGATGTAATATACAGACATGACTTATGTTCACTCTGGAGGTGAGGGGGGAACTCCTGTTCTCACTTTCATTGTCACTTTAATTTGAAAAAAACATATATTCTATTTTCACCAAGATGTTAGTGAGTTAGTTTTACCAGTAAATGGCTGCTCCATCCTCACTTCTCCTATAACCAGGCCCAAACACACACACACCCCCACACACACACACACACACACACACACACACACACACACACACACACACACACACACACACACACACACACACACAACAGCCGGGCCTCCTGGGGGTCGTTTGGAGGGTCATAATTTATTTACACATGTTATAGATAATATCAAAGTAAGTGATGTATTAGTCAATGATATCAGTGATTTCATGTCTGTTTGTTTTAGTTTTTTTACTATTTACAATAAAAAACACAGAAACATTAAAACAGACAACAGATAGATGTCAACACAAATGAGTCAAAACAGAGCAGTCCCTGGAAAAACTAGTTATTGAGGTACAATCAGATGACTGGGAACTCATTTAGAAATACGAGAAAAAGTGAAATATAAAGATGTTTAATGGATGACAAAGGGCTTAAAAAATGCATCCAAGGAGAAGAATACATGACATAGAGAATCCAATAAATGATGAACGAAGGAGATGGAAAATAAATCCAAGAAATGTAAAACAAAGTTCACTCATATGATGAGAAAATGTTAGAAGAATTCTTTTAAGAAAGTACCAGAAAACAATAAAGACCATGTCAGCAGTACATAGAAGGTTCTACATAGTATCATTCAACAGGCTTCCAGTAAGGATACCGTTATTGAAAACAGACACACTTCACAAACTACAGACCCACAATTCTCCCAAATCCTAGAAAAACTCTTCAACGACATACTAGATACATTCAGAGAAATGAAATCTAATTCATTAAATCTAGGTCAAACAAAAATCATGATATTTGGAAAATATGAAATAAATAAACAGGTAAAGGTTCAAGTAGAGAGTGTAAATAGAGAAAAGGTGATTGAAGACAAATTTCTAGAAAAATGTAAGGATGAGTACGAGCACATTACAACTCTACAAAGCTGATTTCCTTTGATCTGAGCGTCTCCATGGCTCCAGTGCTGATCTCCTATCAGATCAAAGGAGATCAGGGCCTTTTGCCATGGAGATGCTCAGATCCAAGATTTCCTCCGGCTTTGATCTCCGTTGATCTCCATCCGGTGCCTCTCCCATCCACTTTGTGATGAAAGGCTCATTATTGTTCTTTTTCACAACCTTGGTGATGACGTCATCATTAGATTCAGGTATGATGAAGCAGGCGGAGAACTAAAACATGCAGGACACCAGCACTCTCTGACCCAGTTTGGACACCCTGTCGTAGACCATCAAGAGACAGCTTAGTTTTATCCTACTGATGACGTGTTGCTGCAATAGTCATCTTGCTCAGTTTCAAGTTTTTTCCCACAGACATCAGAGCACTCTGTAACAGGATTTGACAGATAGTGACGGGGCGCGGCCAGCAGGGGCCAGCAGCGAGGCTGACTTGCTCTTTGACCGTGTGACTGTGGTGACCAAATCCAGGGGGCGTATTACATTGGTTATTGATGTAGCTTAAAGAGGTGGAACAGATTAAACATTCAGATGAAACAATCAGCAAATAAAAGTCAAATGAAGAAAACGTACAAGGGCTTATTAGTCAATGATATCAGTGATTTCATGTCTGTTTGTTTTTTTACTATTTCCAATAAAAACCACAGAAAGATTAAAAGAGACAACAGATGGATATCATTACAAATGAGTCAGAAGAGAGGAATCCCTGGATAAACTAGTTATTGAGGTACAATCGGATGACTGGGAACTCATTTATAAAGGAAAAGACGCCCTGTCACTATGAGTGTACAATCAAACAATACAAGAGAAAGTGAAATATGGATCTGGACTCTGGGAGCAGTGGGCGGAGCTGAGGTTGCACCGTGAGAGAGAGCGAGAGAGAGAGAGAGAGAGAGAGAGAGTGGACAAAGATAGAGACTGAGACTGAGACTGAGACTGAGACTGAGTTTTACACTCGGACTTGGACTTGGAGTGGAGTGGATTAGTCTGGAGGCCCAGGCACATGACCACCTCAGCTTCCACTCAGAGCCCAGACCAGCTGTTCAGATTTGGACACTTGGAGCTGAGAAGGGGGAGGCTCTATGATTCCTCTTCATGCAGAGGTTTTATTTCCCTTTGCCACTGAAGGCAACACACTCACTAGTCACCAGTCCACAGATGAAAACACAAAATCATATGTGTACACAGAAAGTCCAGTTAAGATGGAGACGGGTTGTGAATGACACAGATGCTACTGGTACAGTATGAGAGTCTGACTGCTTTCAAAAGGTCCAGTGATCATACAAGCGTATCAGTCACTCTCATACTTTCTCATGGTTCTATTGACAATGAGAAGCAACAACACAACACTACTGCTTGGACATGTTTGCTGGATCACATCATGGATGATGGATGATGGATGGATGGATGGATGGATGGATGGATGGATGGATGGATGGATGATGGATGTAATATACAGACATGACTTATGTTCACTCTGGAGGTGAGGGGGGAACTCCTGTTCTCACTTTCATTGTCACTTTAATTTGAAAAAAACATATATTCTATTTTCACCAAGATGTTAGTGAGTTAGTTTTACCAGTAAATGGCTGCTCCATCCTCACTTCTCCTATAACCAGGCCCAAACACACACACCCCCCCACACACACACACACACACACACACACACACACACACACACACACACACACACACACACAACAGCCGGGCCTCCTGGGGGTCGTTTGGAGGGTCATAATTTATTTACACATGTTATAGATAATATCAAAGTAAGTGATGTATTAGTCAATGATATCAGTGATTTCATGTCTGTTTGTTTTAGTTTTTTTACTATTTACAATAAAAAACACAGAAACATTAAAACAGACAACAGATAGATGTCAACACAAATGAGTCAAAACAGAGCAGTCCCTGGAAAAACTAGTTATTGAGGTACAATCAGATGACTGGGAACTCATTTAGAAATACGAGAAAAAGTGAAATATAAAGATGTTTAATGGATGACAAAGGGCTTAAAAAATGCATCCAAGGAGAAGAATACATGACATAGAGAATCCAATAAATGATGAACGAAGGAGATGGAAAATAAATCCAAGAAATGTAAAACAAAGTTCACTCATATGATGAGAAAATGTTAGAAGAATTCTTTTAAGAAAGTACCAGAAAACAATAAAGACCATGTCAGCAGTACATAGAAGGTTCTACATAGTATCATTCAACAGGCTTCCAGTAAGGATACCGTTATTGAAAACAGACACACTTCACAAACTACAGACCCACAATTCTCCCAAATCCTAGAAAAACTCTTCAACGACATACTAGATACATTCAGAGAAATGAAATCTAATTCATTAAATCTAGGTCAAACAAAAATCATGATATTTGGAAAATATGAAATAAATAAACAGGTAAAGGTTCAAGTAGAGAGTGTAAATAGAGAAAAGGTGATTGAAGACAAATTTCTAGAAAAATGTAAGGATGAGTACGAGCACATTACAACTCTACAAAGCTGATTTCCTTTGATCTGAGCGTCTCCATGGCTCCAGTGCTGATCTCCTATCAGATCAAAGGAGATCAGGGCCTTTTGCCATGGAGATGCTCAGATCCAAGATTTCCTCCGGCTTTGATCTCCGTTGATCTCCATCCGGTGCCTCTCCCATCCACTTTGTGATGAAAGGCTCATTATTGTTCTTTTTCACAACCTTGGTGATGACGTCATCATTAGATTCAGGTATGATGAAGCAGGCGGAGAACTAAAACATGCAGGACACCAGCACTCTCTGACCCAGTTTGGACACCCTGTCGTAGACCATCAAGAGACAGCTTAGTTTTATCCTACTGATGACGTGTTGCTGCAATAGTCATCTTGCTCAGTTTCAAGTTTTTTCCCACAGACATCAGAGCACTCTGTAACAGGATTTGACAGATAGTGACGGGGCGCGGCCAGCAGGGGCCAGCAGCGAGGCTGACTTGCTCTTTGACCGTGTGACTGTGGTGACCAAATCCAGGGGGCGTATTACATTGGTTATTGATGTAGCTTAAAGAGGTGGAACAGATTAAACATTCAGATGAAACAATCAGCAAATAAAAGTCAAATGAAGAAAACGTACAAGGGCTTATTAGTCAATGATATCAGTGATTTCATGTCTGTTTGTTTTTTTACTATTTCCAATAAAAACCACAGAAAGATTAAAAGAGACAACAGATGGATATCATTACAAATGAGTCAGAAGAGAGGAATCCCTGGATAAACTAGTTATTGAGGTACAATCGGATGACTGGGAACTCATTTATAAAGGAAAAGACGCCCTGTCACTATGAGTGTACAATCAAACAATACAAGAGAAAGTGAAATATGGATCTGGACTCTGGGAGCAGTGGGCGGAGCTGAGGTTGCACCGTGAGAGAGAGCGAGAGAGAGAGAGAGAGAGAGAGAGAGTGGACAAAGATAGAGACTGAGACTGAGACTGAGACTGAGACTGAGTTTTACACTCGGACTTGGACTTGGAGTGGAGTGGATTAGTCTGGAGGCCCAGGCACATGACCACCTCAGCTTCCACTCAGAGCCCAGACCAGCTGTTCAGATTTGGACACTTGGAGCTGAGAAGGGGGAGGCTCCATGATTCCTCTTCATGCAGAGGTTTTATTTCCCTTTGCCACTGAAGGCAACACACTCACTAGTCACCAGTCCACAGATGAAAACACAAAATCATATGTGTACACAGAAAGTCCAGTTAAGATGGAGACGGGTTGTGAATGACACAGATGCTACTGGTACAGTATGAGAGTCTGACTGCTTTCAAAAGGTCCAGTGATCATACAAGCGTATCAGTCACTCTCATACTTTCTCATGGTTCTATTGACAATGAGAAGCAACAACACAACACTACTGCTTGGACATGTTTGCTGGATCACATCATGGATGATGGATGATGGATGGATGGATGGATGGATGGATGGATGGATGGATGGATGATGGATGTAATATACAGACATGACTTATGTTCACTCTGGAGGTGAGGGGGGAACTCCTGTTCTCACTTTCATTGTCACTTTAATTTGAAAAAAACATATATTCTATTTTCACCAAGATGTTAGTGAGTTAGTTTTACCAGTAAATGGCTGCTCCATCCTCACTTCTCCTATAACCAGGCCCAAACACACACACACCCCCCCACACACCCCCCCACACACACACACACACACACACACACACACACACAACAGCCGGGCCTCCTGGGGGTCGTTTGGAGGGTCATAATTTATTTACACATGTTATAGATAATATCAAAGTAAGTGATGTATTAGTCAATGATATCAGTGATTTCATGTCTGTTTGTTTTAGTTTTTTTACTATTTACAATAAAAAACACAGAAACATTAAAACAGACAACAGATAGATGTCAACACAAATGAGTCAAAACAGAGCAGTCCCTGGAAAAACTAGTTATTGAGGTACAATCAGATGACTGGGAACTCATTTAGAAATACGAGAAAAAGTGAAATATAAAGATGTTTAATGGATGACAAAGGGCTTAAAAAATGCATCCAAGGAGAAGAATACATGACATAGAGAATCCAATAAATGATGAACGAAGGAGATGGAAAATAAATCCAAGAAATGTAAAACAAAGTTCACTCATATGATGAGAAAATGTTAGAAGAATTCTTTTAAGAAAGTACCAGAAAACAATAAAGACCATGTCAGCAGTACATAGAAGGTTCTACATAGTATCATTCAACAGGCTTCCAGTAAGGATACCGTTATTGAAAACAGACACACTTCACAAACTACAGACCCACAATTCTCCCAAATCCTAGAAAAACTCTTCAACGACATACTAGATACATTCAGAGAAATGAAATCTAATTCATTAAATCTAGGTCAAACAAAAATCATGATATTTGGAAAATATGAAATAAATAAACAGGTAAAGGTTCAAGTAGAGAGTGTAAATAGAGAAAAGGTGATTGAAGACAAATTTCTAGAAAAATGTAAGGATGAGTACGAGCACATTACAACTCTACAAAGCTGATTTCCTTTGATCTGAGCGTCTCCATGGCTCCAGTGCTGATCTCCTATCAGATCAAAGGAGATCAGGGCCTTTTGCCATGGAGATGCTCAGATCCAAGATTTCCTCCGGCTTTGATCTCCGTTGATCTCCATCCGGTGCCTCTCCCATCCACTTTGTGATGAAAGGCTCATTATTGTTCTTTTTCACAACCTTGGTGATGACGTCATCATTAGATTCAGGTATGATGAAGCAGGCAGAGAACTAAAACATGCAGGACACCAGCACTCTCTGACCCAGTTTGGACACCCTGTCGTAGACCATCAAGAGACAGCTTAGTTTTATCCTACTGATGACGTGTTGCTGCAATAGTCATCTTGCTCAGTTTCAAGTTTTTTCCCACAGACATCAGAGCACTCTGTAACAGGATTTGACAGATAGTGACGGGGCGCGGCCAGCAGGGGCCAGCAGCGAGGCTGACTTGCTCTTTGACCGTGTGACTGTGGTGACCAAATCCAGGGGGCGTATTACATTGGTTATTGATGTAGCTTAAAGAGGTGGAACAGATTAAACATTCAGATGAAACAATCAGCAAATAAAAGTCAAATGAAGAAAACGTACAAGGGCTTATTAGTCAATGATATCAGTGATTTCATGTCTGTTTGTTTTTTTACTATTTCCAATAAAAACCACAGAAAGATTAAAAGAGACAACAGATGGATATCATTACAAATGAGTCAGAAGAGAGGAATCCCTGGATAAACTAGTTATTGAGGTACAATCGGATGACTGGGAACTCATTTATAAAGGAAAAGACGCCCTGTCACTATGAGTGTACAATCAAACAATACAAGAGAAAGTGAAATATGGATCTGGACTCTGGGAGCAGTGGGCGGAGCTGAGGTTGCACCGTGAGAGAGAGCGAGAGAGAGAGAGAGAGAGAGAGAGAGTGGACAAAGATAGAGACTGAGACTGAGACTGAGACTGAGTTTTACACTCGGACTTGGACTTGGAGTGGAGTGGATTAGTCTGGAGGCCCAGGCACATGACCACCTCAGCTTCCACTCAGAGCCCAGACCAGCTGTTCAGATTTGGACACTTGGAGCTGAGAAGGGGGAGGCTCTATGATTCCTCTTCATGCAGAGGTTTTATTTCCCTTTGCCACTGAAGGCAACACACTCACTAGTCACCAGTCCACAGATGAAAACACAAAATCATATGTGTACACAGAAAGTCCAGTTAAGATGGAGACGGGTTGTGAATGACACAGATGCTACTGGTACAGTATGAGAGTCTGACTGCTTTCAAAAGGTCCAGTGATCATACAAGCGTATCAGTCACTCTCATACTTTCTCATGGTTCTATTGACAATGAGAAGCAACAACACAACACTACTGCTTGGACATGTTTGCTGGATCACATCATGGATGATGGATGATGGATGGATGGATGGATGGATGGATGGATGGATGGATGGATGGATGATGGATGTAATATACAGACATGACTTATGTTCACTCTGGAGGTGAGGGGGGAACTCCTGTTCTCACTTTCATTGTCACTTTAATTTGAAAAAAACATATATTCTATTTTCACCAAGATGTTAGTGAGTTAGTTTTACCAGTAAATGGCTGCTCCATCCTCACTTCTCCTATAACCAGGCCCAAACACACACACCCCCCCACACACACACACACACACACACACACACACACACACACACACACACACACACACACACAACAGCCGGGCCTCCTGGGGGTCGTTTGGAGGGTCATAATTTATTTACACATGTTATAGATAATATCAAAGTAAGTGATGTATTAGTCAATGATATCAGTGATTTCATGTCTGTTTGTTTTAGTTTTTTTACTATTTACAATAAAAAACACAGAAACATTAAAACAGACAACAGATAGATGTCAACACAAATGAGTCAAAACAGAGCAGTCCCTGGAAAAACTAGTTATTGAGGTACAATCAGATGACTGGGAACTCATTTAGAAATACGAGAAAAAGTGAAATATAAAGATGTTTAATGGATGACAAAGGGCTTAAAAAATGCATCCAAGGAGAAGAATACATGACATAGAGAATCCAATAAATGATGAACGAAGGAGATGGAAAATAAATCCAAGAAATGTAAAACAAAGTTCACTCATATGATGAGAAAATGTTAGAAGAATTCTTTTAAGAAAGTACCAGAAAACAATAAAGACCATGTCAGCAGTACATAGAAGGTTCTACATAGTATCATTCAACAGGCTTCCAGTAAGGATACCGTTATTGAAAACAGACACACTTCACAAACTACAGACCCACAATTCTCCCAAATCCTAGAAAAACTCTTCAACGACATACTAGATACATTCAGAGAAATGAAATCTAATTCATTAAATCTAGGTCAAACAAAAATCATGATATTTGGAAAATATGAAATAAATAAACAGGTAAAGGTTCAAGTAGAGAGTGTAAATAGAGAAAAGGTGATTGAAGACAAATTTCTAGAAAAATGTAAGGATGAGTACGAGCACATTACAACTCTACAAAGCTGATTTCCTTTGATCTGAGCGTCTCCATGGCTCCAGTGCTGATCTCCTATCAGATCAAAGGAGATCAGGGCCTTTTGCCATGGAGATGCTCAGATCCAAGATTTCCTCCGGCTTTGATCTCCGTTGATCTCCATCCGGTGCCTCTCCCATCCACTTTGTGATGAAAGGCTCATTATTGTTCTTTTTCACAACCTTGGTGATGACGTCATCATTAGATTCAGGTATGATGAAGCAGGCGGAGAACTAAAACATGCAGGACACCAGCACTCTCTGACCCAGTTTGGACACCCTGTCGTAGACCATCAAGAGACAGCTTAGTTTTATCCTACTGATGACGTGTTGCTGCAATAGTCATCTTGCTCAGTTTCAAGTTTTTTCCCACAGACATCAGAGCACTCTGTAACAGGATTTGACAGATAGTGACGGGGCGCGGCCAGCAGGGGCCAGCAGCGAGGCTGACTTGCTCTTTGACCGTGTGACTGTGGTGACCAAATCCAGGGGGCGTATTACATTGGTTATTGATGTAGCTTAAAGAGGTGGAACAGATTAAACATTCAGATGAAACAATCAGCAAATAAAAGTCAAATGAAGAAAACGTACAAGGGCTTATTAGTCAATGATATCAGTGATTTCATGTCTGTTTGTTTTTTTACTATTTCCAATAAAAACCACAGAAAGATTAAAAGAGACAACAGATGGATATCATTACAAATGAGTCAGAAGAGAGGAATCCCTGGATAAACTAGTTATTGAGGTACAATCGGATGACTGGGAACTCATTTATAAAGGAAAAGACGCCCTGTCACTATGAGTGTACAATCAAACAATACAAGAGAAAGTGAAATATGGATCTGGACTCTGGGAGCAGTGGGCGGAGCTGAGGTTGCACCGTGAGAGAGAGCGAGAGAGAGAGAGAGAGAGAGAGAGAGTGGACAAAGATAGAGACTGAGACTGAGACTGAGACTGAGACTGAGTTTTACACTCGGACTTGGACTTGGAGTGGAGTGGATTAGTCTGGAGGCCCAGGCACATGACCACCTCAGCTTCCACTCAGAGCCCAGACCAGCTGTTCAGATTTGGACACTTGGAGCTGAGAAGGGGGAGGCTCCATGATTCCTCTTCATGCAGAGGTTTTATTTCCCTTTGCCACTGAAGGCAACACACTCACTAGTCACCAGTCCACAGATGAAAACACAAAATCATATGTGTACACAGAAAGTCCAGTTAAGATGGAGACGGGTTGTGAATGACACAGATGCTACTGGTACAGTATGAGAGTCTGACTGCTTTCAAAAGGTCCAGTGATCATACAAGCGTATCAGTCACTCTCATACTTTCTCATGGTTCTATTGACAATGAGAAGCAACAACACAACACTACTGCTTGGACATGTTTGCTGGATCACATCATGGATGATGGATGATGGATGGATGGATGGATGGATGGATGGATGGATGGATGGATGATGGATGTAATATACAGACATGACTTATGTTCACTCTGGAGGTGAGGGGGGAACTCCTGTTCTCACTTTCATTGTCACTTTAATTTGAAAAAAACATATATTCTATTTTCACCAAGATGTTAGTGAGTTAGTTTTACCAGTAAATGGCTGCTCCATCCTCACTTCTCCTATAACCAGGCCCAAACACACACACACCCCCCCACACACCCCCCCACACACACACACACACACACACACACACACACACAACAGCCGGGCCTCCTGGGGGTCGTTTGGAGGGTCATAATTTATTTACACATGTTATAGATAATATCAAAGTAAGTGATGTATTAGTCAATGATATCAGTGATTTCATGTCTGTTTGTTTTAGTTTTTTTACTATTTACAATAAAAAACACAGAAACATTAAAACAGACAACAGATAGATGTCAACACAAATGAGTCAAAACAGAGCAGTCCCTGGAAAAACTAGTCATTGAGGTACAATCAGATGACTGGGAACTCATTTAGAAATACGAGAAAAAGTGAAATATAAAGATGTTTAATGGATGACAAAGGGCTTAAAAAATGCATCCAAGGAGAAGAATACATGACATAGAGAATCCAATAAATGATGAACGAAGGAGATGGAAAATAAATCCAAGAAATGTAAAACAAAGTTCACTCATATGATGAGAAAATGTTAGAAGAATTCTTTTAAGAAAGTACCAGAAAACAATAAAGACCATGTCAGCAGTACATAGAAGGTTCTACATAGTATCATTCAACAGGCTTCCAGTAAGGATACCGTTATTGAAAACAGACACACTTCACAAACTACAGACCCACAATTCTCCCAAATCCTAGAAAAACTCTTCAACGACATACTAGATACATTCAGAGAAATGAAATCTAATTCATTAAATCTAGGTCAAACAAAAATCATGATATTTGGAAAATATGAAATAAATAAACAGGTAAAGGTTCAAGTAGAGAGTGTAAATAGAGAAAAGGTGATTGAAGACAAATTTCTAGAAAAATGTAAGGATGAGTACGAGCACATTACAACTCTACAAAGCTGATTTCCTTTGATCTGAGCGTCTCCATGGCTCCAGTGCTGATCTCCTATCAGATCAAAGGAGATCAGGGCCTTTTGCCATGGAGATGCTCAGATCCAAGATTTCCTCCGGCTTTGATCTCCGTTGATCTCCATCCGGTGCCTCTCCCATCCACTTTGTGATGAAAGGCTCATTATTGTTCTTTTTCACAACCTTGGTGATGACGTCATCATTAGATTCAGGTATGATGAAGCAGGCAGAGAACTAAAACATGCAGGACACCAGCACTCTCTGACCCAGTTTGGACACCCTGTCGTAGACCATCAAGAGACAGCTTAGTTTTATCCTACTGATGACGTGTTGCTGCAATAGTCATCTTGCTCAGTTTCAAGTTTTTTCCCACAGACATCAGAGCACTCTGTAACAGGATTTGACAGATAGTGACGGGGCGCGGCCAGCAGGGGCCAGCAGCGAGGCTGACTTGCTCTTTGACCGTGTGACTGTGGTGACCAAATCCAGGGGGCGTATTACATTGGTTATTGATGTAGCTTAAAGAGGTGGAACAGATTAAACATTCAGATGAAACAATCAGCAAATAAAAGTCAAATGAAGAAAACGTACAAGGGCTTATTAGTCAATGATATCAGTGATTTCATGTCTGTTTGTTTTTTTACTATTTCCAATAAAAACCACAGAAAGATTAAAAGAGACAACAGATGGATATCATTACAAATGAGTCAGAAGAGAGGAATCCCTGGATAAACTAGTTATTGAGGTACAATCGGATGACTGGGAACTCATTTATAAAGGAAAAGACGCCCTGTCACTATGAGTGTACAATCAAACAATACAAGAGAAAGTGAAATATGGATCTGGACTCTGGGAGCAGTGGGCGGAGCTGAGGTTGCACCGTGAGAGAGAGCGAGAGAGAGAGAGAGAGAGAGAGAGAGTGGACAAAGATAGAGACTGAGACTGAGACTGAGACTGAGTTTTACACTCGGACTTGGACTTGGAGTGGAGTGGATTAGTCTGGAGGCCCAGGCACATGACCACCTCAGCTTCCACTCAGAGCCCAGACCAGCTGTTCAGATTTGGACACTTGGAGCTGAGAAGGGGGAGGCTCTATGATTCCTCTTCATGCAGAGGTTTTATTTCCCTTTGCCACTGAAGGCAACACACTCACTAGTCACCAGTCCACAGATGAAAACACAAAATCATATGTGTACACAGAAAGTCCAGTTAAGATGGAGACGGGTTGTGAATGACACAGATGCTACTGGTACAGTATGAGAGTCTGACTGCTTTCAAAAGGTCCAGTGATCATACAAGCGTATCAGTCACTCTCATACTTTCTCATGGTTCTATTGACAATGAGAAGCAACAACACAACACTACTGCTTGGACATGTTTGCTGGATCACATCATGGATGATGGATGATGGATGGATGGATGGATGGATGGATGGATGGATGGATGGATGGATGGATGATGGATGTAATATACAGACATGACTTATGTTCACTCTGGAGGTGAGGGGGGAACTCCTGTTCTCACTTTCATTGTCACTTTAATTTGAAAAAAACATATATTCTATTTTCACCAAGATGTTAGTGAGTTAGTTTTACCAGTAAATGGCTGCTCCATCCTCACTTCTCCTATAACCAGGCCCAAACACACACACCCCCCCACACACACACACACACACACACACACACACACACACACACACACACACACACACACACAACAGCCGGGCCTCCTGGGGGTCGTTTGGAGGGTCATAATTTATTTACACATGTTATAGATAATATCAAAGTAAGTGATGTATTAGTCAATGATATCAGTGATTTCATGTCTGTTTGTTTTAGTTTTTTTACTATTTACAATAAAAAACACAGAAACATTAAAACAGACAACAGATAGATGTCAACACAAATGAGTCAAAACAGAGCAGTCCCTGGAAAAACTAGTTATTGAGGTACAATCAGATGACTGGGAACTCATTTAGAAATACGAGAAAAAGTGAAATATAAAGATGTTTAATGGATGACAAAGGGCTTAAAAAATGCATCCAAGGAGAAGAATACATGACATAGAGAATCCAATAAATGATGAACGAAGGAGATGGAAAATAAATCCAAGAAATGTAAAACAAAGTTCACTCATATGATGAGAAAATGTTAGAAGAATTCTTTTAAGAAAGTACCAGAAAACAATAAAGACCATGTCAGCAGTACATAGAAGGTTCTACATAGTATCATTCAACAGGCTTCCAGTAAGGATACCGTTATTGAAAACAGACACACTTCACAAACTACAGACCCACAATTCTCCCAAATCCTAGAAAAACTCTTCAACGACATACTAGATACATTCAGAGAAATGAAATCTAATTCATTAAATCTAGGTCAAACAAAAATCATGATATTTGGAAAATATGAAATAAATAAACAGGTAAAGGTTCAAGTAGAGAGTGTAAATAGAGAAAAGGTGATTGAAGACAAATTTCTAGAAAAATGTAAGGATGAGTACGAGCACATTACAACTCTACAAAGCTGATTTCCTTTGATCTGAGCGTCTCCATGGCTCCAGTGCTGATCTCCTATCAGATCAAAGGAGATCAGGGCCTTTTGCCATGGAGATGCTCAGATCCAAGATTTCCTCCGGCTTTGATCTCCGTTGATCTCCATCCGGTGCCTCTCCCATCCACTTTGTGATGAAAGGCTCATTATTGTTCTTTTTCACAACCTTGGTGATGACGTCATCATTAGATTCAGGTATGATGAAGCAGGCGGAGAACTAAAACATGCAGGACACCAGCACTCTCTGACCCAGTTTGGACACCCTGTCGTAGACCATCAAGAGACAGCTTAGTTTTATCCTACTGATGACGTGTTGCTGCAATAGTCATCTTGCTCAGTTTCAAGTTTTTTCCCACAGACATCAGAGCACTCTGTAACAGGATTTGACAGATAGTGACGGGGCGCGGCCAGCAGGGGCCAGCAGCGAGGCTGACTTGCTCTTTGACCGTGTGACTGTGGTGACCAAATCCAGGGGGCGTATTACATTGGTTATTGATGTAGCTTAAAGAGGTGGAACAGATTAAACATTCAGATGAAACAATCAGCAAATAAAAGTCAAATGAAGAAAACGTACAAGGGCTTATTAGTCAATGATATCAGTGATTTCATGTCTGTTTGTTTTTTTACTATTTCCAATAAAAACCACAGAAAGATTAAAAGAGACAACAGATGGATATCATTACAAATGAGTCAGAAGAGAGGAATCCCTGGATAAACTAGTTATTGAGGTACAATCGGATGACTGGGAACTCATTTATAAAGGAAAAGACGCCCTGTCACTATGAGTGTACAATCAAACAATACAAGAGAAAGTGAAATATGGATCTGGACTCTGGGAGCAGTGGGCGGAGCTGAGGTTGCACCGTGAGAGAGAGCGAGAGAGAGAGAGAGAGAGAGAGAGAGTGGACAAAGATAGAGACTGAGACTGAGACTGAGACTGAGTTTTACACTCGGACTTGGACTTGGAGTGGAGTGGATTAGTCTGGAGGCCCAGGCACATGACCACCTCAGCTTCCACTCAGAGCCCAGACCAGCTGTTCAGATTTGGACACTTGGAGCTGAGAAGGGGGAGGCTCTATGATTCCTCTTCATGCAGAGGTTTTATTTCCCTTTGCCACTGAAGGCAACACACTCACTAGTCACCAGTCCACAGATGAAAACACAAAATCATATGTGTACACAGAAAGTCCAGTTAAGATGGAGACGGGTTGTGAATGACACAGATGCTACTGGTACAGTATGAGAGTCTGACTGCTTTCAAAAGGTCCAGTGATCATACAAGCGTATCAGTCACTCTCATACTTTCTCATGGTTCTATTGACAATGAGAAGCAACAACACAACACTACTGCTTGGACATGTTTGCTGGATCACATCATGGATGATGGATGATGGATGGATGGATGGATGGATGGATGGATGGATGGATGGATGGATGATGGATGTAATATACAGACATGACTTATGTTCACTCTGGAGGTGAGGGGGGAACTCCTGTTCTCACTTTCATTGTCACTTTAATTTGAAAAAAACATATATTCTATTTTCACCAAGATGTTAGTGAGTTAGTTTTACCAGTAAATGGCTGCTCCATCCTCACTTCTCCTATAACCAGGCCCAAACACACACACACCCCCCCACACACACACACACACACACACACACACACACACACACACACACACACACACACACACACAACAGCCGGGCCTCCTGGGGGTCGTTTGGAGGGTCATAATTTATTTACACATGTTATAGATAATATCAAAGTAAGTGATGTATTAGTCAATGATATCAGTGATTTCATGTCTGTTTGTTTTAGTTTTTTTACTATTTACAATAAAAAACACAGAAACATTAAAACAGACAACAGATAGATGTCAACACAAATGAGTCAAAACAGAGCAGTCCCTGGAAAAACTAGTCATTGAGGTACAATCAGATGACTGGGAACTCATTTAGAAATACGAGAAAAAGTGAAATATAAAGATGTTTAATGGATGACAAAGGGCTTAAAAAATGCATCCAAGGAGAAGAATACATGACATAGAGAATCCAATAAATGATGAACGAAGGAGATGGAAAATAAATCCAAGAAATGTAAAACAAAGTTCACTCATATGATGAGAAAATGTTAGAAGAATTCTTTTAAGAAAGTACCAGAAAACAATAAAGACCATGTCAGCAGTACATAGAAGGTTCTACATAGTATCATTCAACAGGCTTCCAGTAAGGATACCGTTATTGAAAACAGACACACTTCACAAACTACAGACCCACAATTCTCCCAAATCCTAGAAAAACTCTTCAACGACATACTAGATACATTCAGAGAAATGAAATCTAATTCATTAAATCTAGGTCAAACAAAAATCATGATATTTGGAAAATATGAAATAAATAAACAGGTAAAGGTTCAAGTAGAGAGTGTAAATAGAGAAAAGGTGATTGAAGACAAATTTCTAGAAAAATGTAAGGATGAGTACGAGCACATTACAACTCTACAAAGCTGATTTCCTTTGATCTGAGCGTCTCCATGGCTCCAGTGCTGATCTCCTATCAGATCAAAGGAGATCAGGGCCTTTTGCCATGGAGATGCTCAGATCCAAGATTTCCTCCGGCTTTGATCTCCGTTGATCTCCATCCGGTGCCTCTCCCATCCACTTTGTGATGAAAGGCTCATTATTGTTCTTTTTCACAACCTTGGTGATGACGTCATCATTAGATTCAGGTATGATGAAGCAGGCAGAGAACTAAAACATGCAGGACACCAGCACTCTCTGACCCAGTTTGGACACCCTGTCGTAGACCATCAAGAGACAGCTTAGTTTTATCCTACTGATGACGTGTTGCTGCAATAGTCATCTTGCTCAGTTTCAAGTTTTTTCCCACAGACATCAGAGCACTCTGTAACAGGATTTGACAGATAGTGACGGGGCGCGGCCAGCAGGGGCCAGCAGCGAGGCTGACTTGCTCTTTGACCGTGTGACTGTGGTGACCAAATCCAGGGGGCGTATTACATTGGTTATTGATGTAGCTTAAAGAGGTGGAACAGATTAAACATTCAGATGAAACAATCAGCAAATAAAAGTCAAATGAAGAAAACGTACAAGGGCTTATTAGTCAATGATATCAGTGATTTCATGTCTGTTTGTTTTTTTACTATTTCCAATAAAAACCACAGAAAGATTAAAAGAGACAACAGATGGATATCATTACAAATGAGTCAGAAGAGAGGAATCCCTGGATAAACTAGTTATTGAGGTACAATCGGATGACTGGGAACTCATTTATAAAGGAAAAGACGCCCTGTCACTATGAGTGTACAATCAAACAATACAAGAGAAAGTGAAATATGGATCTGGACTCTGGGAGCAGTGGGCGGAGCTGAGGTTGCACCGTGAGAGAGAGCGAGAGAGAGAGAGAGAGAGAGAGAGAGTGGACAAAGATAGAGACTGAGACTGAGACTGAGACTGAGTTTTACACTCGGACTTGGACTTGGAGTGGAGTGGATTAGTCTGGAGGCCCAGGCACATGACCACCTCAGCTTCCACTCAGAGCCCAGACCAGCTGTTCAGATTTGGACACTTGGAGCTGAGAAGGGGGAGGCTCTATGATTCCTCTTCATGCAGAGGTTTTATTTCCCTTTGCCACTGAAGGCAACACACTCACTAGTCACCAGTCCACAGATGAAAACACAAAATCATATGTGTACACAGAAAGTCCAGTTAAGATGGAGACGGGTTGTGAATGACACAGATGCTACTGGTACAGTATGAGAGTCTGACTGCTTTCAAAAGGTCCAGTGATCATACAAGCGTATCAGTCACTCTCATACTTTCTCATGGTTCTATTGACAATGAGAAGCAACAACACAACACTACTGCTTGGACATGTTTGCTGGATCACATCATGGATGATGGATGATGGATGGATGGATGGATGGATGGATGGATGGATGGATGGATGGATGATGGATGTAATATACAGACATGACTTATGTTCACTCTGGAGGTGAGGGGGGAACTCCTGTTCTCACTTTCATTGTCACTTTAATTTGAAAAAAACATATATTCTATTTTCACCAAGATGTTAGTGAGTTAGTTTTACCAGTAAATGGCTGCTCCATCCTCACTTCTCCTATAACCAGGCCCAAACACACACACCCCCCCACACACACACACACACACACACACACACACACACACACACACACACACACACACACACAACAGCCGGGCCTCCTGGGGGTCGTTTGGAGGGTCATAATTTATTTACACATGTTATAGATAATATCAAAGTAAGTGATGTATTAGTCAATGATATCAGTGATTTCATGTCTGTTTGTTTTAGTTTTTTTACTATTTACAATAAAAAACACAGAAACATTAAAACAGACAACAGATAGATGTCAACACAAATGAGTCAAAACAGAGCAGTCCCTGGAAAAACTAGTTATTGAGGTACAATCAGATGACTGGGAACTCATTTAGAAATACGAGAAAAAGTGAAATATAAAGATGTTTAATGGATGACAAAGGGCTTAAAAAATGCATCCAAGGAGAAGAATACATGACATAGAGAATCCAATAAATGATGAACGAAGGAGATGGAAAATAAATCCAAGAAATGTAAAACAAAGTTCACTCATATGATGAGAAAATGTTAGAAGAATTCTTTTAAGAAAGTACCAGAAAACAATAAAGACCATGTCAGCAGTACATAGAAGGTTCTACATAGTATCATTCAACAGGCTTCCAGTAAGGATACCGTTATTGAAAACAGACACACTTCACAAACTACAGACCCACAATTCTCCCAAATCCTAGAAAAACTCTTCAACGACATACTAGATACATTCAGAGAAATGAAATCTAATTCATTAAATCTAGGTCAAACAAAAATCATGATATTTGGAAAATATGAAATAAATAAACAGGTAAAGGTTCAAGTAGAGAGTGTAAATAGAGAAAAGGTGATTGAAGACAAATTTCTAGAAAAATGTAAGGATGAGTACGAGCACATTACAACTCTACAAAGCTGATTTCCTTTGATCTGAGCGTCTCCATGGCTCCAGTGCTGATCTCCTATCAGATCAAAGGAGATCAGGGCCTTTTGCCATGGAGATGCTCAGATCCAAGATTTCCTCCGGCTTTGATCTCCGTTGATCTCCATCCGGTGCCTCTCCCATCCACTTTGTGATGAAAGGCTCATTATTGTTCTTTTTCACAACCTTGGTGATGACGTCATCATTAGATTCAGGTATGATGAAGCAGGCGGAGAACTAAAACATGCAGGACACCAGCACTCTCTGACCCAGTTTGGACACCCTGTCGTAGACCATCAAGAGACAGCTTAGTTTTATCCTACTGATGACGTGTTGCTGCAATAGTCATCTTGCTCAGTTTCAAGTTTTTTCCCACAGACATCAGAGCACTCTGTAACAGGATTTGACAGATAGTGACGGGGCGCGGCCAGCAGGGGCCAGCAGCGAGGCTGACTTGCTCTTTGACCGTGTGACTGTGGTGACCAAATCCAGGGGGCGTATTACATTGGTTATTGATGTAGCTTAAAGAGGTGGAACAGATTAAACATTCAGATGAAACAATCAGCAAATAAAAGTCAAATGAAGAAAACGTACAAGGGCTTATTAGTCAATGATATCAGTGATTTCATGTCTGTTTGTTTTTTTACTATTTCCAATAAAAACCACAGAAAGATTAAAAGAGACAACAGATGGATATCATTACAAATGAGTCAGAAGAGAGGAATCCCTGGATAAACTAGTTATTGAGGTACAATCGGATGACTGGGAACTCATTTATAAAGGAAAAGACGCCCTGTCACTATGAGTGTACAATCAAACAATACAAGAGAAAGTGAAATATGGATCTGGACTCTGGGAGCAGTGGGCGGAGCTGAGGTTGCACCGTGAGAGAGAGCGAGAGAGAGAGAGAGAGAGAGAGAGAGTGGACAAAGATAGAGACTGAGACTGAGACTGAGACTGAGACTGAGTTTTACACTCGGACTTGGACTTGGAGTGGAGTGGATTAGTCTGGAGGCCCAGGCACATGACCACCTCAGCTTCCACTCAGAGCCCAGACCAGCTGTTCAGATTTGGACACTTGGAGCTGAGAAGGGGGAGGCTCCATGATTCCTCTTCATGCAGAGGTTTTATTTCCCTTTGCCACTGAAGGCAACACACTCACTAGTCACCAGTCCACAGATGAAAACACAAAATCATATGTGTACACAGAAAGTCCAGTTAAGATGGAGACGGGTTGTGAATGACACAGATGCTACTGGTACAGTATGAGAGTCTGACTGCTTTCAAAAGGTCCAGTGATCATACAAGCGTATCAGTCACTCTCATACTTTCTCATGGTTCTATTGACAATGAGAAGCAACAACACAACACTACTGCTTGGACATGTTTGCTGGATCACATCATGGATGATGGATGATGGATGGATGGATGGATGGATGGATGGATGGATGGATGGATGATGGATGTAATATACAGACATGACTTATGTTCACTCTGGAGGTGAGGGGGGAACTCCTGTTCTCACTTTCATTGTCACTTTAATTTGAAAAAAACATATATTCTATTTTCACCAAGATGTTAGTGAGTTAGTTTTACCAGTAAATGGCTGCTCCATCCTCACTTCTCCTATAACCAGGCCCAAACACACACACACCCCCCCACACACCCCCCCACACACACACACACACACACACACACACACACACACACACACACACACAACAGCCGGGCCTCCTGGGGGTCGTTTGGAGGGTCATAATTTATTTACACATGTTATAGATAATATCAAAGTAAGTGATGTATTAGTCAATGATATCAGTGATTTCATGTCTGTTTGTTTTAGTTTTTTTACTATTTACAATAAAAAACACAGAAACATTAAAACAGACAACAGATAGATGTCAACACAAATGAGTCAAAACAGAGCAGTCCCTGGAAAAACTAGTTATTGAGGTACAATCAGATGACTGGGAACTCATTTAGAAATACGAGAAAAAGTGAAATATAAAGATGTTTAATGGATGACAAAGGGCTTAAAAAATGCATCCAAGGAGAAGAATACATGACATAGAGAATCCAATAAATGATGAACGAAGGAGATGGAAAATAAATCCAAGAAATGTAAAACAAAGTTCACTCATATGATGAGAAAATGTTAGAAGAATTCTTTTAAGAAAGTACCAGAAAACAATAAAGACCATGTCAGCAGTACATAGAAGGTTCTACATAGTATCATTCAACAGGCTTCCAGTAAGGATACCGTTATTGAAAACAGACACACTTCACAAACTACAGACCCACAATTCTCCCAAATCCTAGAAAAACTCTTCAACGACATACTAGATACATTCAGAGAAATGAAATCTAATTCATTAAATCTAGGTCAAACAAAAATCATGATATTTGGAAAATATGAAATAAATAAACAGGTAAAGGTTCAAGTAGAGAGTGTAAATAGAGAAAAGGTGATTGAAGACAAATTTCTAGAAAAATGTAAGGATGAGTACGAGCACATTACAACTCTACAAAGCTGATTTCCTTTGATCTGAGCGTCTCCATGGCTCCAGTGCTGATCTCCTATCAGATCAAAGGAGATCAGGGCCTTTTGCCATGGAGATGCTCAGATCCAAGATTTCCTCCGGCTTTGATCTCCGTTGATCTCCATCCGGTGCCTCTCCCATCCACTTTGTGATGAAAGGCTCATTATTGTTCTTTTTCACAACCTTGGTGATGACGTCATCATTAGATTCAGGTATGATGAAGCAGGCAGAGAACTAAAACATGCAGGACACCAGCACTCTCTGACCCAGTTTGGACACCCTGTCGTAGACCATCAAGAGACAGCTTAGTTTTATCCTACTGATGACGTGTTGCTGCAATAGTCATCTTGCTCAGTTTCAAGTTTTTTCCCACAGACATCAGAGCACTCTGTAACAGGATTTGACAGATAGTGACGGGGCGCGGCCAGCAGGGGCCAGCAGCGAGGCTGACTTGCTCTTTGACCGTGTGACTGTGGTGACCAAATCCAGGGGGCGTATTACATTGGTTATTGATGTAGCTTAAAGAGGTGGAACAGATTAAACATTCAGATGAAACAATCAGCAAATAAAAGTCAAATGAAGAAAACGTACAAGGGCTTATTAGTCAATGATATCAGTGATTTCATGTCTGTTTGTTTTTTTACTATTTCCAATAAAAACCACAGAAAGATTAAAAGAGACAACAGATGGATATCATTACAAATGAGTCAGAAGAGAGGAATCCCTGGATAAACTAGTTATTGAGGTACAATCGGATGACTGGGAACTCATTTATAAAGGAAAAGACGCCCTGTCACTATGAGTGTACAATCAAACAATACAAGAGAAAGTGAAATATGGATCTGGACTCTGGGAGCAGTGGGCGGAGCTGAGGTTGCACCGTGAGAGAGAGCGAGAGAGAGAGAGAGAGAGAGAGAGAGTGGACAAAGATAGAGACTGAGACTGAGACTGAGACTGAGTTTTACACTCGGACTTGGACTTGGAGTGGAGTGGATTAGTCTGGAGGCCCAGGCACATGACCACCTCAGCTTCCACTCAGAGCCCAGACCAGCTGTTCAGATTTGGACACTTGGAGCTGAGAAGGG
Organism: Lipophrys pholis; assembly: GCF_963383615.2. Lineage (NCBI taxonomy): Eukaryota > Metazoa > Chordata > Actinopteri > Blenniiformes > Blenniidae > Lipophrys > Lipophrys pholis. The sequence continues at coordinate 737,314 of NW_028292098.1, forward strand.
GGAGGCTCCATGATTCCTCTTCATGCAGAGGTTTTATTTCCCTTTGCCACTGAAGGCAACACACTCACTAGCCACCAGTCCACAGATGAAAACACAAAATCATATGTGTACACAGAAAGTCCAGTTAAGATGGAGACGGGTTGTGAATGACACAGATGCTACTGGTACAGTATGAGAGTCTGACTGCTTTCAAAAGGTCCAGTGATCATACAAGCGTATCAGTCACTCTCATACTAACTCATGGTTCTATTGACAATGAGAAGCAACAACACAACACTACTGCTTGGACATGTTTGCTGGATCACATCATGGATGGATGGATGATGGATGGATGGATGGATGGATGGATGATGGATGTAATATACAGACATGACTTATGTTCACTCTGGAGGTGAGGGGGGAACTCCTGTTCTCACTTTCATTGTCACTTTAATTTGAAAAAAACATATATTCTATTTTCACCAAGATGTTAGTGAGTTAGTTTTACCAGTAAATGGCTGCTCCATCCTCACTTCTCCTATAACCAGGCCCAAACACACACACACCCCCCCCCACACACACACACACACACACACACACACACACACACACACACACACAACAGCCGGGCCTCCTGGGGGTCGTTTGGAGGGTCATAATTTATTTACACATGTTATAGATAATATCAAAGTAAGTGATGTATTAGTCAATGATATCAGTGATTTCATGTCTGTTTGTTTTAGTTTTTTTACTATTTACAATAAAAAACACAGAAACATTAAAACAGACAACAGATAGATGTCAACACAAATGAGTCAAAACAGAGCAGTCCCTGGAAAAACTAGTTATTGAGGTACAATCAGATGACTGGGAACTCATTTAGAAATACGAGAAAAAGTGAAATATAAAGATGTTTAATGGATGACAAAGGGCTTAAAAAATGCATCCAAGGAGAAGAATACATGACATAGAGAATCCAATAAATGATGAACGAAGGAGATGGAAAATAAATCCAAGAAATGTAAAACAAAGTTCACTCATATGATGAGAAAATGTTAGAAGAATTCTTTTAAGAAAGTACCAGAAAACAATAAAGACCATGTCAGCAGTACATAGAAGGTTCTACAAAGTATCATTCAACAGGCTTCCAGTAAGGATACCGTTATTGAAAACAGACACACTTCACAAACTACAGACCCACAATTCTCCCAAATCCTAGAAAAACTCTTCAACGACATACTAGATACATTCAGAGAAATGAAATCTAATTCATTAAATCTAGGTCAAACAAAAATCATGATATTTGGAAAATATGAAATAAATAAACAGGTAAAGGCTCAAGTAGAGAGTGTAAATAGAGAAAAGGTGATTGAAGACAAATTTCTAGAAAAATGTAAGGATGAGTACGAGCACATTACAACTCTACAAAGCTGATTTCCTTTGATCTGAGCGTCTCCATGGCTCCAGTGCTGATCTCCTATCAGATCAAAGGAGATCAGGGCCTTTTGCCATGGAGATGCTCAGATCCAAGATTTCCTCCGGCTTTGATCTCCGTTGATCTCCATCCGGTGCCTCTCCCATCCACTTTGTGATGAAAGGCTCATTATTGTTCTTTTTCACAACCTTGGTGATGACGTCATCATTAGATTCAGGTATGATGAAGCAGGCGGAGAACTAAAACATGCAGGACACCAGCACTCTCTGACCCAGTTTGGACACCCTGTCGTAGACCATCAAGAGACAGCTTAGTTTTATCCTACTGATGACGTGTTGCTGCAATAGTCATCTTGCTCAGTTTCAAGTTTTTTCCCACAGACATCAGAGCACTCTGTAACAGGATTTGACAGATAGTGACGGGGCGCGGCCAGCAGGGGCCAGCAGCGAGGCTGACTTGCTCTTTGACCGTGTGACTGTGGTGACCAAATCCAGGGGGCGTATTACATTGGTTATTGATGTAGCTTAAAGAGGTGGAACAGATTAAACATTCAGATGAAACAATCAGCAAATAAAAGTCAAATGAAGAAAACGTACAAGGGCTTATTAGTCAATGATATCAGTGATTTCATGTCTGTTTGTTTTTTTACTATTTCCAATAAAAACCACAGAAAGATTAAAAGAGACAACAGATGGATATCATTACAAATGAGTCAGAAGAGAGGAATCCCTGGATAAACTAGTTATTGAGGTACAATCGGATGACTGGGAACTCATTTATAAAGGAAAAGACGCCCTGTCACTATGAGTGTACAATCAAACAATACAAGAGAAAGTGAAATATGGATCTGGACTCTGGGAGCAGTGGGCGGAGCTG